>NC_083764.1:50973362-51300862 GCF_963514075.1 Conger conger
AAGGTAAACCTTTTTTGTTGAGGTGGGGTTCCACAGCCACAGGGGCATCGCATTAGGGACCTTCAGATGGCAAATTTAGGAACACCTGGGATAGACCTCGGTCCATGCAGGCCCTATCATTCCATTCCTCTTCCTTCCAAGGTGTTGCACTTTTTATCGCATCTCTCTCCATCAGTCAACCCACCCAATTCCCGGGCCGTCTGCCTGCAAGCTGGGCCTGCCTGTTTGCTTTCACGTTGGTGCCCCCCTACCTGAGACGGGTGGGCAATGACAGTGGTGAATAAAAAGGAAAAAAAATCTTTAATAGGTTCAACAACTATGTAATATAATGCACAACAAAATCACCATGACAAATCTCTTGATGAAGGAAAACGATAACGATCCTCTAAACACAAGTGAAACGCTAGCACAATTCAACCTTTTCAACCAATTGCATATTGCATTTTGTTAAGACAAATAAAGGCTTTCTTGATTCCATGGAATTATAGCTTAGTTTGAGAAGGAACAGACTACACCTAAGATGAAGTTGGGAGGATAAAATCAACCTTCTTGCTGTCTGTAACATTACTTTTTCCACCAACGGCTGACGTTCCTTACAACAGTGGCATTGGCTACAGTACGTGCTGCAAATTCACAGCACAGATATATACCTCTATACATATATATGCATAGAGGTATATAACACCACAGCTCATCTCAGGTCTGATTAGAATCAGAAACATCACTTGTATTTGTATTACCTTTGAAAAGAAATGAAACAAAAAACTGCATCAGATGGGTTTTAAGGGGAAAATGACAATGAGAAATTACACTTCAAGTGTTTGACAAGTTGAGTTCAACACCTGGTATTGCCAGCGTTCTCGAGACAAATAAGGGCCATCGCCGTCAAGACAAGCCCAAACAGCTTGATAGGATTTTGCAAATGCGGACCGTGGCTGGGAGTTGAGTCCCTAAATCAATTGTAAAATTAAAACGCAAGCCTGTGTCCTTGAACAATAGCAGACTAGCCATAAATGTGGAAAAAAAGGTTTCATTTTGATCGAAACAAGCAACCAGATTTCTTAAAACCAGCTGAAAACATCAACCCACTTTTCGGGGGCAATTCTGCCTGTTTAACAGATACCTAATAAAGTGCTCACTGAGTGTATGTTTTGAAATTTTGCGAGATGAGCCATACACATACTGAAAATCTCCATCCCAAGCAATTACTATAATCACCAATACATTAATAATACCATGGTCTGGTCTCTTTTTCATTAAATGCTATCAATAGCTGTAGTCAGTCATCTTGTATTTGTTTCAATGTATATAGAGAAGAAAAAGATTTGGAATCCAAGGTACATTTATTACAGATACTGTAAACAGCCATCGAACACCTTTGTATTATAGAGGTATAATTGAGGGCAATGTCCCTCCCAACTGCCGGGCATCCTCTTCAAGCCAGTTGGCCCAATGGGCCACCCAGGCAGGCTTCCAGCACCATCACAATCAATGAGGTGCACTCACAAGAGAAAGGTCCTGAGTCCCGAATTTAACCCAACACCTCCTAATGGATCTGACCTGGGGTGGCCTGTAGACTACAGGCTAAATACATGACTGGGACCTGGAACCTTGGTGGTTCAAGTCCCAGTGTTGCCATGATAATATCAGCACAGTTGAGCAAGGCCCTTAACCTTGCATGGTTCCAGGGGGAATTGTCCCCTGGTTAGTCTAAGCAACTAAATAAAAGCTGGATAAAAGCGTCAATCATTATTTGTTTTATTTTAGAACTAGCTCCTCCCTCCTCCTTCCTATGAGATGGGGGGTGAGCAGTGCCCTCATCAGACCGAGAAAGAGGCCCAGCAGAGAACAGGGAAGCAGGAGATTATTGCCAGCTCGTTCTGATCCACTCTGATTGAGATTGTAGCTGGGATGTAGCCAATAATTCTTCTTTAATTTTTACTATAATGAAGATGTAGATACACACAATTGCACTGCCTAATAGCTTGTAATTGGAGCTGGAGTTTTGACATATTTGTGTTAAAAGTTGGCCAGAAAAAAAAGATTTGGCAGTCACGCCGATGCCAATCATGGTTCCATGTCCTCTTTATAATTCTGGGGTATATAAAGTCTCTGCTTCACCTAGAGACAGGGACATTATTAAAAGATTGCTCCACAGAGAGGTTTTTTGGATTCACACCCTTAATACACCCTTCCTGGCGCAGTACCTGTATTTGCAATGTTGACTCTGAAGAAGTTGTTGTAGACGTTGAAATGTCAGTCTTTCCCCTGTTGCTGTTGCTCTGAGCTTCCCGTGCTCCAGCCTTATTTTAGACTAGTCCCTGTGAAGTTGTCTGGGTAAGGAGTCCTTATTACTTTATTGTTCTGGCTAGTGAGCACCTTATATCCCAAGTATAGGTAACCGGCTTGAAGCGTGTTGGGGCTCTCTCTTTTTGATTCGTGCCAATCTGTTTGTGTCTTTTGAAAAGCTAGAAAATCTTTATTCATTGCACTATTGATTTTATTTGGTAAAATGCTGATGTTTTTTTTAAAACCATACATCAACAGTTGTTAGGAATTAATAGAGGGCATAAAAGCAACTGTTCCATGCTTTATGCATGCTTTTATGAGCATCATTACTGCCATTTTAAAATTATTGCTTGGGCTTGTAATAATTCACTGTTCTGGAGCCATTTGGGAATGATATTTGTTTCCTCTTGCTGTCAGTCAGAGTTGTGCTAAATCATGCACAGATTGCAATCTAAGGAGAGATTAAATCAAAATTGTGTTTACTTTAACATACTGTTTGCTTTTCTGGAAAATAAATGGAGTAAAATGCAATGTGACCGTGAGTACACTGTTGGTCTCTCACTCTGATGTGCTGA
Source organism: Conger conger (assembly GCF_963514075.1). NCBI lineage: Eukaryota > Metazoa > Chordata > Actinopteri > Anguilliformes > Congridae > Conger > Conger conger. Next base: position 50,976,227 of record NC_083764.1, read on the forward strand.
CACAGATTTCATAGTTGAGCTGATTGAAAAAGCAATGCAGTCCAGGTGTTTCTCCAGCGTCAAGAGCAGTGCTGAGACAAAAGGAGGAGACAACACATTCCACCTAAATACAGAAATACAGCTCAGACAAGATGTTAAGTTAAGTCATCTTAAGTTAACTGAAGTTCAAAATTGGCTTTCTAGAGCAGTTGCAAACAAACTTGAAAATTTCAGGTTCAGCTGTTGTTCAGACCAAATGTCAGAATTGGGAAGAAATGTGATCTAAGTTACTCTGACCGTGGAATGATTGTTGGTGCCAGACAGGGTGGTTTGAGTATCTCAGAAACTGCTCACCTCTGTTTCCAACAGTTTCTACAGTTTGCAGAGAATGGTGCAAAAACAAAAAACATCCAGTGAGGAGCAGTTCTGCTGGCAATAATGAGAGAGGTCAGAGGAGAAGGGCCAGACTGGTCGAAGCTGACAGCAAGGTGACAGCAAGATAACCAGGCATTACAAGAGAGGTGCCCAGAAGAGCATCTCACAACACATTAAACCTCTAATTGGATAGGCTACAGCAGCAGAAGACCCAGTCTAATAAATACCTAATACAGTGCTCACTGTGTGCATGTCCAACCCCCAAATTCCCTTTTCCCAATCACTACCTCTTCCCTCGACTCTGCATAAAATGAAAACATTTCAGGCGTTCCCATGCATTTCTATTTACTTAAATTATTTACCCTCCTAGTAGTAGAGTATGAAAGGGGGGATGGTGCAGTTCCTGAGATGAATGTCAATGACTGTATTTCAAAGCCCGGTTCACCTCAACATTGAGAGAGACTGCAACTTCCCAAGGAGCTTTGTACCCAGTGGAGTTTCTCCATGCGAAAGGTAAAAAGTTCTGTTTTCTACTTTTGAAAGAAAAACTTTATGATATTCAACCGTTTGAAAAGATGAAGTTGCTTTTATTCAAATGTATCCATCCTAGCTGCAATATAAACACACATAATCCTCTGTGGGAAAAAATGTTGAATAAAATGAATTTTTGTGTGAGGATGTGTGCGTGCGTGTATATGTGCGTTCCAGGGTTTGGGTCAATTTGTGAATAAAGCTGCAATTTGAAAAAGCCTGCAGGAAACAGAATTGGAATTGAGTTGAAATCTTAGGAAGTTGAATTGTATTCAATGAAATTCTGTGAAAATTCATCAGTTTTTTTCTTATCACAGATTAAATATAGTGTTATACAGTATATTATCAATATTGAATATCATAAATTGTTAAAGGCACCATTATGGTGGTTTGAATTAAGTCAATTCAACTGTAAGATATTTTTTATGACTTCACTCTAACCATGGTGATGGTGGCATAGTCTTTTATTCATATATTATACTTTTTGCATCAAATCATCATTACATCTTCAGATTTCATATTGCTAAGATTACATTTACGCCAGGGGACGACATGGCTCAGGCAGTAAGAGCAGTCGTCTGGCAGTTGGAGGGTTGCCGGTTTGATCCCCCGCCCGGGCTGTGTCGAAGTGTCCCTGAGCAAGACACCTAACCCCCAAATGCTCCTGATGAGCTGGTCGGTGCCTTGCATGGCAGCCAATCGCCGTTGGTGTGTGAGTGTGTGTATGAATGGGTGAATGAGAAGCATCAATTATACAGCCCTTTGGATAAAGGCGCTATATAAATGCCAACCATTTACCATTTACATTTCTCAGGCCTAAATATGCTGCCGGCAACTGAAAATGCATTCCACACGTGCAGATGAGGTAGGAATGGCCACCTATTGCAACGCAAGTTGGGCCAACTAAGGGAAGTGGTTCTGGTTTACTTTCCAGTACTGGAGAGGATGGGGCTCTTCAGCATAGCATTGTGGGCTTTGATAGCTGCATCAAAGGCAATGAAAGGCAAGCTAACTGTGTGGTTGTGGATGAAATTTTATTTGTGTACACTGTATGTTCATGATCTGACGTAAATTTGCTCTGTCTCAAATCTCTTCTTTATTTTAAGCCTTAAACCCTTTGTGTGCAGTAAATAGTGAAAAGGGTTCATTTATTTAGCTGGATATGCCCTTAATGTGGCTTAGACCTCTTGGTTTTAGTGTCAGTAATAGTGAAACAGGGTGCATGCCTGAGGGATGGAAGATGGGGACGTATGTGCATAAAATAATAAATAATCTACATAATTTTTGTATTTTTCTGAATAATCAATTTGAAAATGCTTAAGGACAAATTCTCACACTATGAAAAGTATCAAAAAAGACATAGCATATAAGTCACTAGACCTCAACCCAATTACGAAAATTCATATAGAAATACTGACTTAAGCAGCCAAGATGTGGTATTAAAGGTGATATGCATGCTTCTTGAAGGTTTGAAATAATGCATATGCGACCATAGATGGGAATTACAGTTACACATGGAAGCTATCATCTATTCCCAAAAGAGTACAGCGGTTTCTGTCAACTTTTCTTAGAGTGCAGGATAGAAAATTTAAATGTTGGTTGAGCATACATTTTGATGAATTTTTTTTAAATACAAGTGAAGGCTGTCAGAATATGACAACATCATTATCTGGTAGGCTCTTTATCATTGAATAATCACGTAAATGTCTGTTTCAAGGCTACTCCAGTTTGGCCACTTTTAAGCACAGGTGTGGCCAAATTTTGTAACAAAGATGTTTTTGTTTTTTGTCCTCTTCTGTTCTATTGCTCAGCCACTCACAATATTGTTTGGATGAGACACAAACAGGCAAATGCACAGAGAAACCTGAAAACTGTCTTTGAAAGTTTTGAATAATCATATTTTAGTCTCATAAATCATCTTTAATCTTTTAGTTTTTCTGTTTCCTTTTCCTCTGTTGACTTTTTCTTCTTATTGAAATTTATTTTGCTTTTCCCATTTCCATTTATTTAAGTCTTTATGTATTTTCTGTGTCTGGGTGAAGCACTTTGAGTGGTATACAAATATATACAAATATACAAATAAATAAATAAATAAATAAATAAATAAATACATATTATTATGGCATGCAGTACAGGCTTTTAGCATACAGAAAACAGATTTGCCTTCCATCCTACAAAGTTTGGTGAGGCTAGGACCAAGACTTGTCAAGATATTAATGCCCAAACATGGCTTCCCAGATAAGGTGTTTTTGAGGCAAAAGAAATTAAATAATATCAAGGGCTGAAACAATATGAAAACGTAGGATTTGACCAGAAATATTTAACAGGCCTACGTTTCGGAACCCATTCATGATATAGACAAGGTTTGAACAAAATCTGAGACGGTGCTGCAACAACATTATCTGATTTGACACGGAAAGACCCAAATATAAATATGTTAACTCTAAGCCTTCGGTGTTTCATTTATGTCCAAACATCAAGTAACCTTTGAAAACCGAAGAAATAATAAGTAGAAATCCTTGTGAAACTGAAATCCATTCAGTCGGTGTACATTCATTCATTGAATACAGAGAGTGAGATATACAGAGCTCAGGTTCAGCAGTGACTGACTTCAAATTGAAAAATCTAATAAAAATGGGGGATGGGTAATATCACCAGTAACCACTCTTCTTTACAATCACATAGAGATGTGAAAAAGCAACATCTGCCACATTGATCACCAGGAACAAAAAACATTCATCACGACATTTAAATTAATCAGCAGCACTAAATATTCAGAGCTACCGAATGTTGTTGCACACCACATTAACTTGTAATTGCAGTGTCTGCACCAAACTTTCCCAATAATAATGAAGCCATTTTATCACTGCCATAGATACAGTAAATTTATTTTGGCTGCTAAATCATCTGACAAAAGCAGCATTCAAAATATATCCCTGGTGCATTTTGACAGTAATGGATTTGATAGGAGGAAGTGTGTTCTCTAATGGAAGATAACCTAAATGGGGGTTAATATTTTTATGACCTCTGATTGATCACTTCCACAAAAATGACAAGATCTTTTATTTTCTGTCAGCGGGGACCACACCCAAAAATTTTACGCAGTTGTCTTTATGTATCACCATCAAAACGTCTGTTCAGAGTGGATTCAATATCTTCGCTACTGAGAAAAGCTGGAAATATCAGAGGTGTTATCTCCATGGTGTTATAGGATAACCTATAATTTTATAACTATATTACAACACCCACAATTATTCATCCTCACCTACAGTCACCTTCATCTTCATCAAACAATCGTGATTCATTTGTTTGTTTGATTATATGTGAGAAATTACTTTTGATAGCTCTTGATTGGAAAATTTGCTCAAAAGTATTGGTCATTCAGTTGCTTTGACAAATTCACTCCAAATACCTAAGATAACATATGAAAACACATTTTTAAGACACTGCAGCATTTTAGCTAGGTTATTGACGTATGCAAAATTTCTCATCTCAAACATACAACATAGGCCTATATTTTAGCTCCACTCCCAGTGGGCTATCACTCCACTGTCATTAGACACTGTCATTAGGTGACAGAAGATGTGAACTTTCGTTTGAGACAGTTTATATGTTTGCTGCTGCTTGGTAGCCTATGTTATGATCTCCCCTGTGTTTTCAGAATTTCTAAGTTATAGCAAAGCATGTTTAAACTATTGATTTACAGGTTTACTGGGAAATTAGAACTAGCGCATAACGTTTAGGCCATGTTTCATTGAAATTCTGTCAGAAGAGAATATGTACAAAGTTTGCAAAAACTTGTTGGGATCTGCCATCGTATTCGTAGAGACTGCAGAAATTGTGCATGGATCTTAAAGGTAATGAAAAGAGGTCATTTGATTGGATGAAAATGAAACAAGGTCCACCACACTCACTGATAAGTATAATCCAGCCCATTTTACAGCAGGGTCTCGCACCTTGATCTGTGTGCACCTCACTTCACCTACACGAAAACGCCAACATTCAATAGCCACGCCCAGTGCACCATGCACTGCGAAGTTGATTCTGGGAAATAGGGACCTAAATGTTTAAAAACGTAATATTTGACAATTGTGCAGATTTTCAGTTTTCATTAAAAAGTTTTTTTTTTTACAGCACTTTGCTATTTTAGTGCACCATAATATGTGGACAAATTGCTTCACACAGCGCAGTCTTTATGTATTTCTGTTCTGTTTAGGTGTACCTAAAAAGTGATCACTGAGTGTGTGTGTGTGTGTGTGTGTGTGTGTGTGTTTGCGTGCAGAAACAATTCATTTGGGATGGTGTTCTGAATAAAATATAGTCCACTTCAAAAAACAACTGTTGTAACAGAACAGCTGCATGAAAAAAGGTGTTATGTCATGAACAACAAATAAAATAAAATACTATCCAGAGCTTGAGGTTAATCCCATTACAGAAACAAAAGGGAAGTCCAATTACAGTCAGTATCATTCATAACACCAAGGGCATGTTGTGCACCCAATAATTAGCCTAAATATTTATCTTAGAAGCAATCAAAACCGACAGTTCTTATTGAATGTCCCTGGAGCTCTGAGAGACAAATTATTTATAATTATTTTGTTGTTTGGGTAGATGCTGTCATCGACCATGACATGCACAGTTTACTTTCACACTTTATTTACTAAAGTGACTCAGGATAAGTGCTTCCTTCAGTATTATTTATCTGTCTGGAACTCACCACCAACTGGTTACAAGCCCAGAACCGCAACACCATGCAATGAGGTAAGGACTGATTACTACAGTTTAAGAACCAAGATTTGGAGCAAACAAGCTTTTCTTGTCATTTCATATTGCTCTTTAGCTGCAGTGCAGGAATCCTGAAGCAGTGCAGACCGTGAAGGCTGGTGACGTAAAGATGCCCATCAGGGGGGACAGCGAGGGCACCCAAGCGAGGGGGGGACAGCGAGGGCACCCAAAATTGGAAGCAGTTCAACTTGTCCCACCCAATAATTGGGCTGAGAGAACATGCGTTCGCTTTGGACTTTTATTTTGTGTCAAATGCCCAATGTGCCCCTTCGGTTTGATTTTAAAAAGGTAATATGCATTATTGCTGTTGCTGTCTTTAATTTGCATTTATTCATTTTTTGTAAAATGTACCAAGGGTGAATGTCCAGAATATTTATTTTTCCTGCCCCTTAAACCAGGAACCCCAAACCTCATAAGCTTTTCTTTCCACCATGCTGCCGCTACCTCAGCCCCTGTGTGTACCAGCAATAGCTGCTGTAGCCCCACCTCTTGAGGAGAGGGACAGTGAGTTAGTGATCAGAGTTGCTGTAAAGTTATAAAACTGCAAACAGGTTGTAGGGTGAAATGGCGGATTCATGTACGTAGTAGAGGCGAAATGCCAGAGACCCTTTTTTGGGGAGACCTCATACCTTAGCTCCACCTAGACCCTATACATTTTTTTTATATTTTTGTTGGCTTCCTAACTCCTAGGCATCACCAAAATCATAACTTCAGAATATGCATCATTTTCACGTCAGAATACGCATCATCCCCCCCCCCCCCCATGGGAAGCCTAATGTGTCCCCCACAATGTTTGCCCCCTACATTGAAACTCGGCCAGATGCACACCGCCCTGCCCCTTCTCCCCCAAACTACAGAAATAAGGCAAACTAATTGCTTTCACTTCCTGACTTTCACAACCAAACAGAAAAAGGGCAAGAGAAAATTAAGAATTAAATATCCAAATCATCACTGGCAAGTAGTGCGTAGGCTATTCCGTCAATTCAACAAATCATTCTACTTCATGGTTACATGGGCCGGCCTGTAGCGTACTGGTTGAGGTAGGTTAGTGGTTCGATCCCTGGTTGACTCACAAGGTTGGTGGTTCGATCCCTGGTCCAGCCACAAAAAGATCCGCACAGCCATTGGGCCCTTGAGCAAGGCCCTTAACCCTGTATTGCTCCAGGGGTGGATTGTCTCCTGCTTAGTCTAATCGACTGTCGCTCTGGATAAGAGCGTCTGCCAAATGCCAATAATGTAATGTAATGTACTTGCTTCTTTAAAAAATAAATATGTCAATCATGTATTGCAAAAAAAACGATTAATGAACTATCTGTGGTAGGCCACTTTACCGATATAAAGATTGCTGGGCTGCCATGTTGTTGTCCTATGAAGTGTCTGTTTTTTAGAATGTTACATTACATTACGTATGTGATGATGTAAAATGATGTAATTACATAGTTTGGGTGTTGAAATCTGAACATCAACATTAGGTAGTAAGCCTTAAAAACATAAAAGTGGATCTCGAGAGGAAATGGGTCAGCAGAAAAGGTATTGGAGTTGACAGGCTTTTTGCTATTAAGCAGTCGCCAAATCACGACTCCACTATGAAAAAAATGAGAGCATTGACTATACAAGGATGTCCTTCAAATGAGTGACATAAAGGCACAAAGTGCTTTTCAAGGGGATTGGTGTGGCCGCTGGGCCAGCCTGTATAGCCTTTTGAGCTGGACCCACTGTGGGTATCAATACGTTTTCGATATGTGTAGCAAAGCTTACATGCTAAAGAGTAATTTTGATGAAAGATAACATAATTGACATGCACTGTTTATAAAAGTGAACGCACCAAGTTATTTCCTCCCCAAACCCAGACAGAGCTGGACAGAAGTGTGTAGAATCTGTGCAAGTTTTTTGCTTGTAGATCCTCACATTAATGGACAAAATTCTATGAGGCTAAAATGAGGTTAATTTAAAATATTTTTAAAAATTCTCCCAGGAGAGGATGTCCCCCACATCTGACAACAGTCTGGACTCAACTCCAGATAGCAGTGTGCATTTTTCTTTTTTTGAGCCCTCAAAATGTCTGATTGGACAGAGAGTTGATGAAACATGATACCTTGATTATCACTCCGAAAATGCTTTCTAGTTGCATGAACTGTCAAAATGTCACCTTGGAGAGCATTCATTAGAAACCCATGATTTTTAATGATTTTTTAAATGAGACGGATACAAAACACATGCAAAATACTCTATTCACTTTATCTCAATTTCAAACAATATAAACAATAAATATTCCTGATAGTTGTTTTTATGCAACAGATCATTTATATTTATTGTTTTTAACTGAAATTCAAGTAACATATAAAAATAAACCATTTTTATCTGTATGTATATCCAAAAACCATATTGGAAAAAATAAGGAAGAACAAATAAGGATGAACAAGAAATAGAAACACAAAACAAGAAGCACATTCACATTGCTTTAGTCACTGGATATGAAATACATCTCTCTGAAGTGTCATTCCCCTTTCACTAAATGTTTGAAACGGGTCAGTTTGACCTATACTGAACACGAGGGGAAAAGCACTTCATTAAAATTAATCATTGATTTGGGCTCATTCGGTTATATGCATGATTTATTTTTAAAGTAATTGCCTCTCCTGTCCATTGTTGCTGCAATGGAAATCCGTTTGAATAAACCCATATGTAAAATCACATCTAATAAAGCTTAAAGCCGTAATCCTTTTTTTATTATTATTTTTTAATTGTTTATGAAAAGAAGTCAGATTTGATACTAGGTGATCACCAAAAGAAATTGTGTTATTACTACTCTTGATGATGCATAATCATTGAACGTGACAACAAGATTATTTTTATTTTACTTTACTAGTACTAGACCTACTGAACATGCAAAGGCTGCAGCAAAAAAAAGTTTAAAGAACCTTTTTGGAATCTACTCTCTCAGCACAATGTTTAAAAATAACAAGTGGTTATCTTTCAGATTTTCTTTCATATGCTCTGTTGTGTTTGTACGAAAATCTGTAGAATATATTGATGGATTCTCAAAAAAGACTTTAAAATCAATTGGTTATGAGATGAAACTGGCGCTTGCTTATTAAGGCATTGCACTGCAACCTTGACATTTCAGCTCCACACTACCCAGAATGCCTCATACTATAAACTGTGATTTTGTTGTACAACTGAATATATGTGCAGCACAATGTCTTTTAGAATGTTTTATTGATTACTGTCTTTTCAATGCCACATCATGTAACCATGAGTCAGAGAGAGGCAGAAAAATTATACTTTGTGGGATTTAGTTTCTTAGACAGCTAGGTAGTGAAAGGAAATGGGTCACAAACTGCTTCCCTTGAAATATATATTTTTGTGGTTTCCATGGTGTTCCATTACAGATTTCTATGCAAATGTATTGCATTTTCTGCAATATTTATCACATTGTTTTCCTGCCAGTTAAGCATTTTTAAAAAATCTGAATAGGATTTGAGAAAGGAAAAAACGGAAGACAGGAACAGATACAAAAAAGAAAGACGAAGCACACTTTATGTGGGAGATACAAAACCGTAATGCATAAAACATGCTCAATGCTGAATGATAGAGAAAAGCTTCTGGGACGAGTATCACTACAAAACAGCCAATAGTCTACAGTGGGTTTATAGAAGATATACATATAGAGCAATTTGTATTTCAGCCATTTGGCTCAAAGGGAATGTGGAATATATGAATGTACTGTAAGTTAGTAGGACAGTGGCAACTCAATTTCCAAACTGTATTACAAATAAGTTCACACAGACAACACGAGTCCATGGTCCAGCAGGAGTGGCATTCAAGTCTTCATTTAAGTCACTAACTGCAGAGGATCCATTTCACAGAAGAACTGTATGTGAAATAAGACAAAGTTAAAATCGAAGGGCTAACAGTACACCACTAAAGTGGCAACTGTCTATGGCATTGTGGGTAAATTAATGGAAATTCAAGGACAAAAATGTGTTATTTTCTAAAATTATAATCCGCAAGGTCCTTTCGGTCCCATTTCGCTGAGGTTGAATGTCAACAACGCGTACATTTCAGATGGCTCGCGATGGACCGCCCCGCTCTGTCCGTCTCTGTCAAGTGTCCGTCGACACAGCCTCATTACAGATTTATCAAAGGAGAAAATGTCATTGTGTGCAGGAAGTCTGGAATATGATTTTGCATTGCATCTCTTAGTGGGATAGCACTTTTATTTATTTAAATCTTCTCCTACACTGCATAAGCCAGATGCACTGCATGTGTGAACCTCCCATGTGTTTAATCCAGGTCTGCGTATGTAGTTCAGTGCATAAAAAGGGCTGTAATTACTACACGGTTCTCCCAATACGGGTGACCCTCAAATTAAAGCTGAAATTCTGCAACTTAACCACACATTAGTTTTATTTCAACTGTTTGTTTGCTGGAGTACACAGCAAAAACTACAAAAAATACATACAAATGCAATCTATGTCTGAAATGTGCACTGGGTAGGTCCTTTCCTGTAGTTGGCACTGCTTAGAAAGGGACCGTCAGCCTCTGAAAGTGCAATCATCCTCCGAGAGCCCTCTGGGCTTGTTTGAAATATGGCAATTGCACATAACAGTGCTGGCTTTTCTTTTCTCTAAAAGGAATTGATCCATCAATTCTGCGTGGCGAGAACAGACACGTAGCCTGTGTCACAACTGTGTCATATCTTTTCCAGTGAAGTTGCGACATTCAATTTGGAATAACTAGTTAATTGGAGCCACTGTTTGTGAGTGAATTGCCTAGTTTTTTTTTTTTTTTGCAGGCGTCATGGATCAGTTCTGTTTGTCAAACGCATTCCTATACTTGGATGAGGACCTTTCTGTGATCCTCTATAACCACTTGCTAAGTGGATTTATCCAGGATGTCTAAGAAATAAAGAAACACAGAGAAAACGCAGAACTGACACTGATTGCAGTATGCATTATCTCATCTGATTGGAATACAACACTCTGACCGGAATGTGCTGTGCCACTCTGGATAGAAAACACTTGTTTTCTTCCACATGGAACACACTCTGTCATTCCAAAATAATTTTACTGCAGTATCCTGACTGGAATGCGCCATTCTGAACAGAATGTACTCAATGCTGCAGAATGGAACATACTGTTGTCATTATGAATTGAACAAAAAATGGAGACTGAAAAATGATGAGAGAATCCAGGGCTTCATTTTGGTCTGTCCTCTTGTATTTGGGTGAGGACAAGAACACTGTCAAGAAACATCCCTGTGGATGGCACAGAACACTCAGAGGAGGAACTGCTTTCTTATCTTGCTGTAGCAGTGTGCACAGCACCCGTCCATCTATATCTGAGTGGGGGATCTGACAGAGAAACAGAACTGCCTTCACTGAACCTTGAAGTTCTGAGCCTGTCATTTCAGCTGCACAGTAAAGGTGAGCTCCGCTGAAGAAGAAACACAATTTACCCTGTTCCCATTTACCTGTTAAACAAGCTGGGTTCTGATTTCTTTCTCTAGCCCGGTACCGCTGCATTGGAACACATTCCCCAAGGTGTCTGTGTCTCCCAGGGACAAATTCCTAACAAGTCTGTGAAGATCCATTTAAATGATCCTTCTACTGTTCTGTACCAGAGCTGCATCAGTTTTTTAGCCTATGCAGATGCTGTATGGGCAGGATCTGTGTGAACTTTGAGCCAAACCGGATAACATATGGATTATGGAAACTGTGCTGGGACTTGCCTGTGTTGCACAGATGCATCAAGAATGTGAATTGGTTCTGAAGTGAAGAACCAATGAAGTCAGCCACACAGGGCCACCACAAGCAGGGACATGCTAAAATGCCCCCATTACCTTGATGATGTCCGTAGAGATGTTGTCCTTAAACAGCTCTGTTGAATAAATAAAGAATCACAGCAAACAGTCTGCAGAAGTTGGCAGTTCCTAGATGGCTTGAGCCTTGCTTTTTATATATTCCCATATGGACAAAATGGGCAATAAATCGCACATTAAATGCCAAAGAAATCTTTCCGCCCAAAACATGCTTTCTTTTATAATTGCTCTTGCTTATTGGTCTTGGTAGATTAATTCCCTTCAAATGCCTGCCCAGACATTGCGATCTTTCTAAAAACAAATGCATATACAGAAATGTATACAGTATGTAGTGTTTGCATACTATTTTGCAAGTTGTGTTGTGTTTCAGTGTCATAATTTCTGTATATTGTACAAATATGGTTTTGTATCCAAATTCAGATTTGGATTTAGATGACTTCAAAACATCTAAATATACAGCTAAAGTCAGGAGTAAAGAGGAAAAGGTTTGAAATTGAAATTTGAATTAGAAATCAGATTTGAATTGAAACAAAATGAAATTAGCCATTTTCACAGTGATTTGTAGTTATCATGAAAATTAATAACCCTACATTCACTCCCTGAATGAATCCATCTACATGTATTGCACCTAAAATAATCAAATGGGACATTATGCTTTCTCACAGACATGATGCTCTTCAGATTGCATACTTCTGTAGAAGTAGTTCTCGAGGAAACCATGCTCAAATTAAGCTCTGTGGATGTTTGTGAGGAACCATAGCATTATATTTGGAAAGAGATGCTGCTGTTGACTTTGCACATGCAAATTCTCAGCTCATTGGGCACCACAAGAACCTGGACCTGGGGTATTGGGGTGAGCTGCAGCATATGTAGTAAGAAACATACCATAAAACACCATAATTTCACTTTTGGCCAAATGGCATTGAGCACTGGGGGACTGTATTGCATGTCTGTTTTCAGATGGACTACTGTCCTGTCTGGCCCTATTAGAGCAGCCTGTTGTATGAACGACCCACAGAAGCAGCCTCCAGCAGAAGCTCCAAACTCAGCTGAACCCGTCAGAAAGCTGCCAGCCCCCATGGTGAGATTTAATTGCTGGTTCCACATGCCATGTGCCTCATAATTACTTTGAGAAAGGCGGCTAACAAACCGAGGAGAATATAATATCCTGGAGGAGATCATCTATACCAAGGGATCCAGACAGTGCAAGGTCAGGGGTCAAGGGTCAACCTACAGGCAGTAGAATAAAGGCATCCGCAGACACACTTTTCCATAGATATGCACCACGGGTTAAGTGACAGAGGAGCTAAAGTGAGATTTATGAAGTTGTGCACTTCATACTCAGCCCGGAGCCATGTAGCATATTTCCCTGTTCTGTCTGTGGACAGCCATGGCTGTGAGCTGCTGGGCACCTCTTGTTTCTGTGTCAATGAAAAAACCTTCAAATTTCAAATTGAATACTTCAAAATGGGCCTTGCAAGGTCACTGGCTTTCACTTGGAACATCAATTCACGGTTTTCAATGGCTAATTTCAGAGATGAACACCAATTTACAGGAACATTAAGCAAATAACCACTTCACCTCATAGTTGTCATTTAGAATTTGCCTGGATTTGGTATTCTATCCAGGGTTTGTTTTGAAATTCATCCATCAATTTGAAATGCCAGTTACAGCCAAGTACTAAGCGCTATGAGAACAACAAATTTGCCACATTTTAAGATGATGTTCTTTATCCCCTTAAAGTCATCACAAATCACATGTATAATCTAGCAATGAACCTGGATTAATGAAATCTTTAAGACTGTAAGAACATGGACACAATTATGTTTCAGGTCAGAGAGAATTCTGCGTATATCAGTGATCAAAAAACATTTGTTTTGCACATTGTATTTCCCTTTCCAGCATGCTCATATAGTGCCCTCCATAATGTTTGCGACAAAGACCCATCATTTATTTATTTGTCTCGGTACTCCAAAATTTGAAATTTGTAATAAAAAAATAACATGTGGTTAAAGTGCACATTGCCAGATTTTAATAAAGGGCATACATTTTGGTTTCACCATGTAGAAATTACAGCAGTGTTTATTTATACAGTCCTCCATTTCAGGGCACCATAATTTTTGAGACACATTATTTAAATGTAAGTAGTCATGCTTAGTATTTTGTTGCATACCCATTTGTGTGCCATTATATCCTAATGTATGTGACCTCTCAACATCATCAGATTATTTTCAGGTTGTCCTACAAGCAATACTAAAACTAGATTCAGCTGTAAATTATGCTGATACAGTATGGAACACATGTGTTGGCTAAATAGTTTTAAGTCATCAAGGGTCCAAGGTATGAAATGAGCCTCAAACCACCATGCTGCTCCAGACATACAGTAGATACTAAAATAATTACTTCTCTCACTTCTATATTTTTTTCCATTGAATTCAACAGGAAAATTTGTCAGAATAAACTATTCTTTCTGATGATGTTGACAGGTCACAGACATCAGGGAGCCATGGCAAATTAAATCTGACACTTTAACCTCATAATCACTGTTTCCTTTTTAATTCAATGTGTGGGAGCAGAGAGCCAATACAACAAAATGTGTCACTGTCCAAAAACTTACAGACTTCATTGTATATGTTGAATAATTCATTGATCATCATTTCCATTTGATATCTTCCTCCCATTTGAGTCACCTATCTGTAAAGACAAGACTCCATGGACAGTATCTACTTTTTAAGTGCCTTCCGTTTTTGAATCTCACTTTGTCTAAAGAGCTCAGACATCTGGAAGAGATTTTTATTGATAGGATCTCTCAAAGGATTGTGGATTTTACTCCAAATGTGCTTATGGTTATGCGTTGTCGAAACATGATCAAGGGTAGCTTTTCTCATTAAAAAGGAACCTGGAGTGGTTTCATGAAAAAAGAAACCAGCGAAAAGGTTTAGTTCGACATAATGAGCCCCTGTCACAAGGCAATTGACTTTCTAATTGCTTAATACCATGTTTGCTTAAAACTCACACATTCCGAGAATCACATTCAAATGCTAACTTTTCCCCAGAAAATCAAGTGATTTCAGGAAAAAGCAAAAGAGCCATTGATGCTTGACTTATCACATACTTAACCAGCAGGAATCAGTATATTTCAGTATGTCTACAATATGTCAAGTGAGCACAAGCCTTCTCTCATGGCAACAGATTAAACACAAATCCTCCCCACTTATTTAAACAATCCATTGCTTAAATCTAGTTTACATCTGACCCATTATTTTAACTTTAGAGTTCATCATGCATAAACCGCAATAATTAGCTGCATGCTCAATTTCTGTTTTTGTGATAATGCATGCCCGTAAAAGGGTGTCTGCATGATGTAATTACAAGACACTAATCATAGACTGTTCTTAAAAACAGAATCCAATGTGTAAAAGCGATGTAGAGAGAGACCAAATGGCTCAAACTCACCAAAGCACAGTACGTCTCTGGTGGGTCTCCACAGGTGATGTTGGGGGGGTCGAGGGTCACTCTCAAATACTTGGTCATATCTGTGGCCTCGGGCTGGCAGGCCATGTAATCCCAGGTCAGGCCCTCGTCGGTGTAGACCTGCGACTTGCAGACGTCGTAGTGGCCCCAGACGGAGGGGTAGTGCTGCATGGCCTGGCACAAGCCGGCCCAGACGGCCTGCAGCGTCAGCAGCACCAGCCAGCGCATGGCTGCCCCCTTCCCCCTTCCTTTCCCTGCTCGACGGCTGCTCTTCTCAAACTTCTCCGGCGGCAAAAACCACGAGCGGGCCGACGTTTATTACACCATATTCCAGCCTCTGCCGAGCTGAGGACTCTGGGACGAAGTCAGCATGCGGAGGGTGAAGTCGCCTGGTCGGGGCCGTCGGATTTCTCTTGATTGTTTTTGGGGGGGAGGGGGGAATCTTCTGGTTCCCGTGGCCGTTTGGCCACCCGTGTCGTCTCGGCGGGTGGCGGATGATAGTCCTGGCACGGGTGGTGGACGCGGGAGGAGGGAGGGGTTCTTGAGGAACTGTCTCGGTCACAATGATAAATGGGCCCCCCTTTGCCTGAGCAATGAGGTCCTGCTGTCTCAGGTTCGCTTCCTGTGGATCATCACTCACCCATCAGCTACGCACTGTAAGGAGAAGGAGGAGGCAGCCAGTGAGGAAAGCGTTGACTTCCAGAAGCAGCTGAGTAGGTATCCGTACACAAAGCAAGGTGCTACACTACACACTGGGTTACACAATACTATAGTACTGTGTATAATAAACTATTATACTATAGTATCATACACAGTACTACACTACACTACACTAAATTACACTTTGCTAAGCTCATGCCTTGCAATCTCATTCCATATCCTCCCATTCCAGTATATAGTTTAATTGTTAATCTATGACTGGCTCAGTTATTAAATTAAGCAAACTGAAATTGAAACCTTTTTTTACATTTAAGAAATCCCATGCTAGGTGTACTTGTGAAACAGGACTGCCTTGCTCTAGCTCAAGAGCACACCTTAACCCTTGTGGAGTCTTAACATTCTGTATACTCCCCTTGTCCTAAGGGTAAAAAATGACCCACCTTCACTAAACCCCTAAATAAAGCAGCTTAATTGAATTTCAAACCCCAAATCTATTTAGCATGAAGTAACAATCTGTCACGCATCACAAACATTGTCATCAAATTTCAAGTAGAAAAAATATAATTTAGGGGGTGTTCTCCACTGTTAAACATAGTGGCTGGTAATTTTTTACCCTAAAGACAACACAAGGGTTAAATTGAAATTGTTTTATATCATACATCCATCCTTAATGAATACTGTATTGCTTACAGTGGCAATAGTCATTGATACTTCTTGTAATTCCCTTGTGTCAGGTCTGTATTTAAGAGCAATACATAATGTATATTTTTAATCATTCCCTTGAGAAGTTAATCAGGTAGTTCTGTCATCAGTGGTGAAAATGTCAAGTCCCTGTAACACTGTGACAATACTGTAAATAGCTTAGCATTAGCCTACTGCACTCCCTACTGGGCAATCACAAGCTACAATATATACAGTAGATGGGGATTTAATCCACTTGAAGTAAAACTGTTTTTGGATTAATGTCCTTCAGCCTGCAAGAGGACATGGTTTTACTTCTAAAGACACTAAAAAAGACATATTGCCTGAATTTGGCTATTTCTCATATTGCAAATAATAAAAATCCAAAACCTCCTGAAGGTGAAATCCCTTGAGAAATAAAGTAGTATTCGGTGGTACGCTGATAGTAGGTCTTGGGAAGACTTGACACGTCGCTGCTATTTATAGGAAACATATATATGGTATGCGCTGCATATTTTATAAGACTTAATGAAATTCCTTCTAACTCCAGTCATCTTAGGTCTGAGGGGCTGAAGAATGCGTTTAGACTCCAAATATCGTTTGAGTCATTCGTCTTATCCTTCAGCTTTCTAGTTACGGACATTTAAACTGCACAAGGTTTGCATGCTAACATGCTAGTGAAGGGAAAATTGAAATTAAAATTTGGTAAAAAGAGGTTTTGTCCATTCTTCACCCTCATCATTATCTAGAGCTATAAGCCAAGGCTATCTTAAATAATAATAAAATAAAATAAGATGGGGATGGGAGTGAGAGTGACCCGCTTTTCTAAATGCAGGAATATCCACCGAGGCGATGCCGGTAAGAACTGGTGCGAATTACACATACTGTTCTGGGGCTGTGTAACTCGATCTGATTAACAGCTCTCCATTACGTCGTAGACATAATATTAATGTATTAAAATGTCAGTGCCAGGAACGGATTCGGGACGGCCCGTTTGGCGGGAGAGATAAGCGGAACGAGCTGACACAGATTACACAGGGAGATAAGTGCCGGGGTGTATTAAAGATCACAGGAGCGGGGCCCGCTATCGCTGACTATGATTTAGATAAGCGTTTCTCTCATTATTCAGCAGTTCCTTTGTGGGGTCCCTTTGTGACCGCGAAAGGACTGGCCCTCATGATGCATGTTAAATAAGACGCTCGGGGACCGGGCACTTCATCCCTTAGTGTTCATGCCAACTGTATGTGTAACGAGAGGGACTATGAGAAGGAACACAAACTGAAGACCACAGATATAGGTAGTTACACTTGTAAAACTGATGCCTGATAATATTCACGATGTCTGCTTTCTATGCTTTTGAGAAAAGACATTGCGGATTTAAAGCACATGCTGTAACGATTGCTTCCTGTTAAGATGAAGAAAGGTCATCAATTGTACAATGCACACTGGACTTCTGATACATTATGCTAAAGGATTAACCAGGTCTCCTCAAGCACTTTGCTTGCTGCTCAATGATACACTCTAAAAAAAATGGTCCAATAGTAACCCTGTGATTCCATAAAATAACCCTAACTAGTTAAAGGATTCTTTGTTGGGAAAATGGTTCGCTGAGTTTTCACTTTACACCTATGACAGAGGGTTCAGTAAAGAACTGAAAAGGGTTCCCCTATGGAATCCAGCCAACGATCCCTTTCAGAATGCTTTTTGCTAAGAGTGCACAGCGTGGAGGTGAGGTGTGTTTTCAGCCTAGCTGTTCGCCAATTAGAAATCAGAGGCCTCGGTTCATGTCCAAAGACATTAATGTTGCATGGTGCACCGTGGCCTGGGAGAAAGCGGCGGTGAGCCAGATTTCTTTCTGTTTTTAAAGACAGTGAAACGCTCCCTTGCGCCCGCTTGCATTCTGACCCCTAGGCCGCTCAAGCGTGGCAGGCTGTTTAAAACACAGCAGACCAACACGCCCGGCTGCAGCTGCCACTCAAGCAGACTCCGGAAAGAGTGCATAATCAATGTGCGTTATTACCATCTCTCTCGCACGATTCCTCTGCTCTCTCCTCAGTGATGTCACAAAGTCATTTCTACCTCTGACTTAATTTTTTTTTTTCCAGCGCTCCCTTCATTCTCTCACTATTTCTCTCTGCAGAGCTGTTCAGACGCAGCACCACAATGCAGCCTCTGTCTCTGTCACTCACTTTCTCTCCCCCCCTCCCTCCGTCCGTGTAAGCACTGAAGGCCAGGATCGGCTGAAAGGGAAGTCCAGCACAGCCTCTAAACACACACATACGCATACACACACATGCAAACACCAGATGGTACTGATCACTGCAAACTCAGAGAAATGCTAGAGCATCATTTATTGAATCACTGTGGCCCAATTCATCAATCTTCCATAATGGCATACATCATGAATAAAGAAGGAATTAATCTACAAGCTTGCCACAAAACACATATACTGTAGCTTCAAAGGAGCCATTACTGCACCGATTCTCCCTTAAGACGTTTACTGCATTATTGACTTGCTCAACATGGCCTTGAACTCAATGCATATTCAATCCAGATTGTGCAAAAGTCAATTACATTTGTCATCAGTTTATAATGCTGAGAATTCTTTATCTGATATTTCCAGTATAGTACTTGTTTGGGCACAACACAGCACTTGACAACACAACTGGGATTTGAATCCATAAACTAGTCTCATGGCTCATCCACTGAAATTGTAGCCTGCGTTAATATCTAGGCTTATAATTGGAGGAATATGTAAAAACATAAGTTATTAGCAATCATGGGGTGTGCTCCAGCCAAGCTAGTAAATAATAAAAATAATGATATAGATGCAGGGGAATAGAGCTCTTTTCTCTTCAAGGAACTGGCCCAGCTTTGTACAGATATTTTCTCACCATACAAGATTGCTAGACATATCATTAAAATCACTTTTGCTGCAAGACTACCTCATAGCAGAGCTTTTGTTGGAGCATTCTATGCTGCTCAGATTGCTTTTTAGTTGGGGTCAGCAACCAGATATGCACAGCAAACCTCTAAACAAATGAGAAAACAAAAGGAATAAATAAATGGAAAACTTGCCCACAAAATTGTGATGATGAAAAATAGAATTAACAGGGCATTCACACATGGAGGTAGCAGGTCAAACAGTAGCCTGTAACAACAAATACAGCCAATATGTACTGGATCTAACAAACATCCAGATTCCTTGTGATTGTCTTCAACATTCAGAGAAATGAGCATTCCAAATGAATCTATTTCTCTCTAAATCAGCTAGGATAGAGCTTAGGTTAAGGACTACTGTCCCTATTTGTAAAGGTGTCCTGTCACTGTATGTATATGCAATCCTTGCAATAGCAACCTGACAAAATGAATTTTCTGATGATATACCAGTTGTTCAAACAGCATTGCTCCTATTAGCTGCCGTCAAGCGTATTTTCCTGAAATTAAGAATCAGCCAATTTCAAAGATGTATGCAAACCATTGGACAGAATAAAGTCATTAAAAATAGACCTGCCTTCGCTTGATTGTCATGTGATGTAATTAGTTAAAATTTGAAGAAAGAAAAGGATCTGACCTAAAAAGAAATAGAGTAGATTAAGAAAATTTCGCCAGTAATATCCTGCAGTAGGCTACTCCCAAGTAATAATATAGTAATAACTTTTTAACTTCCAAAGTAATGTAAAGCATGCATTTATTTGGAGCAACAAGTCGACATTTCTTTGTCATCGATTATTCATACAAACCTATCTGAATATATAAAATTTAAGGGTTAACGTCGCTATTTTATACGCGGCATGCGATGACCACATAATATGTAAAGCACATGGGGAAAAGTGCTGGAAATAAACTACAATATTATGATATTCCCGTATAAATTCAACTCATCAAACAAAATCCTTCTACCTTACAAACAACCTGGATTTGCTACAGTATACACAAGAAAAACTGTCAGGCGCAAGTAAGCATGCACGCGCTAAAATGCATCATTCTCATTATTTGTGCATTTAGCTTATCAATAGGCTACGCTGCTTGTAGTACGTTACACAAGTCTTCAAAGACGGGCGAAAAAAATATGTTTTGAGGAGGATATTAAGGAGGTAGCATACACATAAAGATATGAATACCCCCACCAGAGGGCGATACAATTTCTGCAACTCTTTTTACCCCTGTCAAGTGTGTGCCTACAGCACCCTTCAACAAGGCATATTAATTTCCAACATATTATCATACCGGTCTTTTGAAACAGGAAGATGTTATGATCGTTCCAAATTATCTGCGGTCTGCCCACCCTCATCCATAGCCTGGGAAAGGGAACGAGGAGAAGTTCCCTAACAAACTTCAGGGATATAAAGATAATTTCAAAAAATGATCTGAGATCTGGTAAAATGATGATGATGATTGTTATTAACAATGCTACTGGTTATATAATAATAATAATAATAATAATAATAATAATAATAATAATAATAATAGCCTAATACATATGCCATTGTATTATTAACTATTTATTAACTGTTTTTCCATATTCCTTTTTTCTCCAAATTAATTCAGGTGTATTAATATTTGTAAAATATGTAACGTTAGCATTTCACTAAATACTTACACTTCGACATGATTCCGTGAAATTCGCGGTACGAATAGTCGGTTTTACTGGGTGTTCAACAAGTACAGCAGCTCTGGATGCGCTAAGATATGCGTGCTAATCTAAATTTGATAAGCTCGGCGGATGGAGTTGCGAAAAAAAGTTGATGGTGCGAGAGTGAAAATGAGCTGACTAAAGATAGATTTATGGGGCTTTTCGACCCGCGTCAATCTTCACTGAAAAGCCGTGACACATTTCCTTAGCTTGCAAAAGCGGTCGGAGCAGAAATCGAAAAAGGACTTATGGTCAGAGTCAAACATAGTAACGGAGAGTAAAGGGATTCACAGTTCCCACACATTGTTAGAACAATCACTCACCACTTTTTAGCCAGGGTGCTGCTGTTGTCAGCACTGGTCATTTCTCCCAAAAGGGTACACATCCCAATACTGGTATAACTTTATCTCGATCTTTATCTTGCTTGCATTTTTCTTTTTGAGTAACCTCCTTGGGTCACTATATGTTGCTGGATATTTAACTCGAAAAGGAAGCGAAACTATCTCCGCGAAATCTCTTAACGCACACATATCAGTTATGGAAAAGATGGCATAACTCACTTCAGTTTGCTCCGGTGCCGAAAATATCCTCTCTTGTTCCCAGGACTCACTTCGTCCGCACAGTCTCACTCTACTGAGTGTTCAGCGAAGAAGATTTCGCACACAGAGCACTCGGAGGGTCCATTTGATGAGATAAACATCGCCCAAAGATTCGCCTAGTTCTCAGGTATCAAGTGCATCATCTCCGCTCACATTGATCTGCTTATTTTTAAATTTGAGGACAAATTTAACAATATAGAAAGGACGGAAGCTTCCGTTTTCCACCACCTAACATTACTGGTAGATAAACAATCTTCTTCAAATGCGAGCTAATATAACGATTGCAAGCCCTCTTCGGGCGCAATACTTCTGCGCTCCGCTGGGTCCTAAAGGTAGGACACAAGAGTGTAAATTATGACTTGTCAGCATTATAAATACAAATTGAAGTATACCATTAACATCGCTACAAAGAATCAATCTTCAAAATATACAGCATAATTTATTTAATGTCCGAATAATGTAAAGGCATTCTAACAATCGGGGGGAAATGTGCATTTTGGTTACATCTTTATGAAATCCTTATGTCCTAACAACAAAAGCGCTGTTGTAAAAGTGCTGTTTTAATTATTAAATTGCCTCCAGACTCGTGAGCAAAACCGTAGAGACTCGTGTCCTATGCCGTGACACCGATTAACCTACCTATTCAGCATGGGCTACAACTGGTAGCTACAATATGCATTGCATATAATTATATGGTATTACCATTGTAATTAGTATACAGATAGTAGTCAGTATACAGATGGCTACTAATTATGTTACATTACGCTTAACTGATACTGAAAATGTCCCAGTGCTTGGTTGCGCACACGGCACAAATAAACCAGCTGACAATGTTCCTCATATCGAGAACAGAAAGTCTAGGCATTGGACGTATACGTATGACTCTACCGGTATACGTATAACTCTACCGGTGCGCATAAAAGGCCACCCAGTGTGTTTGTCTTCCAGCGTGATCCAAGAAACGGCTGTTTCAGCCGAAGATCGGATCGATCATAATAATAACTGTCGTTCAATTCCACACAATTGCCTCACTTAAATGGCTAGGCCATTTAATTAAGATGATATAAGAGAATAGATTTGAGCATATGCATGATAACGTGCTATGTACATAAGCTAAGCAGGCTCTTGAATTTTTTCCATTCTAAATGTGAAAGGTCAGAAGACCTACTGAGTGACAATTGTACTGTACAATTGTATTTAAAGTTTTAGCTCAGCTAAGGCCTGACATTATCGTTGTTCGAAATGCTATTACAAAGAAATATGACATTCTTATAGGTTTCTAAATAAATAAATAAATAAAATTAAGAAAATAATGCGATGTCATTCAAATAAACCACCATTCATGGTACATGATGTGTAATTTGAGACTGATTAATTGACAATGAATGAATTATTATGCTGTAGAAACTATAGGATAAGGGGTGATAATTGTTAAATTCATGCCTTACAATTTAGCAAGAGAAAGTAAGCTTTTCATATTACTTGCAGACTCAGGTACCAGTAGGTTATAAGTCACCACGTAGGCTACAAGTTCGATATTATGAAGGCTGCTGACGAACAGGATAGCCTTACATTTATATTTACCACAGTTTCTAGATGGAACTGTTATCACGGCGGACAGTATATGAAGCAAAGATCATGCGACATGCCGGACGTATAAAAGTTGCGCTAAGCACCTGGCCTACCCCTCAATTAATTGTGCTGGTTTATTAAAAAAAACATCACAGTCATATCGCACACCAGTTGCCCACAAGCTAGTCTGAATATCCAAAGCAATGTGTTATTGTTCCAAAAATATTTAGGCCTATATTAGCAAGTTCTGCATAATGCAAAATAACTTGATAGCCGATACTGCAGTGGCCAATTTAGCCATACAACGTAGGCTATTGCCTTATACGGTTTGCAGATTCAGAAAGCCAATATGAACAGCTGGCCAATTATTTTACAATTGAGCCAATTAATATAAATTAACCAGGAAATGGAAATACCAGGAAATGCCATGGAAATACATAACACGATGAGCAAAAATGGGTTACACGTGAACCACAACAGCGAACCACATATTAGTAAACATTCCACCTACCTTCACCTTTACTTGCACGTATTTGCTTTAATTATTATTTCAATATCCATTGAGCCCGGTGTAGTCATTTTCTAGCTCTACTATCTAACAAGCGTAATTGACGTAATTGAATAATTTCACTTTATCAACACTCTAGCGCTTACCGTTCACATAAAAGATCCATTCCAGTAATATAAAGCAAGAGAATCCGCCGACAATTGCCTGTGCTTACTGGTTTCTGACATTAACCTGCGAATGGTGCAACTGCAGTCAGAGAGGCAAACTCCGGAATGACTGTTCCTTGCGATTCCGACAGTAATAAAGTGGAGTAATAAAAACCCCTAACGCTGTGAGCGGATCTACGCGGTAACAGGTTGCTGCAGACAAACTTTTTGGTCTCGATGTCAATTTTAAACTCGAGGATGGCATGGTAGTCCTCAGCTTGATCCAGGTAATTGTACAACAGCTTTCTTACCACTAAGATGCAGTCATTCCATGCTCGTGGATTACTGGTTTGGGTACACATATGGAACTGAAGGTGCAAATTTATGTAACAAATGCTTTCCGGAGACGGCTCAATATGCAGAAATCCCCAGGCTACAGGAAATCATTCACTTGAACTTGAAGTTGTGTGTGTGCTTGCGGTGGGGAGGGGGTGGGCGTGCTGAACTCGCATTCTGAACACGTGTAGACTAACCATAAACAATTTAGATGACTGATTGCTATTCTAACCTTAGTCTAAATACGTTTCTGACGTTTGGAGCTATTTTGGATGCTTTTAATTTCAGAACCGGACAGCTCCAAGCGGACTCATCTCTTTCCATACAAGTTGGCTACATGTTGTGACCAGCCTCCTAACATTTGTTTCGCTGTGATGATGTCATCTGCTGAAGAATGAAGGACTCACAATGAAAATTTAAAAAGAAAATCTGAGCTGTAACCACAAATTAAATGCCGTATTATAGCTGGAGTCTGGATCTGGATTTTCTAGATCGTGTGCAAGATTTAGCATACCCAGATAGGGACAGTTCACGTCAGACATTTTCTTTTCACATGTCAATATTGTAAAGGAAACCACTGGCATTCAGATAAGTATTACTTAATTTGCTTAAGAAACTAGGAATAAATAAATACAATTATTATTTTTTTGACCTATAGTTTTAATTTAACGGGAAAGTAGGTGCTTATCAATCTTGAATTTCCTGGGCCCAGCCATATTTGCAAGTTCGCAAAGCATCTAGGGAGCATGACGTCACATGGTTGCTCGCAGTAACTTGCTGCATTACATACAAGTGTAAATTTGCAATCACCAGCTGGACGGATACTGCACAAAAAAAAGAAGAAAAAAAAGTATATACCTACCTAAGTATATCGTGAAATGGCACATATTTTACCTTACAAGTTTGAGCCTGAATATTCTTCAAACAAAGAAATAGAATACAAGTCAGGTAGTGCTTCAGAAAGCAAATTAAACATGACTCAAAATGATGTCATGTTTAATTTACAGGGTATGGAGATTGGTGACATTGTGCTTCTTGTTTCCTGATGCCAAAAGTGTTTGTTGCACTTTCTTTCAAACACATTGGAGGTTAGTAAAGCTGTTATTCAATTCAAAGTTCTTGCCACTGTTTTTATTCTGACGAAGAACGATCCTGTCCTGTCATAAGCAGGGTAACCAGATGTTTCCTTTAATTCACATGTGAAAATGTAAAATTCACATTATAGTTTTAATATGTGAAAAAGCAAATAAAAAATGTCTTAAGTGTAAAAAAATTACCTGCCACTATGTTTAACAGCAGAGAAAAACCCCTAAATGACCTTTTTTTTTACCTTGAAATTTGAATATAAAAATGACCCGCCTTCACTAAACCCCTAAAATAAAGCTGCTTTATTTTAGGGGTTTAGTGAAGGCGGGTCATTTTTTACCCTTAGGACAAGGGGAGTATACAGAATGTTAAGACTACACGGGTTAAATTTGTATATTATTTTTATATTAGTCCACAAAATATACTGGTTTCATTTTACTGTGCCATGCCTTTGTTTATGTACATTGTGACAATGTGGATGTTATTCTATACAATTATACTGTCAAATGCATATGTGACATAATTGTATTCATGATTCAGGGACACTTCATATGCTGGAAATTTGTATAATGTATTGTACAGTATTGAAAGTGTTCAACATTGACCACACTTTAATGTTTACTTTACACATTGAGTCCATGTCACTTGTCAGCCACAGGCACTTTCTGTGCCTGAAAACCCTTTTTAGCCTTATCATCAACTGTATGTTTCTGTGACAGGAACTTCCAGACTTTCTGCTAAATGCTGAAGTGTTAATTCAATTAATATACAGTAAGACACGTTTTCGTGGCAAGCCATAAAACTACATGGAGCTACAAATAGCTGGCAGAGCTGATGACACGGACCACAGAATTCACACCTCCACCTGTCCACCGTGTTGCGGTTATTTTCTGTGCTACATATAGAATGCAAGAGAACTACTTCTGCATAATAACACAAGATACTATAGTGAGTGCAGTAGCGCTATACGTTTGCGTTGTCTTCCATTGAAAACCGCAACATTTGAACCTCATTATCTCAATGCCATTTTGCAGGTCTACTACATTGGCAACAGGCTTGCCAACTATTGATTTTGGTGCAGCTACATTGTGCCATTTCTGTGTTATGGATACCTAAAAAAATGTAAATAAAAAATTAAGACTTTTTTGCACAAAAATAACTCTATTAAAATCCAACGCATCCCAACACCAGACCACTCAATTTATCAGTAATTCAGAGGCATGCATGCTTAATAATTTCATTTAGTTAAATTTAAATTACACTTCAAAATTCAAAATTTCGGCATACGAAAGTGCCCCTGGTTGAGAAGGTGCGGCTTACAGAAGGCGTGTCGATCTCCTTCTGGCTGCTGGGTGCAGGGTTGTAGCAATGTTTCCTCAATAGACAATTGAAATAAACCGGGTACAATTGGCCACCAAAATTGGGAAAAAATTGAAAAAAATCTGAAACAATTTTGTTTTTTTTTAGTCTACAATTTGTTATCTGTACAAAATCCCATTTTTATATTGTTTCACCGTTTCCATTGGATTCCCTGCCTAAAATAGATTTATCACCGCAACAGAGTGTTATGATGTTACTGTATATCACACAAATATTGGACATTAACATGACCATGGAATTTTGAGTGCACAACCCTGTCTGTAACAATGTTCTCAATAGCAGCAGATTGGGCACATTTCAGGCCAATCAAGTATCTCAGGCAGAATACAAATAATTATAAAAATTATAAAAATTAGAAATGACACGTGATTGTCCAGCAGGCCTGGATGTAGCCTACTCAGCTTTAACTACAGAGTGCTGGACACTTAAAGTTTGAAACTGCAATTTTTTTGGCAGTAGGCTTCCATTAAAAAAATATATAATTTCTTCATAAATGAGATAAAACCCCTAGTGGTCATAAGCAGAATCGGTTACACGGTTAACCATGTAAAAATGGGCAGGGAACCGTTTACCTAAACTGATGATTTGTCACATGCCAAGTGAAAACATGTTGAATACAGTCAAGCCAGGGTGGCAATCTACCTTGCTAGCTAGCTGACTGGCTGATATGGGATATTTCTCATTACACATGACATGAGAGAACATTTAATCTCGCGAGCAAGATAATAATATGCAAAGACTGTCTTGATGGCTTGAGATTTGACTGAAGAAGCTAAATTATTGTTGAAATGGAAAACAGTGACATTAACTTTACTTTTAAATAATTTGTTGTTTGGCATACCAAAACCTTTGGTGGAGAATTCAATTCAACCAAATATTTATCATTATTAACGGCAAAACACCACTTTCTGCCCGTAGATGCAATCTGCGTATAAGAAATGGGAAGAATGGGATTTTCTTTCATTTAGTTAGCTAGTGAGCCGAATAGATTCTTTAATCTAAGTTCTCAGTCAAGGGTTTTTATTTTTTATGCATATTTACAATAAACTTTCAAGTATTAACTGAACCTCCGCTGTAAAAAACTAAGTTAATGAATCACAGAAAAATATTTTTTAAGTGAAATATTTGGATTTGCTGAAAGCCTCAGAAGACAGGAAATTAAATTAAGTTTTTACTTTATTAGGTAGACCTGTACATCAGCTTGTTAATGCAAGTATTTAATCAGCCAATCATGTGGTAGCAACTAAATGCATAAGAGCATGCAGATATGGTCAAGAAGTTCATGCTGTTTTTCAGACCAAATGTCAGAATGTGGAAAAAATGTGATCGACGTGACTTGACCATGGAATGATTATCGGTGTCAGACAGGGTGGTTTGAGTATCTTTGCTGATCTTCACGCAGAACACTCTCTAAAGTATGCAGAGAATGGTGTGAAAAACAAAAAAACATCCAGTGAGCAGCAGTTATACAGGCAGAAATGTGTAGTTAATGAGAGAGGTCAGAGGAGAAGAGCCAGACAGGTCGAAGGTGACAGCAACGCAAATAACCACACATTACAACAGTGGTATGCAGAAGAGCATCTCTGAACACACAATGTGTCAAACCTCAAAGTAGTAGAATAGGCTACATCAGCAGAAGACTTAATACGTCTAGATATAAGTCTAATAAATGCCTAATAAAGTGCCCACTGAGCATATGTACACACTGTAGGCAATATATCTGCTTCTACACTTTTATCCAGAACAACATACAGTAGACCTATATGAATAAGATACAGGAAATAGCAATATAGACTCTATACTCAATAATATACTTTACTGCAGGATCTATCAATTAATGACACTAGTTAAAAAAATCTTAGCACGTAAAGACACAGTTTGTGGCCAAGGTAGATTAAAAGAGTCATACTAGATATATGGTCCCAAACAGGACACATGGGCATGATGGAAATAAAGCATGCTTTAGAGAAGTGCAACATGCGAGCTGCTTCTACTCAACTTTCTTCTTTCTTTTCTAACAACAACCTGCTAGACCCCCATCAGTCTGGCTTCAGATCGGGCCACTCGACTGAGACCGCGCTCCTCTCCGTCAGTGAGTCGCTCCATGCCGCACGAGCAGCCTCCCTCTCCTCTGTCCTCATTCTTCTAGATCTCTCTGCTGCCTTCGACACTGTGGATTACTCCATCCTCCTGTCCGCCCTGTCAGCAACAGGCATCTGTGGCACAGCCCTGGACTGGATTGAGTCCTACCTCTCTGGTCACTCCTTCCAGGTTACCTGGGCTGGTACGTATCGACACCTCGGCCCCTTGCCACAGGAGTTCCCCAGGGCTCAGTCCTAGGCCCGCTTCTTTTTTCTCTTTACACTCATGCAGGTTCTTCCTATACAACATACGGAGAATCCACCCCTTTCTCACCCCCTACTCGACCCAGCTCCTGGTCCAAGCGATGGTTCTGTCCTGCCTGGACTACTGCAATTCCCTCTTGGCTGGCCTCCCAGCGTCCACCATCAGACCCCTCCAACTTATCCAGAATGCAGCAGCTCGTCTGGTCTTCAACCTTCCCAAATACTCACACGTCACCCCCCTGCTTACTTCCCTCCACTGGCTGCCTGTCATGACTCGCATCAATTTCAAAACATTGGTGCTAGCCTTCCAAGCAGTTAAGGGGTCTTCCCCAGCTTACCTACAAAAAATCATCAGACACTACACCCCTGCCAGACCTCTTTGTTCAGCCTCCACAGGCCGCTTGGCACCTCCCTGTGAACCTTAATTGTTGTCTTTGTGATTTACTTTGTGTTTCGGTATTTTTAGTTGGCTAGGTAAGCAGTATTTGGATAGTTAACTTTTGCTTTGTTGTTTGTTTGTTTATTTGTTTGTTTAAAAAAAAAAAAAAAGGTAGGCCCTGGTCCTTATCTTTGTTGTACAGGTAGCAATTGAAATTGTACTTCCCTCTAGGGTCTTTCAGCGCACTTATCCCTGGTTATGGGTAGGCACTTTGTTGTACGTCGCTCTGGATAAGAGCGTCTGCCAAATGCCAATAATGTAATGTCATGTAATGTATATTGCCTCAAACTTCAATATGCAAAATTGCCAATTCACTTTCCATTGCACTACTCTAAGATTATGAATTCTTTGAGAGGTGAATCCAGTGCTGAACACATGTTTGATGTTCAGTAGACATTATACATGGCTGTAACATATGTCAGAGACCTGTGCTGTCAGCTTGAGGCTTTTGAGGCTTTCAGCAAATGCAAACTTTTAATTTAAAACATAGTTTTTTGTGATTTATATTTTTTTCATCTGTGCAGCCACCAGTGTGTTGTAATATGAATTTAAAAAGTATAAAATAATGTTTAAAAATGGCCTCAACATGTATCCTGTAATTATGGTCATCAGATATGATATTTATGATATTTGGATTTTTGGATTTTTTTGCAATAGAAGGACATTCATTGTTTGTTTATAAGATGTGATCTTGCAAATGAGACAGCTTCAAATGGTAAGGCTTTGAATTGACTGTTGTCTGAGATTACGTGCACATCACAGAAATGATGTTCAGTGCTTAATAAGCCGAATCTGTTACTCAAAGGGTGCCGGTTTTATTCTCTGCTGCGGACCTGAAGTTTAAGCTGAGCACTGGCCCATGTCAGTATGAATGGATAATATGCTAATTTTGAGCAGTATGAGTCATCCCATACAAGGGCCTTTGTTCACCAAGTATAATAATGTTCTTTTTCTCCTGTTTTCAGCTCATAATATACTGGCATAGAGCTGCTGTTTTCCATGCTTATTGTTTAATACCTGGAGCAGGGGCTTCTGTAAATATCACATTTGAGTGGAATGGCATTGAAACAAAAAAAAAAATATATATGAGATTATATTGGATTATTATATCCCGTACGGTGTGTGGATTTGTAGTCTTGGCTGCTGCTCACTGATTGTGAATTGGACCTATGCTGAGTATAAGACTGTTTCATGAATGGTTTACCTTTTTTTTTCTTTTTTTTTTTACAGTCCAGCAGGATTTAACCAGTACCCAAGTTCTACTATGCATACATTATTCCGAGGGCATTCAGCTTGGAAATCTTTTTGACAGAAAACTGAGGGATTTGTTTTGTTTTCAGAACTGACATATTGGGGATAGCATGTTCAAATTGGTGTGCTCGGTGAACTACAATCCACATATGAGCTTTCCTATACGTCTTAGCGTAATTCAAACAAGCAAAACCAGGTAGGCAGTCCAGAAGCAGGGCAGAGGTACAGAGTCCACAAAACAAGAGAAGAGTCCAGAGAAGCAGACGGGGGTCATAAACAAGAAATCCAGAAAACAAAAACTATGAAAAAACCAGGACAGAATGCCACAAGGGCAAAGGCTCTGGAACAAGGAGGCTAGAACAAGGGTAAAGGAATATAAGGGCTCGGGACTCAAAAACAGGATAAGACGAACTAGCGAAGTGCAACTGAGAAGAACAGGTATAAATACACAGGAGAATGAGACAACCTAGGCGGGGCATGGAAGTGAGGGTAGTCTAACAAATAAACATCATGTGAGAAACATGAAAGGGTAATACAATAACGAGGGGGAAACTAAAACGCGGACTGGATTCACAAACACACACGTAATACAAACGGCTCTGGACTAGGGAGTAGGCAATTGCACAGCATTAAGGAATGTAGTGATAAGGGAGAGCAGGTGCGAACATTTCGCTGAATCGAGGCAAGCAATTTATGGATAGAACAAGGAGGCGGAGTTATAGAGCAGTATTCAAGTAGAGGTAGAGTTAGTCTGTTAGTTATGTGATTCAATTACAAATACCCAAAACTAGTGAATGTTACCAGTTTGTTAGTTAGACGAACATATTACTGTGTTCATATAATTAGTACTGTACAAATTATGTGTTAGTTGGGATTAGTAGATTAGTGCTATCTACAAACATGAAATGGAGAGAAAGCAGGAAGTAAGAAAAGTGAGACTGAAGGAATCGTGGGAAACCGGAAAATTTCCAAAACCACCGAAATAGTGAAGCACGTGGACAGGTGAGTGACTCGGGATCAGAAAACATTCAGACACAGACATCACAGGGGAAGAAGAGTGCAAAGACTAATGAATGTAAACAGAAAACCAGACATGAATAAGAAAAACATAGAAACAGACAAAACTCAGGATCATAACAGCTATGCATTTCTTCCTTTCTTCAAGTAGCTGCAACGCACCATGGGTTTGAGTCATAAAGGTTGCACAACTGCAGAAAACATGGTCTACTGTAAGCCGAGGGCAATGCGAAATAAGGTTAATAAAATGAATTAATAATAATGGCTTGCATTTATATAGTGCTTTCCTCCCACTCTCAACCACGACAAATGCGTAGCACCCTCCTGGGATGAATGGCAGCCATTTTTTGCCAGATCACTCATCACACATCAGCTCAATGTTACTAGCAATTTTTTTTTTTGCTAGTCGTTTCTGTCGCCACTGACTGAACGGCTAACTTTGCATTAGAGGCTATCACAAAAGTTAGCTTGCTAGACTAGTGTCTTCCCATGTAACAAGCTTGTTAGCTGATGTGTCAATTATCGAATATGTTTAAAACAAACAAAGGTTAAGAAATTACCAAAATTACATACCTCTTTAACACTCTTTTATTCTTGTTCTTTTTTCCTTTCTCTATATTGAGCACCTGATGGATTTTGCCTCTTCATTTTGAGCTCTTCTCCCGAGCTTATGACATTGCCCCCCCCCCCCCCCCCCCCCCCTAATGTACCACGGCAGTGGTACATTAGAGGGGAGTGCATATCGATGTTGATTACAGCATTCGTTCAGTACAACACACAATTTAAGGCTTGGGAAATTGGTGCCCTATGTCGCCTATACCAAAGACAGACTCTGCATTAACCCCTGCTGTGTGGAATTTATGCTTAACGGAATCACAAGCTTTCTCTCCAAATCCAATGAATGGAGGCGATATGAAATGTAAAAAGTCAAAGTTAAAACTGACATTTTAATTAACCATCTAGCAGAAAATCAGTTCTGGCATGTAAATGGGGTTGAAGTTTTAGTTCTTCAGGACCGATTCATTCTAGTTGCAGTGGACCTTTTAAGTAGCAAATTGGACAAATTGCAACAAAATTGATGGAATCATGTACAAATACAAGATAGGCAACAGTTTTGCAGAACTCAGATTCATTTCTCAAGTTCACTTACCCTGCTACATGCCTCCTAAAGGATATGAATTAAAATGATATGCATGTTACTATATACTATAAGCACATTTAGACCAAAATTGTTTTCACAGAATTAAAAAGATTGCAGGTTGGGCTGTTTCTCATTCGTTGTGGTACAGTTCCAGGTGCAGTTATTGTAGCAGATATTGATTGGATAAAAACACAACACAAAGGTGGAGTCTGAAAATAAAAAAGTAAATAACCAAACTGGGGAACAAAGAACTAGGAAGAAAGTGAAACAAAAACACAGGAAGGAAGCCAGGCATACAGCATGTCCATATTAGTCTCCCAGGCTCTGCTGTGGGCCAGCAGGCTTCTCAGACCGGCAGAGAACCAAAAGATGCTCTGATAGCATCCAAAGAAGAGGAGCAATCCTGCTCACCAACCCTGGTCACAACACTTCATTTTCTGATGTTTATGGTGTGACCCCCCCCCCCCTTATCTAAATGGACCAGCAACTTCACAATTGAAATTTTAACATTCACCTCTTCTCCACACATGCCATTGCTCTGGAATAAACAATGTATATGTTGCAACAGATACCAGCAGATATTGATTTGTGCGCCATTACTATGCAATGCAGGACAAATAATCTCATTTAAAGGCTGCAATGCAATTTATGTTTCTTTTAAGGGAATTTCACACTGGCAAATGATAACTGATTGAATGACAACTACTTTGACATTTGACTGGGGAGAATTGCTCTACATGAGGATTTCCAATATACAACATTCTGCACTTGCAGCTAATATCGTCCTTGGCAATTCTATTAAATCGCTGATCTCTCACAATGGCCAACATCTACACCCACACAAGCTGCTGACATCTATCTCACGCTATTTACCTATTGCTCATTCACTAATAAAATAATTCACCTGGTGTAGTTCTCGAGGAGCATATGCCCTAACTTCACCATGAACCCAAAACTGTATGCTAATATTATTAAATGTAGAGGGTAGAGTAGAATGTAGAGTGCAAACCTTTGGCTAAATTAGAAGATGTGCTAATTCTAAATTAGCCCAATTTCTAACCTACTTAAAGGCACCTATATCCAGGCACAGGATGATTTTTTTTTTTTACCTGTCTTCCTTTCTTTATATTGTTACTAGTTATCTTATCAAATACCAATATTGTTGCTTAGGCAGCATTGATAACTTGCATACATGGTATTTAATGAGGGACTAAGCTTTACAAATCGGGCCGTATTTTCCAGAATTAACTCTGCATGGGGCATTGGCAAAGTGTGTGATGCACTGGGTGTGGCTTTTGAATGTTGCCATTTTGGCGAGTTGAAGTGAAGGGCACGTACATCAAGACACGTGGCGCAGGTGATAAAGGGACTTGATTACACTGACTATAATATCAGTGGGTGTGGTGCACCTTGATTCATTCATATCCAATGAAGTGAACACTTTTCATTATCTTTAAGATCCATGCATATTGATTTATTGACAAAGGGAATACATAAGTATAAAAGAACATACAGTATGTGTCTGCATTGTCAGTGATGAAAAAACGAGAAGTCCAAGACTTATTTCCATCATTGTCCCTGATGTACCAACAGTCCAAGTGCAGACAGGCATCTGTTTAGAGTGCTTTGAGCAATTATACTATAAAATACGAGTGAAATAATACAATAATACAAGTACAATAGTAATACAATACATCATGAGTTCTCAATGGAACCGAAGTGATAGAAATACATCCACACATCATATTACATCATCGGACATATAGCTTGTACATGAAGGTCGCTAAATAACAGTTTCCTGATCCTTGTTTTAAAAACCCTTGCACTTTCAACTTCTTTTATGGAGAGAGGCATTTTGTTCCACTCCACAGCACCAGCATAGATAAAAGATACTCCTCCTGTCTTTGTCCTGTGCTTCTAGAGGGCTACATTTCCCAGACTAGCTATAGTGCTGTGTCCATGTGCTATTTTCTTAAAATAATTGTTAAAGTAATTCAGGGCTCTACTGTTTAGGATCCTGTGGACCATAGTGAGTTGGAGCTGTCTGGCTCTGACCTCGACTGGTAACCACTGGAGTTGTATAAACTGAGTCTTCCCCACGTGGCTTCTGTGGTTAAGGCCCAGAACTACTCTGATTACTTTATTCTGTGCTACCAGAAGTTTCTGTTTCAGGGCTTTGTTGAGACTCCCATAGCAGGAACTGATGGTATAGTCAGAGTGGCACTGAATTAAACATAAGGCTAACATTTTTAGACAATCTTAGTTTAACAGTGTGGACTTGCTGGCTAAAAACTTAGTTCTGGCAGATATTTTGCCCAGAACGTTTAGAGTCATGGAGGCGCCAGATACTTGACCGAAGGCTGAGATTCACAATCCTTTCACAACCTAATTTTAGAACCCAGTAATATAGATTTGGTCTTGCCTAGGTGCAGTAACAGCCTATCTGCTCAAATTTCCTGTATACGATTTTTGTCTTTCTGTGATACAAGAATGGCTGAATTGCAAATAAAAATAAGGGGCTAGAGCGGGCAGCTTTCATGTCGTTGATGTACAGTAAGAAGAGCAATGGCCCAAGCACACTGCCCTGGGGAACCCCACAGGAAATAGGCATAGCCTCAGACAGAACTCTGCCGACATCTACTCCCTGGTCCCTCCCTGACAGATATGACCTCAGCCACCTGATGGCAGAGTCATCTAGCCCAAGGGGCTTCATCTTCGACAGCAGTATCTTATGGTCGATTGTGTCGATGGCTTTTTGTAGGTCTAGTAAAACAAGACAACACATTTTCCCTAGATCAATTTCCTTCCAAATAAAATTTGTAAGATACAGGAGACATGTCTGTTGAGCATGATTCCCTAAAGCCAGACTGCATCTCGTAAAATAAATTACATTTTCATTAATATATTCATACATTTCATCGTATACCGCTCTTTCAAAAACCTTGGAGATTACAGAATTGCGACTGGTCTGTACTTGCTAGGGTCTGATTTACTTCCCTTTTTATAGATTGGGGTTACTTTCGCATGTTTAAAATCAGTAGGCCCATTTCCTTGCTCCAGAGATAGATTCATTATATTATTATGTAGTTATGTATGGGGCAATAACAGGCGATGCATCTCTTAGGAACCTAGCACTAATGAGCCCAGAGGCCTTAGCAATATTAAACTCACTGAGCATCTTGCCCACATAATCAACTGTGAGCATTTTAAAAGAAAAAAGCTCCTTCCTTAACACCTAGGTTACGATAGTATTGGGTGAAAAAGGTGTTAAATCGTTCCTACTTTGCCTTTGTCAAACTCTATACCCTATGTTTGCCTCATTGGCCTTACTATTTCATTTCCAACCATGGAACCAACCAAATCAAGTGTTTTCTATAATTTTGAGGGCTTATTGCTAGTATCCTTAATTAGTTATTCTGCTTACTTGTCTTGATCATTTCCTGTGTCAGATTCCTATATTTCTTAAAATGTCCAAAGTTGTCTGGTACTTCTAAACTTGGTCAATGCTAAATCTCGCTGCTTTATCATTTCCCTAATTGAATGGTCAAACCAGGGGTTGCTCCTCTGTTTAATTCTAAATTGTCTGAGAGGGGCTACTACGTCAACTACTTGAAGAAATAAACGTTTAAAAGTGCCCCACGACACATCAACAACACAGGCAATTGTTATAGGAGACCAATCCATGTTTTCCAATAGAGATCTAAAGGTATCTGACGAGTTATTATTGAGTGATCTAATACGGATGGCTTTGTGCGCAAAATATGATACCTTGTGTCTTGTACAGTGGACAAGGTAGTGATCACTAATTCCATATTTTATAACCACACTGTGCGCTATGTTTGATTTATCGGATACAAGAATCAGATCAATGGTAGTTTGATAATTTTGGCATACCCAAGTGGGTTCCATTTTGTGCCATCCCAAATGACTTGCAAAAGTTGTTATAAGCGCTTTAGGTAGTGCAGGATACATCGGTGACGTCTGTGTTAAAATCTCCTAATAGAACACATTCTCTCCCCGTGCCAGCGTACTTATTAAGAAGCACTTTGAGACTGTCATAGAACGTATTGTGGTTGGGCGGTCTAAAACACACCTCCAACAGCACTGGCTTTGTTTTGGGAAGACAAATGTCCAGCAGTAAAACTTCAATATCATCCTCATTATCCAGATCTGCTTTGACATTGTAATTAATGTATGAGTGAACAAAGATGCACGCCCCACCCCCTTCGCGATTCCGGTTATTTCTGACGAGAATATCAACGTCACTGATTAAGTCATCAAGCCAGGTTTCTGTCAAACAAAATATTCCCACCTTGGATGTCCGACCGGATTTCGTCTATCTTCTTACGTTGAGATGCGCAAAGTGCAGCCCTTTCTAGGCAGCAACTTTAGTTCCGCGAACAAGTCTGCAACTGCCGTTGTCTCTGCTGTGGTTATCCTGTGTGGCTCTCCATCAGCTGTGGGTCTCAGTTCCCGGCCTGGACCGGCCTCGCCTTCCCATCCAGCCGCCATCACGGGAGGAAGTACGTCCAATGTGTTACAATCTGCGATATCCACACATACCTTTAAGTTAGGGATGTTGCGCTCCTTGCTGCGCCTGCAGTTGCTACTAGATGGATTCACAAGCAGAGAAGGTCCAGGGCATTTGTGGATATCCCCAGATAACATAAAGCACAAACAAACAACAAGGCCACTTGCGTTGACGGCCGTTTTGTTTGGGAGTACCGTGCGTCTGTGAGTTTCATTCTAAAGTTTTTAATGTTCGCTTGATAATGCCCTTCATCTTCCGAGTAATTAGGGTAGTTGTAGACCAAGATGTTTAAAATAATAGAGTAAAATAAAAATGCTGTAAGCACTCCACAGACGCC
This sequence comes from Conger conger, assembly GCF_963514075.1. NCBI lineage: Eukaryota > Metazoa > Chordata > Actinopteri > Anguilliformes > Congridae > Conger > Conger conger. Next base: position 51,013,859 of record NC_083764.1, read on the forward strand.
TGCCGCCATTGACATTGACCATATAGCGCAGGTTGTATTGGCAATTTCTGTAGTCTCAAAAAAATAAAAAATAAAAAGACTACAAAAAGATTACCAAGGGTGTCTCGGTGGTGCAGCCTGTAGAGCACTGACCACATGCTCATTGCGAGCCGCGACGTTGGCGGTTCGAATCCGACCATCTGACATTTGTCGCATATCTTACCCTCTCTCTCGCTCCCATTCTTCCTGTCTCTCTATACTATATACTGTCCAATAAAACTGAAAAAGGCCTCAAAAATATCTTCAAAAAAAAAAAAAAAAAGGTTACCATTCTACTGGTAATTGGTATTAGGTTTAAAAGTCTGTCATAATGAGCACCAATAGTTTGATGCATTATGAAAGTTTGTTATGAGGCAGCTTTTGTGAAGAAGTCTCCTGTTTCCACAGTGGAGAGAAGTGTTTGACTAGGTACTTGCATGTTGCATGTTTGAGTCTTGTCTCAGTGATCTAGCGATAGCTTCAAAGTGCAGACCACCTACATCTTCTTTCATCGTTTTATTCTCACTCACACAACCTACAGTTGAAACAGTGCCTTGATGTGGGGCCATGGTATTCAGAGTGGTGAAGAGTATTTTGCATGTTATTTTTTCCTTGAAAAATGGTATTTAACCCCTTAACCCTTGTGCAGTCTCAACATTCTGTATATTCCCCTTGTCCTAAGGGCGGTTCATTAAACCCCTAAATAAAGCAGCTTGATTGAATTTGAAACCCCAAATCTATTTTGGATTAAGAAACAATTTCTCTGCTGTTAAACATTGTGATGGGTCATTTTTTGACCCTTAAGACAACACAAGGGTTAAGTCTCACTAGGCCAGGGCTGGGCCAGAGGGTTTTTTTTGCATCCATTCCCTTTTTCACAGTATGGGCATTAAGTGACGACTAAAAAGAATTTCAGCTAATGAAATTATGTTTCAAACGGTTTATAGTTTGTTAGCCTTGCATAAAACAACACAGCAATTTTTCACCTGTGTAATGAAACCAATATACATACTGAGACTTCAGCAAACAGTTCTTGAGATTTTATGTCATGAAAGGTTGAGGTTTTACAACAAAATAAAAAAGAAACAAAAATTGTGGAATGTGTTTGACTTATTGTTGGGGGTCGGGTATTTGATTAAAACTTCAATCAGTGGACCTCAATAAATATAGTAGTATACAAAATGGTATTATTGTGATATGATTCGTACTTTTTATGATGTTCTCGACCTGTTGCTGTCTGAGGATAGCTGCAAGGAGTGGGAGTTTGGGACAGGCAGGCGGGGCAAGGGCAAACCCTTTTTGTAGTGTTGTAAAAAAGAAAAGAAAAAGTGTTGTATAGTTTAGTAAGAAAAATCTCATAAAAATCATTCATTCATCCATTCATTCATTATCCTAACCCGCTTATCCTGAACAGGGTTGCAGGGGGGGTGGAGCCTATCCCAGCATACATTGGGCAAAAGGCAGGAATACACCCTGGACAGGTCTATTTTCACTGTGTTTGAGCTTCTGTAACTTTGTTGACATAAATGTTTAGGGTAATTTGGACTCTTGGAAAACAACCCCAAAGGGTTTCCTTTCAGAAGAAACCAGGATTATACCTGTGGTCAAAAGGGTTCAAGTAGTAACCATTTCATTTTAAGTATGTCAAGCGTGTGCAAAGAAAAGGGGCAATACTTAAGGGGTGCATTTGCCTGAGCCCATAGGTTTATTTACATACATATACTATTTACAGTAATCAAGAGAGAAACATCAGTCCAGTTTTCCTTGCGGTGCAATTATCTGGAAATCAAACTAATTCAATATATGTATTCCCCAAAACCTCTTTTTATGCCAAGACTGTAATTATGGCAGGTAATTATGCATACTATTAGCAGTAAATTACATTCATGAATCATGAATTGTTTTCCTTGAAAGTGAAAACAAGCAAACTAATTCCAAGCACCTACAAATAGTTTTGTAATTTGGTATTTTAGTGTGTCACTTTTTCCAATTAAAATGGTAGATGATAGAATGTTTATGTTTATCTTCAAAATTGTACTACAGGTAAAAGTAATCTTACAGTGATGAGCAGAATACTGTATCACTTAAAATATTGTATGAATATTGTTTCAAGTACAAAACATACAGGTCTGGATTGTTCAACAAATATACAATAAAATGACAGTGTATGTACAGCATACAGTTTTAAAGTCTCACAGTAGCACCAAATATGATATAATAGCACATACACTGACTCAACAGGTGGATTTAAGAAATGCCATTACAGAATAAAAATTCCATGAATCTCAATTGTCAAGCCAACACTCGACATTCTGTCTCAAGTAAACCCATGCAAGAATACCAGTTTGACTGGCCGGGAAGCCCAAGACAATACTTTTTATATTTCTTGGCTTTTATTTGGTTGCATTTTGGCAATAGCAAATTCCCCAAAAGACAAAAAAAAAAAAAACCCTCCATACTAACAAACTATTTAGATGGGTGACACAAAGAAAGCACTTCCTGTGCACAATAAACAAAACCTGGAAAGTAAACAAAAAGTCTGGAGTTGAACATTTTGGCCATATACACCATCAACATTTTTGGTGGCAAAAGAGGAATACTACCAAATATGGAGGTGGGTCATTGATGTGTTGGGGCTGTTGTCTTGCCAGTGGTCTAGGGACATAATGAATTCAATAACATACCAGGAAATGTTGGCAGAAAATAAGCATGAACCTAAGGATATCATTAATCTTGAAAGGTTCTGCATGGAAGAATGGTCAAAAATCCCTCAAAATGTGTTCTTTAACCTTATCACAAATTTTAGGAAAATACTCATGTCCATCATCTTTGCCAGGGGTGGTTTGGCAAAGTATTAAATCAGGGGTGCCAATAATTGCGAAACCTTTTTTTGGGGGAAATAATTTTTATTTGAAAAATAAAACAAGACTTTGGTTGAATCTGTTGAATCATTAATAGAGCTGAAATATTACTTCATAAAATAATGTATAAAATAATGTTCATGTTAATAGAAGTATTATTATAATTTACAATATGTTTCGTGCATATTTTTCAACGGTGGCAATAATTCCAGACCATAATTCTGGACTGTAATACAACAAAAAGATTATTATTATCATTGATTACATCGTGTTTGTTTAAAAGGCAATTCATTTCTATACTGAAAGCTTTCTAAAATGTGACTCAATTCAAAGCTATTTTCAGCAAGGGTTGCCACAACAGCACATCATGCTTAAAATATTTATTTTCATCGTGCCACTTGTGACTAAGTAAACCATCTGCTTGACTGGTGGCATATTAGTTAAATAGTTTGCCAAAGTTTTCTATAGAATATTCACGCCCAAGGCACCCTTTTAGAAACTATACAGTAGCATGGCACTTTCACTTAAAATTATATTTGTTGTTAACATGTACTACACAATATAGTATGTATCATATATCATTAAAAAGCACTAATTTGTTTCAAATTGAAATATTCTCCGGTAAATTTCACATATGCAGTAATTTATCATTCAGATTGCATTCAGAGTTACATGACAAGATAGTAAGGAGTAAATGCTTGAGTAATATGTGTATATTGAATAACATGAGTAATGAACCTAAGCCTGCCATTTCATTGTTTTTAAAATTAGATACTATCACTGTGATCCTCAGTATCACATAGATTTCTTACATTTTCAAAACCACTTTCAAGTGATATTTACATTGCTGAATATGAAATGTATCAGTGGTTTCAAGTGCCATGCCAAGATATTCATTAATCTTTGAGTAGTTTTGCCTCAGAATATTACAAACTTAATCGTTTTGCAAAGCACTGTACTTTTGAAGTATGTAGATTGAGATCTCTACATGACTAAGCATGCTAATGCCATGTAGAGATTCTGCAAAGCCACTAGATAATCAGCTCTGAAACTCAGACAAAAGACAAAAATAAATTGGAATCTTGAATCAGAAAAGCTGCCTGGCAGGTTTGTCCATAAGATCTGTGATAATATTTGATGATAAAAGAGGCCAAGTAAAAAAATTAGCTTGTGGAACATTTTTTTATAACATTATTTGAATGAAACTTTATCCACAGCTTTTTTTCCATCACCATTCGATGCGTTATACATTGCTTACGTAGTTGGGGCAGGTCACTTGCAGGCTCCCTTTCAGCGAGAGGAGATGCTTTTATCTTAAGCAGGAGCAACCCTGCTGACAGTCCCACCCTGGGCAACATCATGAGTATGCACTATCCTGCAAGGCCTCCAGCCACAGTGGATACTGGGGCGGTCAATATTTGATACCATGGTTTAGGGTTGGCACTGCTGCCTTGAGAGATTTTTCCACAGTGATGACTTGCCGTTGGCACAACCGCCACCAGGTGGAAAATGTGAGCACTCTAATCCATAGCTGTCTGTTAAGCAGTGGGCACACCCTACTGGCATGGCTTGACAGACTTGTTTTTCTCCCCCCACAGTAGTCGCTAAAACTAGAGATGCGTGCTACATTAACAACTTTGTCTAATTTTTAGCTGGATTCTTTCACAGCTGTACGAACCCAGTCCTTCAATTAAGCTAAACACAGCTCCAGCTAATATTAAGAGCTGTACAAGACTATAGGACATGCCACTTGGGAACCCTGAAAACGCACACTGTGAAGGCACTTAAACAAGATGAACTTGATTTACCATACTTTTCTTCTAATTTGTGTTCCTGTGTTCAAGAAATTGCAGCGGAGCATCAATGTGACCATTGAAACGAACGTTGAAACAATTGCATTTACCATAGTACTTAGTAACAGATTTAAACACTCTCACAAAGTATGTGCGTGTGGAGGGAGGGAGGTCTGACTGCTCCGAGCCAAAGGGGAGCAAGCAACTTTAAGCTGGGCGCATGACTCATTTTTAGAGTAACCTTAACGAAAATGGCAGTGCGTCAACACCTCTCAACAAGGGGAAGGGTGCACTGACAAACAAAGTCCTTCTGAGTGTGTTTCCTGTCATCGCGGGTTCTATTGTTGAACTGTAAAGATAAAGGTTGCAGTCTCGCATCTCGATAGCTTTTGCTGGTGGAGACACACTTCTTAAATGTACTCACTGGCTTCTGTGGAATGAGTGGCATCCTGAACAGCACGTGTTTTGTGGACTCCCGTTATGAGGAAAGTGAGGGTAGCATTTATGAATCAACCTTGTGAAGATGATTTGCTTTGTATAAGAATGCTATACCTATTTTATCCATTCTTTACATGCTGACATTCTTCTCCGTCTCCTACTTATTTTCCTTCTCCTTCTTCTTTTTCTTATATCTTCCTTTTCTTCTTCAGCAAAAACATTAAACCCTAACACTTCACGTATCACAAGCAAAGTTGATTGATAGGTTTTTATGGCTCTTAGTCCCCTTTGACAATGTAACATAAACTGTGCAGTTTTCCAAAAAGGACGCTGCACATTTGACAGCCAACAATTTGCATGGCAAAAGAGGGTGACCTTGAACACGGAGGCCATGAATAAAAGAAAGCCAGCCCTCCAGACGACGCGGGCATTATAATGGAGAATTAAATGAATGTCGCCAAAGTAAATAATGAATGAAAGAGCAGCGGGGCCGCGCGATTGGAAAGCACGTTGCTGGGATGTGACGTGCTGCCACTCCAGTGCCGCAGCATCAAAGCCTGAATGATGTCTCAATGCCTCCGCATGAAAGCGCTCTCCGCCAAACCCGGCGGACTCCGGGATTTCATCTGTAGCAGTTTTAATAACGGGCGCCCTTGAAGCAGATCGCAGGGGTGTCGCCTTACAGCTGGGATGCCAAACGTTGGGCGTTGTGGGCGGAGTCACCAGGGAATCGAACCCACAGACGCACATCGCGAAGATCGAAGTTTTAATTTTATCAGGCTCGAGCGTAATGACTGCACGGTCATTAAGCTGCAGTCTGATATCTTGTTGATTTATGAGAGAATTCCTTCACAAATATCACACATTGGGGTTTTACGGTAAAATTCGGCCAATTTGGCCTCCATCCAGTATAAGAGCAATTAGTTTTGCTTTGACAAATTTTTTAAAATGGTACATTTCAGGCCAGCCATTTTTTCCACAGTTTTTAATTAACTTTGGCAACATCTATAAATTAAATGGAAATAAATATATTAACAGCATGAAGCCATTACTCAGTTAACAAATCATATAAAGTGATTTAACAGAATTAAAAGCCTAAGTCTGAAACTGGAATAACAACCAAAAGACACAAAGTCTATTAAATACTAATACTTTGCCTTTCCTGCCCACTATCGCAACCGTATATTACATGACAACAGAGTAGCCTTAGAGAACATTTTCAGAGTTGGCATCAACAGGATTAAGTAGATGCCATTGTGTTTGTCACAGAGATGGAGATTGACACCAGCAGAAGAACCTAGGTCACTGCTGTGAGGCGAGGAAGTGAGATAATCTTGAACTACCTCTCACAAATGCTCCAGAATACAGGCGGCATTGTTAGGGTGGCAACCTACTGCGCCTTCCACCCTCCCTACAAGTCTTTGCTTTTAAATTCTCATATTTTATGAATACCCCAAGTAGGAAAAAAAATACAGTATAGACTTTATTAGGTAGACCTGTAAGGCAGCTTGTTAATGCAAATATTTAATCAGCGAATCATGTGACAGCAACTGAATGCATAAAAGCATGCAGATGTGGTCAAGAGGTTCAGCTGTTTTTCAGACCAAATGTCAGAATGTGGAAGAAATGTGATCTAAGTGACCGTGGAATGATTGTTGGCGCCAGACAGGGTGATTCGAGTATCTAAGAAACTGCCGGTTTCCTGGGATGAATAACTAAGAAATCCAGTGAGTAGCAGTTCTGCAGACAGAAATGCCTTGTTAATGAGAGATGAGGAGAATGGCCAGACTGGTCAAAGCTGACAGGAAGGTGACAGTAACAAAATAACCACACATTACAACAGTGGTATGCAGAAGAGCATCTCTGAACACACCACACATCATAACTCTTAAGTGAATAGTCAAAAAAAAGTCTAATAAATACCTAATAAAGTGCTTGCTGAGTGTATATGTGTGTAACCAGTACACACCATGCCCTTGCTCATTGCTTTTTAAGATCAATTTATTCATGCACAAGCTTATTTTTGTGAACTTGTTTTCCTCTTACCCCCTCTTGACCATATCAACAAAATATGGCTGTTCTCATGGTGTAACTGTATACATTTCTCTTGACAGATGAATAATTGACAGACAGATATATAGATAGATATATTCATTGATTGATAGATAGATAGATTGATACAGTATATTACAGTATAAACCAGAATCTGATAACAGACATGGAAAATCCCCAGTTAATAACCTGCAGTCTTTGCTGGAGAGGAGCTTCTTCCTACACTTGCTACATTTGTTGTCTGTCACCTGTGGCCCCTGGGACAGGTCAGCCAAAATGTCACTTCCTACAGCAGAAGGCCCAAAACACTGCTTCCATTAGGAGAGAAAGGTAGGGCACAGGCAGCGTCAATCTAATGGAATAGCATGGTTCTCCCTTAAAAAAAGAAGGGAGGTGAAAACCCGGCTGGAATGGATGAAGGAAATCTGTGGTGCATATCGATTTCTTTACCTCCTTCATAAGAGCATAAAACTGTATTTGTGCTTTCTACTATATAGACTATACACTTAGTGAGCACTTTATTAGATATTTATTAGACCTCTTTTTTAGACTTCTGTTGCTGTAGCCTATCCTTTTAGAGGTTTGACGGGTTGTATGTTTAGAGATGCTCTTCTGCATACCACTGTTGTAATACATAGTTATTTGCAGTACTGTTAACTTCCTGTCAGCTTTGACCAGTCTGGCCCTTCTCTTCTGACCTCTCTCATTAACAACGTGTTTCTGCTCATAAAACTTGAGATCAGCAGTTACTCAAACCATCCTGTCAGGCACCAACATTCATTCCACAATTAAAGTAACTTGGTCTGAAATACAGCTGAACCTCTTGCCCACATCTGCATGCTTTTATGCATTTAGTTGCTGCCACATGATTGACTGATTAAATATTTGTGTTAACAAGCTGGTGTACAGGTCTACCTAACAAAGTGATCACTGAGTGTATATTGTCAGATGGAATCGGGTAAACATTGGTGATCCATCCAAGGGCTTTTTTAACCCGAATATATAGTATATGTTTAGTCTTGTCAAATTGGCTATCTGTATGTATCTATCTGTGTGTCTGTGAACCAAATCACATAAAATGGGCACAGTATTAACATTTTGCTGCTAGAGGTCAATGTCAAATCAAAGGGGCGAAAGTCTACATTGTCTTCGCGAAGTAGTCTGAGTCAGTATCGACCGGCATAATCCAGACAAATACCAATGAGGATTGGGATTTGTCAACATCAGATAAAACAAAACATGCTTCGAGATATAAGATGCTATTATGCTGATTTGTTAATTCAACTCTGAATCAAATGGTGAATTTTGTCTTTGATAATAGGCATGCTTAGGGCTGCTTTACAGTGAAGCAAAATTACTTCCCACAGTCTGAATGTTATTTAGATTGGGGCTTTGCTTTTGTACCTAACTGCTCCCGCATATCCTGGCAAATGAACAATGTATAAAATGTAAACAATGTTATGATGCTGGATAAATGTGTCAGGCAGGTAAAAAAAAAACAAAAAAAACACATTACATATACTTCTACTGATGAGAATAAAAAAAATACTATGTATTGTAATGTATCATTGTATTCTGACTGTGGAAAAGTCAGCAGATACCCATTAGAAGTGTTTTATATATTTGAAGGCTTCTTATTGTAAACATTTTGTACTGTACCTCTGTCCAGTTACCATTGGGGAGAAACTTGACTTGTATCTCTTTTATCTCTCTATACGATAAATTATACAAGTAATTATGACCCCTTTCCCAGAAGGGCCATTTTGTGATTCCAGCCATTGCAGGATAAATTGCATTACACCCATCTTTATATTCAATTTTATATATTCAATTTCAAAACCTGCTATTTACAGATTAGACAGCCAAAGATGTGGAAGGCAAAGCACAATCTCACTAATACACATAATGCATTTAATTTGAAACAACCATGCTGCCTCATTATTGGAGGGAAATGGTAATAGAATCCGATTTTTTTTCCTCTAGACGTGATTTGCAGACACTGAGACTTGATATCCAGGAAGCAAGGTGTCAGGCTCATGCTTCCTGGTTCCAGTCTATTCAGGCCTGCACACACCTCCTTAAGTTACCAGTGAGCAAATGCGAACACTTGGGATGGTGACCACAAATTGTCTGGCCCTCTGAAAATGAGACATTTGCATTCAGATAGGCTTTCACGTTGATCTTGGCATGAGAATGTAATGTCATTTGCTACCAGGTAAATAATTAGTTTAAAAATCCCCAACACATTCAATTGTTTTTTATTTGAATAATGTCTATTGCCTCAAGGTTGTTTTAGATACTATACAAACATACTGTATACATACATATACAACAAGCTGAATCTGTTTATCTCCATACAGCATCCTTTTAATGATTGTTCTCAATTTAATTTCTATGCTAAGTATTTCTTCTTGGCTTGCCACATGATTGGCTGATTAATTATTTGCATTAACAAGCGGGTGTATAGGTATACCTATTGATGTGATCAATGAGTGTATAACTGAGGTTGTATGCACTTTGATTAGATTTTCATTGCAAATCTCATAAATTATCAATTAAAACCTTTGGCTCTGTGATAACAGAAGTCCATTGACAGATGTCCATTGTTGATTGAGCAGGCCTTGATTACTTGCCTGTTTTTGGGATTTTCATCTGCACCAATGTGGCATTTCTGGATTCTGGGTTGTTTCTTCCTTTCACTGTTTTTGAATGCAGGCTTTTTTAAAAATAAGCATGGCAGTATTTCATGGGGAGACTCATTGCTATTTGGTTCGCAACTCAAATCCCCTCCGAAGCATGAGCTGGGATTTAAACCCCTTTATATACGCCAAACAGTTAAATCACATGGTCAAAGATGCCTGGCCCAGAAAAATGCAGCATTTTTCTCATATAAAAAGATAGTTTTTATGGCTGTTATGGTGGCAAAGGCCTTGTCTGAAAAATGTGGTGTTTTTTATGGCATTCTTTCATTTTTTCCCATAAGCAATATGATTGCAGCATTTTTTTTGGTATTTCCCTTGAGTATTTTGTCTGTATTATTTATCTACAGTGGAATGTCTACTGGGAGTTTGCAGCCATGGTTGCTATTCACCTGTGGCAGGTTTATTTGTAGTACTGTTCATTTTTGTTGCAGATGATCAGATTTGCCCCAGACCTGTGCTCACTTTAGTCTTTGAGTATATTTTCATTGATAAGGGTGGATAATACAAGTTAAAAGTCATGTGCATAAAATGGTATGAATTATCCCCATCCACTCTGTCCCCCTGTGGTCGCATGGTCGATGTCTCTTATTATTGTTGCATTCATATTTATATAATACAAAAAACTGTGATGTAATAGAACCGCAAAACGGCATGTTTTATTGAATATGTTTCAACAGTTTCGTTTTTGAGTTGGTTTTGCACCAGTTATCCACCTGAAAAGAGTGGTATTGCTTTACAGTCTTGGAGCAGCTTTAAGCAGCTCTTAAGGTGTGATGAATGGGTTTGAGTTAATTTATTTGTTGAAAGTAATGCTGAATGTTCATGCTCAACAAGCTCTCATTAGCCAGTTACAGATAGTCAATTCCCTGTCTGCGTGTCCACATAGGAAATTACTCCTCATTGGTCCAAATTACATAGCAGTAAGAAAGTCAGCTAACATATTGATTCAAGCTTTTGCACAGTAAGATGAAACCAACTTTACCTCTGACGATAAATGCACAGATATTAATGTAGAGGCATCTATTGATTGGGCTGCACTGTAATATATAAAAACAAATATGATAGCCATATGAAAAGACAAATAATTTTAGACCTGAATATTATTACTTCATGGCAATATATACTGTGAAAAATGTCATTTACTGGTGAACATTGTGCCTTTTTGGACTTTATTTCCAGCCATTCTACATTGAAATGCATTATGATTCAAAGTTATCCTTCATATTACCAAGCCGCTCTTTTATATTGTTTTTGCAATGAAATCCTCACCTCTAGGGCAAACAAGGGAGGCTCTAATGTGCACTACTCAATGTGTCAATCATTGACAAGCCTGGTTCTGTTTCCCAGAGCATAGTCCCACACAGGCAGACTTGCATTTGCAATTCTGCCCAAAAGCAGAGTAATGAAGAAAAAGAACTGTCATAAGGCCACAAAGGCAGATGATTAAAATTCGGGATTTAATCAGCCGTACGTGGGGAGCAACAGGAAAACTCCTTCTTCTCCGCTCAATCATCTTTTTTTCCTAAATATTGTCACAATTTTGTGAGAGCACGGTCCACCTGAGCTGGTAATCATTTTCATTTTACACCGTGAGGTCTGCTTGTAGACATGGGAAAAAGCATTTTGCCAAAATAACTTGTCCTTATACGTTATGTATTTGTATTTTATATAATACAAATACTTTATGTATTTGTCCATTTTCACTTTGTGTAGTAACCACATAAGTGTATTATAATTTGCAGTGATAACCTGATGAATCAAGGCATTGTGTAGCCAATAATATATAAGCAGGTGATTAAGAAGCCAAATGTAAAGGACTTTAAGCAATCACTTAAATGATCACTATCAGGGTGACCAAACATTCAATTTAGAGCCAATACTTCACATTTATATGTGCTACTTCAGGCCAATGCAGGTGCGATTCTTTGTGCCCTTTGTGCGATGCTTTGTGCTTGCCATACTCTCCAGCAGTTTTCTCCTGCTACCTACTACCATGTTCCGTTTGCCTGTTTCCCGTGCCCTGCTTACCTGTTTGTGTGATCCTGTTACCTGCTCCTGTGTTCCCGGTTCCATGTTCCGTCTCATCTCTAGTTCTCCACCTCTTTGCCTTCGCATTGAGAAATGGAAAAATTAAATAAAATGGCCTTTTTTTTACCAGTGTAAAAAAAAAAAAAAAAAAAAAAAAAAATGTATCTGTTCTGCATGTAAATGGATGTCAATCCATTCACCGTTTACCATCATCCAGAACTACCGCCCGGTATCTCTTCTTCCTTTCCTTTCTAAAACTATAGAACGAGCTGCTTCTACTCAACTTTCTTCTTTCTTTTCTAACAACAACCTGCTAGACCCCCATCAGTCTGGCTTCAGATCGGGCCACTCGACAGAGACTGCGCTCCTCTCCGTCAGTGAGTCACTCCATGCCGCATGAGCAGCCTCCCTCTCCTCTATCCTCATTCTTCTAGATCTCTCTGCTGCCTTCGACACTGTGGATCACTCCATCCTCCTGTCTGCCCTGTCAGCAACGGGCATCTGTGGCACAGCCCTGGACTGGATTGAGTCCTACCTCTCTGGTCGCTCCTTCCAGGTTGCCTGGGCTGGTTCGGTATCGACACCTCGGCCCCTTGCCACAGGAGTTCCCCAGGGCTCAGTCCTAGGCCCGCTTCTTTTTTCTCTTTACACTCGCTCCCTTGGCCCTGTGATCACTGCACATGGGCTATCCTACCACTGCTACGCGGACGATACCCAACTCTTCGTCTCGTTCCCGCCGTCTGATACGCAGGTTTCTCTGCTTGCCTGAGGGACATCCAGAGCTGGATGGACAACCACCATCTAAAACTCAACCCAGGTAAAACTGAAATGATATTCATCCCTGCTAATACCTCTCCCCATCTGGATCTCTCCATTTCCCTCGGGGATACCACACTCACGCCGTCACCCAGTGCAAGGAACCTCGGCGTGGTGATGGACAGCAGACTGTCCCTTTCCGAGAACATTGCGGCGGTGACCCGGTCTTGCAGGTTCTTCCTATACAACATACGGAGAATCCGTCCCTTTCTCACCTCGACTCGACCCTCCTCCAGCGATGGTTCTGTCCCGCCTGGACTACTGCAATTCCCTCTTGGCTGGCCTCCCAGTGTCCGCCATCAGACCCCTCCAACTCATCCAGAATGCAGCAGCTCGTCTGGTCTTCAACCTTCCCAAATACTCACACATCACCCCCCTGCTTACTTCCCTCCACTGGCTGCCTGTCATGGCTCGCATCAAATTCAAAACATTGGTGCTAGCCTTCCAAGCAGTTAAGGGGTCTTCCCCAGCTTATCTGCAAAAAATCATCAGACCCTACACCCCTGCCAGACCTCTTCGTTCAGCCTCCACAGGCCGCTTGGCACCTCCCCCTCTCAGATCCTCTACCTCACGCTCACGACTACTGTCTGTTCTGGCTCCACGGTGGTGGAACAAACTCCCCGTTGAGGTCAGAACTATAGAATCTCTCCCCACCTTCAAGCGCAAGCTGAAGACACACCTCTTCAAGCAGCACCTCTCCCCATCCCTCCCTACCTCCCTGTGAACCTTAATTGTTGTCTCTGTGACTTGCTTTGTGTATTGGTATTTTTAGTTGGCTAGGTAAGCAGTGTTTGGATAGTTTTGCTCTGCTTGTTTGATTGTTCAAAAAAAAAAAAAAAAAAAAAATGGCCCTTGTCCTTATCTTTGTTGTACAGGTAGCAGTTGAAATTGTACTTCCCTCTAGGGTCTTTCAGCGAACTTATCCCTGGTTATGGGTATGCACTTTGTTGTACGTCGCTCTGGATAAGAGCGTCTGCCAAATGCCAATAATGTAATGTAATGTAACACTCACGCCATCACCCAGTGCACGGAACCTCGGCGTGGTGATGGACAGCAGACTGTCCCTTTCCAAGAACATTGCGGCGGTGACCCGGTCTTGCAGGTTCTTCCTATACAACTTACGGAGAATCCGCCCCTTTCTCACCCCCTACTCGACCCAGCTCCTGGTCCAAGCGATGGTTCTGTCCCGCCTGGACTACTGCAATTCCCTCTTGGCTGGCCTCCCAGCGTCCGCCATCAGACCCCTCCAACTTATCCAGAATGCAGCAGCTCGCCTGGTCTTCAACCTTCCCAAATACTCACACGTCACCCCCCTGCTTACTTCCCTCCACTGGCTGCCTGTCATGGCTCGCATCAAATTCAAAACATTGGTGCTAGCCTTCCAAGCAGTTAAAGGGTCTTCCCCAGCTTATCTACAAAAAATCATCAGACCCTACACTACTGTCTGTTCTGGCTCCACAGTGGTGGAACGAACTCCCCGTTGAGGTCAGAACTGTAGAATCTCTCCCCACCTTCAAGTGCAAGCTGAAGACACACCTCTTCAAGCAGCACCTCTCCCCATCCCTCCCTACCTCCCTGTGAACCTTAATTGTTGTCTCTGTGACTTGCTTTGTGTATCGGTATTTTTAGTTGGCTAGGTAAGCAGTGTTTGGATAATTAACTTTGGTCACTTTTGCTCTGTTTTGTTTGTTTCTTTGTTCCAAAAAAATAAATAAATAAATAAATAAAATATTGGCCCTCGTCCTTATCTTTGTTGTACAGGTAGCAGTTGAAATTGTACTTTCCTCTAGGGTCTTTCAGCGCACTTATCCCTGGTTATGGGTATGCACTTTGTTGTACGTCGCTCTGGATAAGAGCGTCTGCCAAATGCCAATAATGTAATGTAAATGTCAAAACATGTCACCAATGTTGTTAGTTAGCAGGTTAGGTAAAATTATCTCTGAGAGTTATGTTCGCTGCACAAAAGTTATTTTGGAATGTTAAAACGTGAAGTAAATAAGTATAATAAATACATAATAAAGTGCTCACTGAGTGTATTTCAAGAAAAAGGTACAGATGGTAGGCCTTGGAAAATCACGCCAGCATATCACACCAGCAAGGGTGGGCTCACAACAGCTGTGGAGTAGATTGCTCACATCACAAAACCTAGCTAGAGCTTTTCAGTAGGGCATGAATTCAGGTGTTGGTTTTTAACAGCTACACGCACTGCATTGTCACGTTCCCATCCGAAGAACACACTGGGAAATTGTAGCTGATATCTAAAGAACGTTCAGCAACAAATTACTGTATATGAGATGATGTGTGGTTTTCCCTTCTCTTTCAACATCATGGGCTGTTTGAAAACCTGTGGGCATTACGGTATGCGAATAGCTCCGACTGTTTCATTGACCATTTCCAGAAAATGGAGACGTCTGTTGGTTTTGCTGGCAGTCTTTCCGATTGATCCCCAAGACCTGCTCAGGGCTATTGCGGCCACTTAAGACGTGCCTATATCTGAGCTTCAGGTGGCTGTTTGTTCATCTGTGCATGCTTGCGGTCTCCCCCCGGGGAATGATTAAAAAGCTGTGAGCTGTTTTTTTTTCAGAGAGGGGCATTAAATATGGCCTTCCAGTAAGACAGCTCCATATGTGCAATAACACTAAGGCTGCGGTGGACCCCGCCTACTGTCAGCTCCTATCCTCTCAGAATTTAAGTCTAGACATCTGCTGTCTCGTTCCCCCTTTTTTTAAAGCAGGATTGCGTTACATCAGCCCAGTGTTTAATTGGTAAGCACACATATCTGTGCATCTTATTGCATCAAATAATCTGCCCGTCATTTCCCAGCAGTGAAATCTAATGAAAAAAATCAGGGGTTTATCAGTCATCGTTTTAACACTCAAAGCAGCTGGTGCTATGGTTTTGTTGACACAACAGATATGCAGTCAGGCACACAAAAGGAGAAGGAATATGAATGGCTTCATTTAGGGAGCATGTAATATTATTATCAATTGCGTCCTCTAAATGCCAATGCAGATTATAACATCAAATGTATACTGAAATCAGAATTCTGAAAAATGAAATTACCCTTGGCCAATTATTTAGTTTTTTAGCTTGTTGAGGCCAACACAATTAATACTTGGCTTCTTTGGCTGTTAAAAGGAGCCGGGGGCTATTTTCAGCAAAGCAATTGGCACTCATTTAGCACAAAATAAAATTGGAGTTTGAAATGGACCTGACGTTTTGATAGATAGCTCAAGGAGTATTAGAAAATTAGCCACAAGGAAAATGTTTGGTGGTAGAAAGCAAATCATTCTCCCTTCAAGTTTTTTTAAATTTTTTTAAATAGTTTTTTCTGCATCATTGTCCAATATAATACCAAACCATACAGTTGCTCTTGTTCTAGTATCCAATTTTGGCACACGAAAGAAAGGAAAATGCTTTTGCATGTTCTATTCACAAACTTCGATTTGGGATTACTGTACATAACAATAGTGATGCTATGCACAACTATACAACTCATTTCAGTGTCTGCTATGCAGTGTCCTTAGATCCATTGCAATGAGAGATGTGTGCAAATGAGCCCTAATTTTGCCGGTAAGTGTATTTAGAGGCACACAGTACTTACTGGAACAAAAACGATTATCGGTAGATGCAGGCGTTATCAATATGAGATTGGTTTCATAATCCATTGCTCATCAAGGGCCTTGTCTGAACTCCTAGAACACACTCATCATTTTCCCCATCAAATGAAATCCAGCGCCATCTTACGCACAACCATATTAATATGCATCAATATAATTCCCCCGTTTTTATGGTTTGAAATGGACCTTTAAATCCGTTTCTGACATTTCCTCAGAAATTAGGCTATGATTGGAGAGTTAAAGGTATGTGCTGACTAGATGCAGGGAAGATATTTCCACCAGGAAATGCCCAAAAATGATGTATACCAAAAAATTTTGTGATGGTTTGGATGGTAAAGATGGGGTCAGGTCTGAGGGTCTACAGAAATGGTCAGTTGACATTCACATCTTATTTATGTATGCAAGGCATGTTCTAGGTACCTGCAAACCTCTTAAATATTAAAGAATTCCACCTGCAGTACTTTCTCCCTTTTAAATAATACAAGACAGTCACACATTCCTATCTGCTCTCTGTCCTTCTGTGTACAGTACAGTTCTCTTTAAGATGGTATATGGCTTTGTTTTGTATATACGATCAATATGCCTATTAAGTATCTTGATTTTTCCACGACTTTAGTTCTCCCCTTTATTTACTCTAATTTCCTTTTTCATAAATTTAGCTCAAGCACTACAGTTCAGTTTGCATGTTCGATGCACATTGTTAGCACAAAGTACACATGGTTATATTGGTTATCTCTTGTATAATGTATGTGTATAGTTCATGAAAAATAATTGCTATTAAATAAGTAGACAGTCTAAATCCAGAATAATATATTAAATGATTACACGGCCTCGCCAGCAGGACATTAAAATTTACACTTGTTATATTTAGTTTAAGAAAGACTAACATGTAATTTACTATGGATTAATGGTTGAGGGATCTAATTGAATTGTACTGTATTAGCCTTTAGAGATTACTTATCCATAATTTGCTCTCCCTTCAAAAGCTGTATTTTACTTGCAAAGTTGTTAAATGGATCATAATGGTTAATTAAGAGCACTTAAAGTAAAATGCTACCTGTACAAATGCCATTAGAGTGGAATGAACAATTGCTGCAGACAGCTGTTGTGCGCAATTACCGAAGGAGACTTTATGCCTTTCCTAAATGAAACACAAATTTCCCTTCCGAGAAAGGGGGAAAAACTGTGGTTTCAGTTTGAGGGAGCGGGAGTGTCACAGTGTGGTGTTGCACAATATGCCTGTGCACCTGGGTTAACAAGCTGTCAACAATACTATGTGATAAACTGTTATCTTCTCTACTCTCTACTCGCCCGGAATCTTCTTTGTGTTCTGCAGTAATAGATGCCTTATCGCTTCAGCTGTAATGTCAGAGCTTTGCTAATAATTGCTGTGGAATTTCTCAACAATTTCTGTTAGTCTAAAAAATGTATAGCAATTTGTCTACATGCATTTAGGGATGGAACAGTTATGAATAGCAAAATCTTGATGTGGCAAGTGGTAAAAAAACCAATAGTCCTATATTGAGACTTAAAATCTTATTTCTTTTACATTTTTGCTAAATAATATTTAACTTAAAGCGATAATATTTCACTTTTCTTATTGAGAGAAAAAAAAAATCTTCAGCCTTTTGTACAAGGAAGGAAGCCACCCTACAAAACACTAGAAATCATCTGGGTTAATAGAAGCAACTCTGCCTGTGTAGATGGACCCCTTGGCCTTGTGTTGAACATGTCATTGCCACCTATAGATGGCAGCCCTACTGGATGACCGTTGTGTCATGGCTCATTGCTCACCAGGTCCACTCAGTCTACTTGCTGAAGATACACATTAAGTGTCTTCCTCCTACTATTCTGATGCGTGTTCACTGTCCTCTTCAGAAATATATGTTGATTGAACATTGTACCATGAAAAAAGGAATGCATGGAAAAAATTCTACTCCGGCCCGAATGAAATGAGCTTGGGATTCTGCACGTACCGTGGGTAAATCCCGCGGAAATCCACAGGCGTAGCAGTCCTAGTAAAAAAAAAAGAAGTGATTCCAGCAATGATTTGCAATGGCTGACAAGAACACCAGGAGCCACAAAGACACGCAGTTATCCATGCCAGCCATTTTGAAAGTTTAGTCTGTTTAATAGGCAAGTGGTAATTTTTAGCAAATGATGTCATGATTTAACAGAGCAGCAAAACGAAACAAAAAAAAAAGGAAAATCAAGACAACAAATTAGAGGTAGGCTCCATTATGGGGTTATTATTGTCTCATATATAATTCAATAAATATAAACTGTACAGAAATAAAACGAGATTTACCAATATTTTTCTTAACTTGCAAGATAATTAGTTAACAAATAAGTATAATTGTTTCACAAATAAGCCTATGTTGTTCTCCACTGAACAGAAAAAACCGAGCACTGAGCGCTAACAACTGGAGAAGCTACGGAACTGAAAAGCAACAGTTGGGTTTTGTTTGCCTTTATTATTTTAGTTTGTTGTTTTGACCCCAATCCCATGAGGGTGAAGGAGGAAGACGTTTTGTTTATTTTAAGAGTTCACTCTTGCTCGCTCTCCCTTCCCCGCTCTGCATTGAGTATATGATGCAGTATATGGAGTGAAACTGTTCAACCAGTACCTGCAGAAATCCCAGCGGAATTCCGCAGTTCAGCACTCATTTGAAATGACTCCAACTGCATACTGTATGATAATCTTAGCTTGTGTTATAAATATGCCAGTGGTAGCAGTATAACATAATGAAATTTCTGATATGATTTTTCCACCACATTTTTTTTCTTATTTTGTTTGTCTTATTTCTTTATAAATTACAGTGGTGTCCAAAAGTCTGAGACCATGAGTGAAAATGCTTTAACATTTTAAATTTTCTAATTTAATACGAATGTTTTCATTATAAATGATATTTTCAGCATAACAATTTGAGTGAAAAGTTTCAGATTGTGAATGCCCAGCACTCCTTGCTCTTATTCGGTCTTTGAGCAGTTCTTGCAAAGCATTGAAGTAACTTCAAATTGTTTTTTTAATTTGTATATTTCCAGAATTATCACTGTATATATTTTCATATGATGCTTAAGCAACTGATACATTTGAGATTTGGATTCAAGCAACATTTGTCTGTAACATCAATTCACAGTTAATAAAACAATTCAGAATAAGTACCTTACTCGAATGTCCAATGCCAGCTTCTGACATTGAGGCCTACGGTATAATCTCAGAGTTAAAAGCCCAGTTCCCTAATCATTATACTACACTGCTGCCCAGTTTAACAATTTCAAGAATTTGTTTGTACATAAAATGTAGAGCCTGATACTCTGGAGCATAATTAATCTGCCAGGCTGTAAGAGCTACTTCCAATAAATAATTAGTGATGTGAAGCTTACAGAGCCAGTTTGGACAGACAATTTGAGAAGCACTGCCCCTCGCATGATTGGGAGGGGCTATATAAACCACCAACTTACCTGTTCAGGCCCTTGCTCATTTCGCTTGTCGCTGCATTGCTCGAATTGCGCTCCGCTAGAAATCAGGCAAAGCTGCCCTGCCGCTTGGCTCATTCTGCATGCTACAGCCACAGCGCTGTCTGGCTCTTTCTGCTGCATCGCCCGTCCTGGTATGTTGTCACTCCTATGCTGCCATTGCTCATATTGCTGCATTTGCTAGCTGCATTTGCTTGAATTATCATGCTATTCCTGAATCATGCCTTCTGAATATTTTTGAGCTCCCACCACCACCCCAGCATCCACCGGTGCGCTCTGCTTCTCAAAACCCCCATGGGGGGGGGGGGGGGGGGGGGGGGGGGTGGTTGTATTCACTCCCTGCTGTTTCGGCTGACTTGCAACAGGGAGTGATAAGAGGCAGAGCCTTGCTGCCAATGTTTGCATTTACATTAAACATCAATAAATATTGCTTAATTCATTGTTAGTTTGCTCACAATATATTTAGTGTATGTATTATTAAAATTCCACTGAACATTAGCAGTTAGGTCATGCTTTATGCTTTCGGTTTATTCCTCACTGGCTGCAGAGGCATAAAGTGCGCTTTGTGGGGAGAGAATTAAATATGGCATAAATTACATTTTTCATCCTAAAGAGTCCTTTGACAACTGTCACCCTCTGATCAGAAAGATGAGTAAAGGTCTTTGACAAATCTGGAATTACATTTGGAACTTTAATGAACTTCCTTAACCCAATTACACGCACATGACAGCCTCTGTCTTCTGGCCTTCTTGGTGGGGTCCTGTTCATTTCTGCACAATACCACCCACTAGTATTTTTTAAGTCTGATTTCTATGGGCCAGAGCAATTCTTCTGTTTTGTTTTATTTTCACTCACTATCGTTGTCTGGTCAATCCAAGTACTCCCACTCCAATGTTGCTGTTATTTTATGTACAGAGATGAGATGTATTGATTAGTATTAGGGACAGATGAGATGTATGATTAGTATTAGGGACAGTATAAATTAAAGAGCCAGCAGCAGCAACCATTTCACAATTGACGGCAGTACATACAGTATGTCAATATTTTTGACGCTTTACCTTTGTTTTTTCAATGTCTTAATAATGTACATGAGATACCAGTGTTAAAAAAATATATATTTCAGTCCTATATTAAGACTTAAAATCTCATTCCTTCTTGAATATTCCACTTGAAGCGTGCTAATATTTTCTTATTGAGAGAAAAAAGAAAATGAATGTATTTAGAGGTTATTACAAAAATATTATTTCCTGGGTAAAATTTTTTGTTGTATTTGTACAATATAGTAGTTGATATTAGTATTTTGCACACAAAATATGTCTCCAAAATGCTACTGTCCTATTAAAAATTCCATATTTCCTTACCGAGGCTAAATAGTTTTACCTTCTGTGGAGCGCGGCCATATTTTCTTTCAAGGTCACTGATTTAATTTTCCGTTAAGGTGACCTTTACCAGAATATTTTGACCGTAATGATTTCCTGTCCGTTTGACTCAGCACTGTGGGCGAAACATCTGGCAGAGGCCTGTTTAATGTGCCTGGTGCTAAAACGTAATGTGAAGTGAGCTGTAAAGAGCCTCTCATGTGAACGATGTTGGGCTGTGAGTGTGCTGCAATGCTTTGAATTCATTGACTTTTACTATGTCGGGCCACCCAAACTACGATGTCCTCTACCTTCTCCTGTTTTGCTAGTGCCGTAGGACTGGTGCATGCACCTTAAGGGCTGGTGTCACTGTCACAGATTAGTCTAAGCCCTGGACTGAATTGAGTTTTGTATAGATAATCTATGCTTAATCTGTGTCTGTGAAACTGGCCCTAAATGTTTACCTGTAACATTTACTTACTTGTGTCTACTTGCATTCTTTTGTATTTGTCATCTTTAAAAAAATATATTCTCCCTTTTCAGAATTTCCAATCAGACCTGTAAATACCCGTGAAATGCTTGTCCATTCAGGAGTGAAGAACATGACAAGTTTGACTCAACGCATCAACACAGTAATTGAATGCTTGAAGTGAAGCTGGCTATGGCAGAGTGTGATTGCATGACCGAGTCCCACCAGAGGAGTCACTCTTGAGCAATGAGAAAGAAGTGAAACCTTCTATCCCTCTGTGATTCAAGGACAAATATGTCTTACTCCCAGCTGTAGTTAACATAGAGTTCCAGTTTTGACTCTTGGCTATGGGGTGCTTCACGGCAGCTAGTAATTTAGGTGAACACAATGCCAGGGAGCCTCCCATAAGGATAGTTGTGGAACCGTACCGCTCTCCCTCCCAAGGCAATGTTACCGTCAATTACTATATGTGCCTCCCTACAGGGCTGGCAACCACAGTTGCCACTGAAACAGTCTGGACTGAGAATTCACTGTATTATGTGCAAAGAATGAGATCCATAGTGTTTTGAATCACAGCAGGGAAGAGATTTGTATTTTTATTTTTTGCATTATACATTGTGCATGGTGGTATTTTATTAAAAAGGTTAATGGTGGATTCCCTGCCACATACTGTGCGGAATTACAGGCACAGAGAAAGCGAACGTCAACACAGAAATGTACAGAAATAAGACCTGTAAACTATTCTTGCAAGTATATTGATATGTGTCTGGCAAAAGTTTGAGATGACATCCTTAACAAAGGATACGTCTTACTGTGCTCTGAGCCGCAAAAGACAGTTCTAAGCCTTTTAAAATGACTCCATTGAATTGTGTAAATAACAGCATGACTGGGGGTGTCACTCTGCCTTCCATTCCTTCCAACCTTTATCTCTCTACAACTAACAGGTATATGGCATACTGTATCTATGAGTAGTGTATCTTGTTCTCTGCAGATTATAAACTCACACTGATCATTTGACAGATCATGCCATTTGAAAATTATGTCTGTGTGTAGACATTAAGTTTCTGTAAAGTGTGGGAGTAGCACAGGTTTTCTGATGACATTTTTTAATTGCTGATCGTTTGACTGGTATCCAAAGCCGATAGCAGTTAAAGTCTGGCCCTATTTTAGGATGGTGGATTCTGCCACCTGTAAACTGGTTTGCTAATGATTTGGTCAAGTTCAGGTGGCTCAATGCAAGAAGTGGATCATATCGGCAAGCTTTCTTTCTATGTTAACAGAGGTTTCTCAAAACAATCATCACTTTCATATGGAAAAAGTCATTCTCCCAAATGAAAATATGTGTGACTGGGAGCAGAACACTCAATTTCCTGCTTTAAGATTTAAGGAGGTGTTGCTGTTTGTGCTTAATTTTTTTTGTCGAAAAAGCAAACACAAATAGCAGGTCCTTATGCTTTCCAGATTTTCAGTTCGATTCACAGGAGATATGACTGCTGTGCATGACATGGCCAGTTGCAAAACATCATTACTGAAGTGATGGCAGTGGTTAATTTGCTGCTGCAGGTGTCAAGTCAAATAAATCTCTACTAATCCACAGGGAAGATTATTGTGCAGACTAAGTTAAACAAACAGTTATGACATAAACCACAGATGAGACTGGAAATTAAATTCTGCCCTCAAATGCTGCACGATTTCAAACTACGATGAAGAGGAGAAAAAAAAAAAATCATCATAAGTTTTGATAAGGGTATGTGAATCAATGGGATGAGATCAATGAATGCTAAATGCTACAATTACAGTAATATTGTACCATAACTGGCCTAACACTAACAGGGTGTATTCTGGGTGCTGAGATTTGTTTTGTTAAAAATAATTTTGGGAAGGGAAGTTTTAGACCACAGTTAGATCCACTGTTTAATCTGCCAATTCTACACATTCTCTGACTAGTTGCCACCAACCAGAACAGGTTCAAGAGAAATACTCACAAACATAGTCACAAACTGAGCATGCCAGTGATTAAATCATGTTATTACCAAAATGACCCACACAATATATGGGACCTAGCATCAATTAATGTTTTTACAATTCCAATAAAATTGCAATGATAGTTTTTTGTACTGTCTCCATGTATGCAAATTGGCTTACAGAAGATTGTTTGTCTGGTAATTTTTGAATCTGCTCATAACAGCAGTTAGCAGTTCGGTATTTCCAGCCACATTTATTCACAAGTTGTCTTAAAGAACTGCCTGCTGGAAATATAAACAATCTTAACAGCAATATTTTCATTATACACTCAGTGAGACATATTAGTCTTCTGTTGCTGTAGCTTATCCACTTAGAAGTTTGATATGTTGTGTTTTCAGAGATGCTCTTCTGCATACCACTGTTGTAATGTGTGGTTATTTGCATTACAGTCACCTTCCTATCTAATCTGACCAGTCTGACCCTTCTCCTCTGACCCGTCTCATTATCAACATGTCTTTGCCCGCAAAACTGCTGCTCACTAGATGTTTTTTTTTAAATTGTCTGGCATCAACAGTCATTCCACGGTAAAAGTCAAATTTCTTCCCCATTCTGAAGTTTGGTCTGAACAACAGCTGAACCTCTTGACCATGTCTGCATGCTTTTATGCATTTAGTTGCTGCCACATTACATATTTGTATTAACCCTTGTGTAGTCTTAATATTATGTATAGTCCCCTTGTCCTCAGGGTCAAAAATGACCCGCCTTCACTAAAATAAAGCAGCTCAACTTAATTTTGAACTTTGAAATTATTTTACATGAAGAAACAACCTGTCACTCATCACAAACTTTTTCATCAAATTTCAAGTTGAAAAAAGATTTATTAAGGGGGTTTTCTCTGCTGTTAAACAAATAGTGGCACACAATTTTTGACCCTTATGACAACACAAGGGTTAACAAGCTGGTGTACAGTTCTACCTAATAAATTGCTCACTGACTGTATGTTATGAAAACAAGTCGGCTTCTGATTTATGCTCAAACAATTAAGAATTTCAAGTTCAAAGCAAATTACCCAAAGTCTGCGGCCATGGATGTGCAAGCTGGTGAGCCACACAAGCAGTGTGCGCTACAAGCCCGTCCATTTTTTCTAAGGCATTGACTTTTGGATACTGCTACCACAGACCCGTTTTCAAAACTCTGCAGCTTGTACATCTGTCACAGCAACTGTCCAACACGGAACCATTTGAAGTCTAAGGAAGAAAACCAATGAACAGACTAAACATTGTTTCACCTTATGCAAGAATCTGGCACCAACACAGACACTGACATGCCTTCTATTGTCTGAATTCTTCTTTCCTTTTCAGCTTTTGGGTGATTTTCTGTTACAGTAGGTCACCCACATACTCATTCACTCAGAGGGTAGCATTTTCTTAAGATCATTTTTAATCATTCCTATTGTGCCAATTAGTTCATAGGGCATGAATTGTTCAAAGTACAACACGTTTAAAATTCTATAAATTAATTAATTGCATAAATAGGAAGTTTTTTTTTTTTTTTTATAACTTTTTTGTCTTTTCTGAATAGACACACATTTTCACATTCTGTGGTTTACTAGTTCAATATGTTGTACTTCATATGTCGTACTTACACATTTGCGTGTGAGTGCATGGCCTGACCTAAATGACCTATGTGTTTGGACAGGAGTTACTCTGGTGCGAGTACGGGTAGACTTTGAGACTGTTACAATGTCAGAGGATATTATCACTGACCAGCTCATAAGTGTAAGAGCTACTGTTGGATACAGAGAGATACCATCTGCTAGTGTTTGAAGGCTCCTGATAGACTTCAACTCTACTCAACTCAACAACCCTGGGCCAGTTTACATTTACGGGGGAAACTTGAATGTCTTCTCTCCGCTGATCACTCAGTGCCACATTCTGTACTTAATAAAACAGCAAATACACAGTTAAAGTAAGATTACAGGTCTTACTATCTAGATTCTAAATGCATACAAGGGAATGTACATAGCAAGGCATGACACTGTCAACCCATACAGTTGTGTCCCTTCCGGATGGCGGCACAGGTCTATTAAGACTAAAAACATACACCACCAGAACAGCTTCTATCCCAAAGGTAGCCCTTCTCAATACCTCCGGAGCTTTGTATGTTGTGTTTTGTATTTATTGTATATCGTATGTGTATTGTATATTGTATATTGTATATTGTATATTGTATTGCATATTTTATTGTATGTCTTGTATTCATTGATGTATTGCACACTGTGTTGTGTTTATTGCGTATTCTGTTCAGTTATTGTACTCTACTGAGCTGCACAAAGAACACCAAGTAATATTCCTAGTACATGTAATGTACCTTGGTGAATAAAAGTGATTCTGATTCTGATATGAGTCCCACTGTGTGACCAGGGTGCTATTACTCACCATAGCACTTCCTGTACTGTGATTCCATTTCAATCGGTAACCTTCATTGCCACATCTGAATAAAGGGAAAATAATTCATAAAGAGGGCGGACAGTCTACAACCCTTAAAAAAGCCAGTTAACTAGCCTGGCAAGCTGATTCAAATCCTCGGGAGTGAATTGCTTTGGCTTAAGTGTGATAACTCAAAAAATATGCAGTTGTAGAAATGAATGATTTTCAAATGAATTTATTAAAGTAAGAAATGTAAATCTTGTTGGATAAGGACAATTAAACCATCAACAATAACAATAATAACAACAACAATAATACAGAAAGTGCAGATGTATAAATGAGGATGACAGGTATCTTGCTGCTCATCTCCCCAAATGTCTCCTTTGAAGACACAAACACCACAGGGAATAAAACCAGGCTGGAAAATAGTTGAACAGAGCTGAATAAAAGCAATGAGAAACAGTGTGGGTTAATCCACTTAAGGGTAGTGCAGCTGGTAGCCTCCAGAGACTAACTTCAGAGGAAAGATCACACACTCAGCCTCCTCCGAAGAAAGCACTCCGCTTACGCCAGCCGTCAAACTCAAAAGTCAGAAGGCGATGAAAGAAATCATTCCGCAGGAATCACGTTGTTGGCTTGTAAACTCTCAACCTCAGATTTGAAAAGGTCAGTTTAATGAACATCCATCATAACTCAGGTGACTGTGCAACAAGGTAGTCAATATTGGTGATGATGATGATGACAAATTATTAAAGTGTTCCAGTTATCCAGCGATGCCATTGGCCTGGGTATGAAATACATGACGTGTCTACCCAGATTAATTACTCTAAAGCACAACGTCTTACTGCCATAAAAAGTGTCTCTGAGTCCGGGCTGCTTCAGTGACTGTGGAGCAATGCATAATTGGGGTGACACATACTTGGCCGTAGTATTGCCTGGGGAGGATGTTTTTGTCAGTCATTCTCCGCATCAGCGCTCGAGTGTGACTCCGCAGGTCGATCAGGACCCAGTCTGCTTCTGTGCGGGTTGAGCAGAACTGCAAGGATAGCTACCAGCATATGTTTAATAACTACAATACCAAGGCTTTCCAATTCAGAGAAAATCAGTGAAAGTAATTCATTTGCAACATAATTCAGTGTCTCCTGTGCAGAGTCCTAGTGCTGTCTAGATGTTGTCATGTGATCTATGATGGGAGAATAGAAATGGTCGGATGGATGAATGGTTTCATGCATTAGGGTTAGCAACATTATCATTGTGGCGAAACATGGTGATGGAGTTTAAGAGATGACCAAAACTAACATAGTACTGTGCTATTATGCTTAAACATTAGCTACTATGCTAAAACATTACCCCAAATCAAGGTAAATGCAGTAAGAGCTGCCAATAAGCTAGAATACTCCAACGTAATGTTCTTAGAAAATATGCTTCCATGGAAATGAAAACTTATTGAATCCTTGGTCAGGATATTGCACAGTGACTGATAAATATGATTCAAATCACTGAATTGTGGTCTATACTGTATGACATAACATAATTCAAGTGAAGGGGTTTTCAAACCAGCTCCACAGTTTATGGTTTTTATTGGCCTGCTTCAGAGAGTAAAGGGTGATTGTTTGATGTTACTTTGGCAGTTTAGGAACGTTTGAAGCACATGGGCTATTAAGACACTGCAGTATGCCATCAGAAGTAGTAGAGCAACCAGCTTTGATGGCTCCCTACTGCCAAACAATTGGATAAGATTAAAAGCAGTGCTAATCTGACAGCCTCTGCCAAATATTGACACTTCTTTCCCCTCATGATCATTGCTCTCAAGGTTTTGACATTGACCCAGCCCTTCCTGAAACAAAACCACTAATTAATCACCATTGATCGTATTATGGTGTGCCTTTCTTTTATGGCACGCAGTCAAACTCCAGTATTCACTGTCCTTAAAGTTTAATCAGGCTAATAAGTTTGTCTTCTTTTTTTATACTGTTTTATACTGTCTTGCCAGCCGCACAAACACCTAAATCTAAACAATGCCCTCCAAAAGTATTTTTGGCTGAACCTCTACTTCACACTGTTTCATATTACAGCGTATGTTTTTAGTTTTTTTTTCATATCACAAACACATTTGTTTTGACAAAAACATTATTCTTCAGTTTCATGTCAGCCAACAATATTGACACACACACAAAAACAAATGTCAGGTTTTCATTTTTCATGATGCTTTCATTTTTAAAAGCTCTGCTTATGTTTTAAGTGCTTTGCTCTTATCTGTAAAGATATCTCCACTTACACGACTTCTTTTTCATTACTTACACAAACTAATACGGCCAATGGCCAAGGAAACAATTACACTATATTATTTTTAATATAATGTATATTTATGTATATAATAATAGATTTTGAAAACCAACACTTAATGAAATTCACTTACAAAAATACGGAAATGTATTGGAAGATTTGATAAAATGATGGTTAGATTTGATAGTCACAATGTCATAATGATAATTCCTAAATCTGTGAGAGACAGGCTCGTACTCAGTTTGCATCAGCTTTTCATCTTGTCCTGAGTTGGCACAACAAGAGACAGCAAAACCTGCCACATTTTATTTCATGCTCATGGAAACGCAGGACGATATTCTTATCAGCTGCAACAATGGCATTCGCTGTATGGGAACACGTTTCAACTTGCAGGAGGAAGATAGTGACAATCTTTAAATAAAAAGCATTTATTTCCAAGGTCCAGAGCCTGCAACACAATCGTCTGTGTTAGGTGTCCTTGGTTCAGTTATTACATTATTTTTTAAAATTAAATCAGGTCCTGTAACATCAAGGTCTTAGGCTCAGAAAGTTTGTAAAATGGGATTTTAAATTGCAAAGAATTCCATTGGAGACACACAAAAAAAAAAAAAAATGCAGAACAGGCGGTATGTATGAAATGCATTTAAAATGGCTATCCTATTATAATGCTAGAAAAAGATATGCCATATTGTTAAACATGGATACATTTCTGGGCTTTGATATTTATAATACAATCTGTATTATAATAAATAAAATCATAAAGAATATCAACTGTCCAAACATACAGATTAACCTTGACTGATATCAAATTACATTTATTGTAAAATTGTCTAAAAAGAAAGTATCTATCATGAGTAGTTTTTGCTGATGAATGTGCGACTGTTGCAAATATAATCTGTGCCATATTAGTGACTGATTCATTAAAGCATCATGCAAATCAAGTAACAGCATGACTACACACAAATAGTTAGTGAGGGAAGTTCACATTACAATGATATGACACATTTCTGGTTGTAAAATGGCCATTTTGGCCACCAGATCAGTCTTTAGACATTCTTTAACAAGGGTCACACCGAGTGTCATCTTCTTTGCCTCATCAGATTACATTTGAGGCTGCTTCTCATCTCAGTTGTCTGAACAGAATTATAACTAAAAAATGAACTAATAATTTTAACTAAAAATGGGTTTTGGTGTCAAATTTCCTCAAAATGCAAAGATAAAGCAAAAGGCTCATGCCTGCTTTGAAGCTGAGTAAACCCTGATTCTGTAACATCAGTTGGAAACATGCCTGTCATTTGCCTGCCTGGTGGTAATAGAGCCAGAGATACGATCAGTTGAATGACGGACCTGTTTTTGGAAGAACAATCAACAGAATTTGACCTTTCAAATCATTTATTTTAAAACAACATGGTTATTAGTGGTCTAAATGCCTGTGTACATACAATGAAATGATTAGGAAGGTGTTGTTTAATGATTCGAAGGTGTAGGTTAAATTTCTTTATTTTTTTCAAACAATTATAATATTGCATTCCTCAGCCTATAATGAGGCATAATTTCTGTCTCTACTAACCCAAAGAGAGATATACTTGTACTGAGGATCCGGATTATTATTATTAATTTTTTTATGGCACTTGTAATTGCTTAATGGATACAAAGACATGGTAGTACTTTTTTCACTTCTCTGCTGAGGACAAAGTTCATTTTTTAACTCTTACAATTAACATTTGTAGCAGAAAACTATTATTTCTATGTTAAAGTGCAATAATTTTGTCTTCCAGGAGTGCTAATCAAATGTGTTGTGAACTTTCCTTGGAAGGTTACGTCCTGTATTTAAGGTCTTCTCACACCTCTGGGAAGGATATTGAATTGTCCCTCAAATATAGTTTTTTATTGTTGTTGCTGCTGCTGTTGCTGTACACTCTACTGGGAAATTACCAGAATTCTCTTTTTTGACAGATAGATATTTCTGAAGGAATCAGGACGGCTTTTGTTTTTCATTTGCTTTAAAGCTAGGTGTGTGCAATCGGGGTACCTCAGTTCTGGTGGCCTTGGTTGACAGAAGTGCAAGTATCTCAGCACCTTTGCTGAGTTGAGAGGAGTTTCTCCCAGACTCCGTCCCTGGTGACTGCTGAACAAAATGATAATAACCATCTGAACGCTCACACAGGCTCCCTACTTTCACCAGTCCCCGAACCTGGGTTCAGTTATCAGCCGTAAGTCATTCTAATCAGAATCAGCCAGCCTGTGGCTTCACAAAATGTTGAATATCATTTAATACCTATCCATAGAAAAAGTGGAGGGGAAAGCAGCCTAGACCTAGATGCAGAAAAAAATAATAGTTTTTATTTTCACATTTGAGAATAATAACTTACTGTGCTGTCTGGTATTTTATGACTCATAAACAATGATTACAGGTTATATGCTTATGTGTGCCAACACTGTACCTGAGATGTGTCCAGATCATACAGTGGAATGGATGATACTTTGACAGCTTCATAATTTGCCTTCCATTGCTGTAGAGAAAATGTGAAAAGTAATGTTAATAATCTCTGGCTTTGTCTCTATTTAATGCCAGTTGATCATTTCAAAACAAAACAAAAAAAAGAAGAAATAAAATAGGCAATGGAAGCCAATTAGGAGGTAAACTTTTTGCCCGGTGTTTTTCACCAGCCTCTCCATGAAACACAGGCTTCTGTTGATCTAAGAACAAAACACCTGTTCAGCTTCACTCATCTGTAAACACAATGAATATTCATTGTCTCATTTGCATTGATGATTGTTCTTTCCACTCAATGGTCAATTAAGTTTGCTTCTCCAAAATGCTCATTAAATAGTTTATTGCTGCTTAGTATGGACAGTTAAATGACATTTAATCAAAGCCCAACATGCTTCTGGCATAGCAACAAATGAGACTCAGGCTGAGATTATTTTTTGATTGGATAGTCTAAATATCTGACAAAATGTGACGGTAGTGTTTTTCTTATGACCTTAAAAGTATCCTTCACACACCATGACACCCAAAATGTTCTTGAATCTTTCCTTAAAGGTCAAATTTCGGCATCTGAATTAGCTTGATTTCTACAAAATAGTGTTACATAAATGCGACATGATTAATAGCAAATCCTATGTTTCAAACCTACAGGAATCATTTCAGAACAATCTGACATGTCAAAATACACTTTAATGTGAAATGACATGGAATGACCCTTAAGTAATTACTGAGAGCTTGCAGTATTGTGGCAAACAACAACTACAAATAAAAAACTAAAAAAAGGTGCTTAATAATATGTTTCTATAACCTTCATCAAGTAATAGTTATTGTCGACTACAAAACATGATTGCTCACTTATTGACTCATTGCTCAATTATTCTTTTTGTAGGCCATTTTCTGTTTATTTTTCTGTTGCTGAAACAAGAGCAGTGCCTCACCTAGAGTCTAAAATAATAAATAAAGAATCAGTCCCTTTCATGCCTATATAAAATGTGCAATTTTATTTAGAATTATGAAGTGTAATTTGTGCTTTAATAATTAATACTTTTTGGACTAAACTGACAGAACTAATTTGATTTGTTCAAAAGCACCTATGGGCCAAGAACCAGTGTTGGGAATCTTTGGAAAGATGTTTGGATAAGTGTAAGGTGGTTTGGATTAAATGTTGTTAAACGTTAATAAATAAGGATTAAATGAGGTTTGGAATTATAATGTGACCCACAGAACATGGTTTACAATGGTATTATGGCTGATAGGCGAAATGATCTGTTAAAATGTAACATAATGCTTCTTCTTGGAGCAAGCAACCATCATCCCCATTGGAGTCCTGGTGTCTTCTGCAGACCTTACCTCTGACAGGCTAATAAATAGAAACTTGAGCAGATATAACTCCTCCCAGTGGGAGAACACTGCTATTGCAGACCTGTCAGTGCACTGCTGTTTTCCAGGATTGCTTTTCGCATCATTGTTCAGAAATGGTCTACTTCACTCCACAAAATCATTGTTCACAAAAATGGTCAAATTGTTCTGATTCTAGATTCCCTGATTGACATTTTACGGTTGTTCTGTGCACTGCATTCTTTAAAGTGAATGGAATTCTGGATAACACTTTACTTGAACCCCAGCATAAGGCTGACACTTGTCACAAGATGACATAACAGCTGATGTCAGTTCATGTCAAATGACATAGCACACACAACTTTTATCGGTAAATGTTATGACAGATGTTATGTTCTGACATGACAGCTCTGTCACTTGCCAAATTAAAGTACTTTTGCTAGCTGAGGACAAATTGTCATGGCAGGAACTTCATGACACTGTCATAAGCATAAGGAAATGGTATACGTTAACAGTCTTGACAGTTTATGGCAAATAGTTTAACAATGTCAAGATCTATGAAGCTGTAGAAGCCATAAAATGTTATAACACATGCTGACATGATAGCATGCTAGCCATATTTAGCGAATTATAAATGGACTGTTACGTTCAGCAATGTTATCGCATGCAGATAAGGTTAGTAGCCAGATGGTTACCTCCCTAGCTAGCTGACTGGCTGATATGGGATATTTCTCATTACATATGACATGAGATAACATGCAATATCACTAGCAAGATAATATGCAAGTACAGTATTGATGGCAGACAACTGGCATCTCCTTAAGATTTGACTGAAGAAATGCACTTCAGACAGCAGAATTGATCAGCCATAACGTTGTGGATCTGTGGATCACTCCATCCTCCTGTCTGCCCTGTCAGCAATGGGCATCTGTGGCACAGCCCTGGACTGGATTGAGTCCTACCTCTCTGGTCGCTCCTTCCAGGTTGCCTGGGCTGGTTCGGTATCGACACCTCGGCCACTCGCCACAGGAGTTCCCCAGGGCTCAGTCCTAGGCCCGCTTCTTTTTTCTCTTTACACTCGCTCCCTTGGCCCTGTGATCACTGCACATGGGCTATCCTACCACTGCTACGCGGACGATACCCAACTCTTCGCCTTGTTCCCGCCATCTGATATGCAGGTTTCAGCCCGCATCTCTGCTTGCCTGAGGGACATCCAGAGCTGGATGGACAACCACCATCTAAAGCTCAACCCAGGCAAGACTGAAATGATATTCATCCCTGCTAATACCTCTCCTCATCTGGATCTCTCCATTTCCCTCGGGGATACCACACTCACGCCGTCACCCAGTGCAAGGAACCTCGGCGTGGTGATGGACAGCAGACTGTCCCTTTCCGAGAACATTGCGGCGGTGACCCGGTCTTGCAGGTTCTTCCTATACAACATATGGAGAATCCGCCCCTTTCTCACCCCCTACTCAACCCAGCTCCTGGTCCAAGCGATGGTTCTGTTCTGCCTGGACTACTGCAATTCCCTCTTGGCTGGCCTCCCAGTGTCCGCCATTAGACCCCTCCAACTTATCCAGAATGCAGCAGCTCGCCTGGTCTTCAACCTTCCCAAATACTCACACGTCACCCCCCTGCTTACTTCCCTGCACTGGCTGCCTGTCATGGCTCGCATCAAATTCAAAAAAATTGGTGCTAGCCTTCCAAGCAGTTAAGGGGTCTTCCCCAGCTTATCCACAAAAAAACATCAGACCCTACACCCCTGCCAGACCTCTTCGTTCAGCCTCCACAGGCCGCTTGGCACCTCCCCCTCTCCGAACCTCCACCTCACGCTCACGACTACTATCTGTTCTGGCTCCACGGTGGTGGAACAAACTCCCCGTTGAGGTCAGAACTGTAGAATCTCTCCCCACCTTCATGCGCAAGCTGAAGACACACCTCTTCAAGCAGCACCTCTCCCCATCCCTCCCTACCTCCCTGTGAACCTTAATTGTTGTCTCTGTGACTTGCTTTGTGTATCGGTATTTTTAGTTGGCTAGGTAAGCAGTGTTTGGATAGTTAGCTTTGGTCACTCTTGCTCTGTTGTTTGTTTGTTTCTTTGTTCCAAAAAAATGAAAATAAAAAAATAAGATAAAAATTGGCCCTCGTCCTTATCTTTGTTGTACAGGTAGCAGTTGAAATTGTACTTCCCTCTAGGGTCTTTCAGCGAACTTATCCCTGGTTATGGGTATGCACTTTGTTGTACGTCGCTCTGGATAAGAGCGTCTGCCAAATACCAATAATGTAATGTAATGTAATGTTAACATCAGCCTGCTCTCCAGGAAAGTATCAGCACAGATCTCTGAGAACATGCTACAATTTTCTTTTTAATGGCATTTCACTGTACTAAAACAGTCAAGTTATCAATTTGACATTATCATGATCAATTTCATTTAATGCACTGCCATTCCAACCCTAGGCTATTCAGATCAAGTTTTTTATGGGTGTATTATACATTTCATATTGTTATATGTTGTTGGAATATAGGTTAAATGAAAACAAAAATCACTATGAGGAGACTACACTTTGTATGCGATTGTAGGCTGTGATTATAAGCACGAATAGAAAGCGCATGCAGATTGTGTGTGCTGCCAGGTGCCTGCGAGCGGTATCTTAAAGAGGTTCCTTGCTGTGAAGAAGTGATCCTGATCGCTTGTAATTTACAAGGGAACTAAACAGACCCTTTCATTACGAATGCATAATGAAACTCAAGGGAGTAAGGGAGGCAACCACTATGGTATTAGTTGAAACATCTGCAGATTCTGACTGACTGTGCATTATAAAATTTTAATGTTCATATTCAGTTCTGTTGTGGTCTTTTATGTATATGTGTATTTCTTTTTGTTTTCATTGTTGCATTCACCTTTTTGCACTCTAAATACTGTCACCTCATCACCTGTCTGGAGGGGAATAAAGCACAAATATTTTTTTACTTTATGCGAGGTTCATGAGATTCATTTTTCCATTGCTGTGAGGTCGCCGTGAGACATCACACACACACACACAAACCCACAATTCATCACTTCATTACGGACTGAATTATTGCAACATTTAGGTTCCAATTTTAAACAAAAGATGAGCCACGCTCATGCCTTTCTTGCTCTATAAATATACTCAGCGAGCACTTTAAGTATTTATTAGACTTTTTTTTTTTGCCTTCTACTGCTGTAGCCTATCCACTTAGAGTTATGATGTGTTGTGTGTTCAGCTCTTCTGCATACCACTGTTGTAATGTGTGGTTATTTGCTATGATTACTGTCACCTTCCTGTCAGCTTTGACCAGTCTGGCCATTCTCATCTGACGTCTCTCATTAATAATGTGTTTCTGTCTGCAGAACTGCTGCTCACTGGATTTTTTTGTTCGTTTTTTGCACCATTCTTTGCACTCTAGAGACTAGTATATAACTCCAGGAGTGAGTTAATTGAATTGAAGGCAGATCCTTGCAAGCTGTTAGTCTGTGCCAGACTAACATTTGCATTAGTTTGTGGGGAAAGAAAGACAAACTAGTATGGTTGTTTCCGCTTAGAATTGGAGCAGCAAGGAACACTGAAAGCTTGGTTGCTTTTGCTCTCAGCCACAAAGCTCGTGGAAGAAGTTTTCAGTTCTTCCGATTTATCTACCCAGAAACGTGGAAATCCACATGAACTTCAGAGAGGGTGGGAAAAACATTTAAAGATCTATATTGGCAGAATAAAAAATAAATAGTTTCATTGACAACTACTGTATGACATGCATTGCTCTTGAGAAGCCATTTCTGAGTATAGCATACAATAAATAAACCGACACAGAATTATTCAGCAACAGTATTTCACATTATCACAAATAAAGTGGTCCCCTTTTACTGAATTTTTAATCACAGTTCAGTTTTTCAGTTCCATTTGTATCACTGTCATTCGAGAAAGGCATTTTATTGTAGTTGACTTGTGGTCATGGCTATACAGATCAATTCCTGCTCTTTATGTTGAGTCGTGACATTTTGATCTTGTGTACAGGGTTTCAACCACATCCATTCAAATGAAACACTATATTTTCCAGCTATTTTTGTTCAGACAGACATAGTAAACCCTTCACATGTAATGCTACATTGATTCTCTGAGTAAACACACTAACAAAAATAAATTCAAAACAGCCTGCACTAGCCCAAAATAGCCTACTTCAACACATAGGACTGTAGGTAAATGATAGGTCTAGATAAGCTAAATGGCCATTTCTCTGTATTCTTGAGTTCATTGTGGACACTGGTAGTGACAAAGAAATTTTATTTGAACTTTTTTTTATATATGGCAGGTAACAATTAGTTCATGAAAACAAACACAATGTGAGAAGAAAATATTAATATCAGCATGAAAAAGGTTTGTCCACTTTACAAAAAAAATATTATGTGCTCACATTAACAAAAACATGTTAATGGGAAATGCTGTAAGTGATATAGAATCCAGCTATCACCAGCTTGAAATTGCCAGCTGGTAATTCTTGGATGAAAGAACCTCTTCTGTCTTATTCCATTTTGCCATTCCAGTTATATCAGTGCTCACCAAATAGCCACTTGCTTTCATGAGTTATTAAAATATACCTAGAGCAATTAGCACATATTTTTGTAAATTACGTGGTAAATTATTAATCAACCTAATTTAATTTACTCTTCTCTAATTTATTAATTTTGTCTCCACCTTTATTGCCGCATTCACCTTATGCATATGTACAGGCATATTTAACTAATCATCAAAAGAAGAGTCACAGAGTCACATAAGCCCTGGAAATCAAATCTTAATAATGGTTTGGACCCACTGACTTTCGAGTTGTGAGCATGTAAAATGTTTAACACTCTTCAGGAGCAAGATTTTGAAATTAATCTAGTTGAACACTTTTTTATTACATTACATTACATTACGTGGCATTTAGCAGACGCTCTTATCCAGAGCGACGTACAACGAAGTGCAAATCAAACACAAGTGCAAAAGTAGACCTGAGAGGACAGTACTGTTCCGAGTTTAAGAAACACTTAAAGGGACAATGACATTTTCTTCACATATACCATGGTATGGTGCCTTATTTTAACATTTATTTTGGTTGTGGTTTCTGACAAATCAGTTAACTGGAGTTTGTCTCATCATTTAAGCTCTCATTTGCTTTGAAAGTACATCCATACTGTGCATACGCATACATACATTTATACCATGGCTTGAATAAATACTCTACCAATATGCGACCCCGAAACAAAAGAGCTGAATTATTAAATATATATATATCCTGCCTGTTGATAGCTCCATATATAGCTCCAAGAGTCCATTGGTGAAGAGAGAGTAAGTGTGGGGGCTGCCACCGCAGTGCAATCATTCTTTTGGCTGGTGAGACCTGCCAGCAAAGCTTGAGTTTTACTAATCGGTAAATTCAGGCCTTTAAACCCATTTTAAAAAAGAACGTCATCTGCGTATAGGGAGATGTGATGTTGGGTATTATCAATCGTGATAGGGGTTAAATCTGTGGAGCTACGGGGAAACCTTGTCATGTACCTCTTGAAATTTTGAATAACGGGGAGAAGTTATTATCAGTCACGACCATAGCAGTCGGATTTGCTTATAGTACTTTCATCATGTTAATAAATCTTTCTCCGAGCCCCATGCGTTTAAGTACTGACCAAAGATACGGCCATGCGAGGCGATCGAATGTCTTCATTGCATCTAAGGACAGGACGGCTGACAGAGATTTAGTATTCGGCGCTCCATTGATTATATGAAGTAGTCGTCTAATGTTATCTGAGGCATTCTTGACGAATCCGGTCTGGTCACAATGGACCAGTCTGGTCATATGTCGCTCCAACCGTCACGACATTTTTCGTAAATCTTCGCTTCCGAATTTAATAGTGAAAGTGGTCTGAAGCGTGTAGGGTCATTTGGATCCTTATCCTTTTTTGAGCAAGAGTGAAATTAGGGCAATATTGACATCCTTTGAAAAAGAACCCCTCTCAATGGAAAAATGTATCATATCTAACAAAGGTGTACCTAATGGTTGCCAAAATGTAAGAAAACATTCTGGAGGTATACCGTCCAGTACCGGGAATTTACCTTTATTCACCTCTTTTACGTCATTTTTTATGTTCGTCCAGAGAGATAGGAGCTCCAATGCTATCAGCTTCTTCAGGTGGGAGACATCGTAAATGGCTGGTGAATTGGGCATTAATTATTTAATACTTAATAATAGTGATTGTTTACATGTGTATAATGCCAGATGATGTAACGTTACTATGCCCCCTTGTGGCGTTTTCTTTTGTTTCTGTGTTTCATTTTGAAAGGGCTTCGCCTATTCCCGGTGCATTTTGGGGGAAAAACTTTTCCTCTCCCGACATAAGGGCATTTTTAGACATCGTCGAAGGTACGGTTAAAAAACATGCAAACTAAACTGGTCATGTATCCTGTTCATATCCTGTAAGAAACAAGTTTATTTGTAATTTACTTAGTTGTTTTGTGGTTGTATCTATTCGTATCGGCTAAACTAGGATGCACACAGTAGCGATACGGGCTGGGCAGACATGGAGGTCCGATTAACGAGAGAGGCCCGTGCTGACACATCCAGGCCTAGCTAACGGCATGTCGGAGTGGATATCGGAGCATCTCGGGAGTTATTACGGACACCAGCTGCTCACTTGGAAAATAAAGTATTTAGCCACCACGTTGATACACACGAAGGGAGGACACAGAGCCAAATAATGTGAACAGCGTTTCTGGACATTTACAGAGGATGCATGTGACAAGCTAGCGAGCATACTAAACAGGAGGGCTGACATTTGAACTTAAATTAGCGCCCTTGGTAAGCGGAACAAGGTATGAAAACATTGTTTATGGACATTACTGTCAGAAATGTGATTTATGTTCATGCGAGGAAAGAGTGCATCTGATTGCTTTACTTTGTTTATAGGAATATAACTGCATACATTGGCTAGCTTGGAGATAGTGTATTTTTCTAATTGTGAATGTATATGTAATACGTTTCATCATTGCATTACATTATCATTGTTTGTTATTTAGTATAGAAGCATATGTCAAAGGCTTACTATAATACATTGTATTGTCAGTTGATTTCATATATGATTTATATGTAAAATGTGAAACTACAGACAAGTATTGTGTTTGTTTATTCTGTAGTTTTCACGGTGCTCAATAAGAAAAAGAAGAAGGAAAAATAAACACCCGTTTGAAACACTCTGCGTTTTACTAAGTCAAGCCAAGGGGCCGCTACAGACATGGTATCTGAAGACTGTAGAAAGCGATCACACTCATCCTCATCATGAAGGATCTCTGCGTTATATAACTTTGAATAAAAGAAGCGGAACACCTGATTGATTTGCACTGGATCAGACAAAAGAGATCCGTCCTCCGATCGAACAGAGGAAATCTCAGAAAAACGTTCATTTTTACGGAGTTGCAATGCAAGTAAATTACTAGGTATAGACCCATTAAAATAGTAGCGTTGTCTGGTTCTGTGCATTAGAAATTCAGCCCTGCATCTAAGGATAGAATTAATATTTTTTAACTAGGTCACGCTCCACTGCCATTCTGTCATTAAAGCTAGCCTGAAGTGATTCCTCCAAATTTGACAATTTTGTTTCCAAATCATATAATTTTTTTGTTTGGGCTTTGCAGAAGAATGCAATTGCTTCTAATGAATCCTTTTACCGCGTCCCATAGAATCTGTGGATCGGAAACAGAGTTTTTATTATGGTTTAAAAATTCAGTCAGATGTGTTTTCAATTGTAACTGAGGCTAAAGGATTCGTTGTAAAGTAGTTATGTTAAATCGCCATTTAGCCGCACGTGTGGATGTCTCTGCAAGGGAAGCTAAACGCGATTTTCTTGCCGGCTATCAGCACCTTAGCAAGCGCAATCCTCCCGTGTTTGTCCATGTAGCTATCTAAAATGTTAAGTTTGAGACTGCATTTTGCCACGATTGCAACTCCCCTAGCCTTCGTATTTGAAGATGAGGAAGCTATGATATGATATGCTTTGTGACTTGTGTTACTTATTGTCATAAGTTATGCAAAGAAAAACAGCTTCGCTTATAGTAGATAATATAGTATCTGACCTTCACTTGGCGGGCCGTAGAAAAACAAAAAGAAGGATCAGCCCCGATTATTACAGTCCCGTAAATGAACTCCAAGGAGGAATATTGGGCCAGGATTAGCCCATATTAGCCGAGGACCGGATCCAGTACCACTCGATTCTCTTCAAAATTCAGCTTCTTAGCTGTGTTCGGACGCGGGTGGTCTGTCGGAGCAGAGGCAGCTGTCTTGATGAAATCCTCTGCTGTCTCAGATGTTTGAAACAGGTTAGTTTCAGCTCCTTTTAGGATTTTTTGAGTCGCCGGGTAGAGAAGGAAGGCTTGTAGGCCGTGGGAGCGGGCACTCCTAGCTTGGGTGAATTCCTTGCATCGCTGAGCTGTTGCATTGCTATAGTCCGGGAAGAATTTAACACTCTTTCCCGATATGAAGAGTGGATTTTTTTTCTTGCTGTTGGGAGAATGAGTTGTTGGTCCGAGTAACGTAGTAGATTAAAAATTAATTTTGCATGGTTTGTCTTTGGTGTTGTCTCGGTTGCCATGAATGCAGTGGGCCCCTCATGATTTCAAATTGTGTGTTGGCTAGTGCAGGAAACCGACAAGTTAGCGAATGCTTCAGAAAGGTAGATGCATTCGAACCTTCAAGGCCATCTTCCAGCCCATCTTCCAGCCCCACGATACGGATATTACCGCGTCTATTTTTGTCCTCCAAATCTGCCTATTTGGATTCCAATTCCTGCAGTCTTGTTTCACAAGGTTTGATGGTCTATGAATTAGTTTCAACCTTGGTGCGTAGGCCAGAAATGTCCCTCTCCATGTTGTGCGCTGTTCGACAGCAACAACATGGCACAACCGAATGGCACTGAGTCCAGTATCGAGTTTAGTATCAAAGTCTTTCCACATCTCCTAGATACATGATAACTGTTGCTCAAAAAAATGGCGGTGTTTTTCCATGCACGTTTCAACTATGGCTATCACTTCGGAACTAGAGCTCCCCTTCTCCGGCTTAGCAAGGGGCCTTTTTTTAACAGGTCCAGCCATACTCGGAAGTTAGAGCATTAGTCGTTCAAAAAGTAAGCTTGTAAATTAAAATTCTCCTAAAATTAACGTAAAAAATAATAAAAAAAACATAGGGGTGGAGAGAACCCGGGGTTTAGGCTGCCATTTTGTCCAAGCAGTCACGTGACTCCTTAAGCAGGGCATTTTTGTGGTCAGCGGTGGAGCATTTATTTCATTGGAATGCATGGAAATATTGCCTAAGGTGCATATGTGGATTAGAGTAAAGGATATAGCTGTCTGCTCTGATATCGGTACCTAAAATGCATCATACCAATAGTTAATGTGTACTTAGCGTTTCATTGTTAAAATGTCTCTTGGCTTCTTATATTTTTGATAGCTGAGAGTGATAGACAAGAATCCACACTTCAGTACCCTCAGAGGAGCTAAGTGGCAGATGTGTACATAATGGCTTTGAAAATACTGTTAGATTTTTTCCCCCATGCATTTTAGTTGTAGTTAGCCCACATTCCGTCTTAAGATCTGAAACAATTCAGGGTGAGAAATATGCAATAATAGAGGAGATCAGGAATGGGGATAATACTTTTATACGACACTACGTCTGTGACATGAGATTGAAATATATAACCATTTATAGAATATACCTTTTTTAATAATCAACATTGGAAGCATTCAGTCCCTCAGTTGATGTTTTTGGGGATGGCAGGCAATGAAGAGTAGAGAAGAGAGGTCATGCCTTTCCATGAAGGCATAAATCATGCATACGCACGCTGGCACACACACCACCCCAGATTAGAACAAACCCCCCAGATGATCCACTTCGTTGTCATGGACAAACACCCCCACGACCGAACTGCAGGGTCTTGCCTCTCATGGCCTTGACTCTACCCCTAACCGAATTAATAAGGCACCAATGAATATGCAAAGTGGGAAAGAAATGCAACTTTTGTATTTCTTCATTAGCGGTTACTTACGTGTAATGGCTTGATAAAACACACTTTTATCAAGCCATTACATGTAAGTAATTTTGGGTAAAATCAGGAATGTTCTCAGCAGCCATACCCATGATGAACCCAGCTAATATGACAGAGAAACATTCCTGATCATAGATGACCCAGATTTTGGCATACCAACACACATAATAATTGACAAAGGCACCAACAACCAAAGGTCAGAGCAAACAAGAGTTAGAGGGCTGGTCTGCAAAGTAGCACAGCAGGCCACTGAGGCCTACCCCAACTCCAAAATCATCCTTTCAACTACTGCCCTCAAGAATGTCCACCCAGCCACCATCCAGAGAGTAAATGCAGACATCTCCAGCAGCACTGCCCCACACCCTTCAGAAGCCCACCCACTCACAGACGCTTCTGGGGCCCCCAGAAACTGGTGTTTCCAACTTCTTGCAGCCATTCTTTGGTTAGCCTTTCAGAAATTAAAGATATAAGGCCATGCATGGAAAGTCAGCAAGAAACGGCAAACAGCAAAACAGGAAGTCACCATGTTAGCACTTTATATTGTGATTTGATACAAAAATAACTGCATACCCTTGAGAGTGATGTAGACTCACATGATTGCATAACTGTTAGAGAGCCTGTGCTTATTATAAATTGTTTTACAACTCAATGGGAAAGAGATCTCCGTAGTCACTGTGAATCTAGCATTTAAGCACATTTATGTATTCCCTATGTTTTTCTAAATTATAATTCAAACGCTTGAGTAAAAAAGTTCTTCCTGAAGCAATATTCTAATATTAGAACTCACTGTAGGGAACTGAATATGTTCATGCGTATCTTGTGTAATGACATTAGCCACATTTGCATGACTTTAATCCTTGAAAGAAATGGTATAACCTAATTAAATGCTTCTGTAATCTATGGAACTCTGTCATTGCCACTGACCAATAGTTACCCCCATTTAAAACATACATAAATCATTGCTGTCTTAAATGGATAGTTCACTTCCTGGAGCTTAAAAAATATATTATTTCATGTTTAGTGTACACTCAGTGAACACTTTATTAGGTGGACCTGTACACCAGCTTGTTAATGCAGACATGGTTAAGAGGTTCTGCTGTTTTTCAGAATCAAATGTCAGAATAGGGTAGGAATTTGACTATGACTGTGGAATGATTATTGCTGCCAGACACTGCTGATCTCCTGGGATTTTCATGCACAACAATCTAAAAAAAAAAAACATCCAGTGGGCAGAAGTTCTGCAGACACAAATGCTTTGTTAATGAGAGAGGTCAGAGGACAAGGGCCAGACTGTGACAGTAATGCAAATAACCACACATTATAACAGTGGTATACAGAAGAGCATCTCTGAACAGGGGGCGACATGGCTCTGGCAGTAAGCGCAGTCGTCTGGCAGTTCGGAGGGTTGCCGGTTCGATCCCCTGAGCATGACACCTAACCCCTAAATGCTCCTGACGAGCTGGTCGGCGCCTTGCATGGCAGCCAATCACCGTTGGTGTGTGAGTGTGTGTATGAATGGGTGAATGAGAAGCAGTAATTGTACAGCGCTTTGGATAAAGGCGCTATATAAATGCCAACCATTTACCATTTTACCATTTGAACACACAACGCGTCAAAACTCTTAAGTGGATAGGCTACAGCAGCAGAAGACCAATAAGTCTAATACATACCTAATACCTGCTCAGTAAGTGTAGTGAGTGTATATTTTCAATTGGCCCAAGCAATTTTGAATGCGATGAAGGATATTTTGGATATCTACAAGAGTTTATCATGACCTGCCAGCTTTACACCAGTAGCTACTATTACGCCATTGGGCATTTGTGAAAATTGTCGTTTCAATCAAAGCCAAAGCAGGTTGTACAGAAATGCCAG
Organism: Conger conger; assembly: GCF_963514075.1. Taxonomy (NCBI): domain Eukaryota; kingdom Metazoa; phylum Chordata; class Actinopteri; order Anguilliformes; family Congridae; genus Conger; species Conger conger. The sequence goes on from NC_083764.1 coordinate 51,057,960, forward strand.
GCCCAGTTTATTTGTGCAAAGAAGAACATCTCTGTTCATGACTACCAGTTCATATGATGAGATTCGGTTTGAAAGGGGACGTGTTTAACACAGTCCAGGCCAGAGATGTAAAAGTGTAAAATCCATCCATTACAGCTTCCTCAGTGTATTTGTTTTTCTGGAAAGGGAATGCCTGTATTGTCTGTTGACTAAGCACACAGAAGCAATATCTGGCTGCTCACTTTTCGGACAAGAGCTTTCATTGGCATTTTGGAGTCAAGTGGATTTGGGGTGACGTATTGAAAATGCTGTCTTGATGACCATAAGACGGAGAGAGGGAGAAGTGTAGGTGAGTGGAAGGTTGGGGGGTATATAAAATCTGCATTCAGAAATAGTTTTCTGATAGGAGTTGGCAGGCAGGAAAAGTGTAAGGGAATTGTATTGACAGGCTGTGCTGTCTGGCATCAGTGGTGCTGGAGAATCAAGAACAGAAGAGCTTTCAGAATGACATTTTACTTGGGCTAACTATTGATTTTTTCAATAGTCAGGGGAAGTCCGATGTACCAGATCCATTTTCTTTATTTAAATGTTTATTTCCATACGTGTTTATAGTGCAGTGCATCACATGCTTTGTTTACTCTCATAGAATCACAGTTTTGCTCTCGAAGTGAGAATTGGACCACCCAGGCAAGAAAATACACTATCGTCATTGGCAGATCTTATACCATGTCTTACAGTGTAGTACCATCAGAGCATAATTTGCTCTTTAGTTCTCTTGGGAGAAAAACTGTACTGAAGAAAAGGCCACATTTATTCCTGAGCCTGTTGTCTGATAAATAATATATTTTTATTCAGGTTTTTGGTGTGTCCTGTACAGTCGCATGCTTACCTTTACTGTTCATTAATTGCAACCATTATACACGTATGTCAGTAAAATGTAGGTTATTGGTGTGTACCGCATTATCACTTTGTCATCCTTAGATAATGGGGCATTGCCTTATCAGCACGTTCGTTTTGGCTCGCACTTACGTAAGACTATGTACGCACACATGTATTTATACATAAGTAAGTGTGAATTCATGAATCTACTGATGCAAATAACAGTTCAAATCCTCCAGCCATTTACAGGACAGGAGATAAATGAGTTTCGGAGTGCTGCCAGCTCCAAATTCCCGTGTCTGCGGTTCAGTTACATCAGGCTTTCCTGGCCTGCGAGGCTGATCGAGATCATGTTCCTCTTCATAAAAATCATCCGTAACCTTATCTGTAATTTGTCAGTGAAACCATTTTTGTCCACACAGGGTACACAGTGCAAAATTACACGTATTGTTCCAGCTTTGATAATATACATTATTTGGTGAATGATTATGATAATGTTGACTTTGGTAATAAGTTAAAGCCGCAATGCTTTCTGAAAGCCATAATGCCCATTGGCTTGGCTCACAGAGGAAAAAAAACATGCTTTGTTGAAAAAACTGATTTTTTAATATTTTTGTGTGGAGGGCAGAAAGTCCACCTACCTTATGTATTTTTCACTTTGTTCAGACAGGAGGAAAGCATAGAAATAGCTTAGAGATGGAGAAGGGATCAGAGTAAAGTTTTACAGCTGGGAACTGAACCGCCGGAATCACAAGATGCTATACGGGCTCCACTGCCCACGGGCCACAACAAACCATCTTTCCTGCAGTCACATTGATTGCAGCCCTACTGGTAGAGTGAATATCGAGCATGTTAATGAGTTAAGCACATGTTCTTAATGCATGTGTGTTCAGTTAATGTTTACACCAATTACTGTACATTGCACATATTGCATTATGGTTTGCAAAAAAATGATACTAAATTTTTTTAGAAAAAGGCTTTTTTTCTTTTTTGTTTTGTCTTTTTATAGGCACAAATTCCGACTTTATGAATGAAAAATATGTAACGTTACTGGATTACCGGAATTACAAAGCATATTCCTTCACTGTGTGTACACCTATGCGCACAGTGAAAGTATTACTCCCTTTCGTACTGGTTGAACTTTCACCTTTCAACATCTTATTTTCATTCAGAATAGCATAAACAGCAGCATGTAGACATGGGTGAGCACAATTGCTTAAGTAGTTCAGGCAGCAAGGAAATCTGTCAGTCACAGTGGAAGCTGTGCTCTGGTGTTCTGCTCGCATTTGTTTTCCGGCTAATATTTATCCAGGGTGCAGGGAACTGTGTTAACCGAAAACGGTCTTTAAGAATTATTGAACGTTTTTGGAAGATGATCCTCACTGCCAAATTATCCTCAGCAATTATTCATCTCTGTCGAAACGCGGTGCCAGGAATCGCCGTGCCAAGTTCTTCATTTGGGACATGAAGGAGCAGCAGTGGGTGGTCTCTATCCGAGGAGTTCCTCTCAGAGAGTGATTCCCTAACTTTTACATTTGCATTAAATGTTTTCTGTTACCCACCTTCTAATGTGATATACATGAAAATATGAAACTAAAATGTGCAGGCAAACATACTGAAACCATTTTGCATCCGCTATAGTAGTGCAATATTGCTAGTTCTAGTAAAACCTGGACTAAGCCAAATGAGTTATTTTTAGGAGTGTAGTTTCCATGTTTTTTCTGTTTATCAATACAAACATCAATATGACACTTCTGCTCACTGTGAAGAACACAGTGCTACATTTCCACATGTTTTTGTGTTATTTATGGAAGAAATTTATTCACACACAATGCACAGCGGTAACAGATAAATGGCGAGTATTCAGGAGAACACCACCAAGTACTGTCATGTATTGTCTTCCGTTCTGCTGCTGGATGCTGTTGTTTCTCCTTAAATTATTGAAAACAGCATTCACAGCGTCACCTCTGCCTTCAATCTACAGCATAGAGCAGTGGAGAATAGTTTGCTCTGAGCACAGCCTGGTTCACAGAGCTGACCGTTTATGAGAAGTGAGTTGCTTTGTAGAAATGGCTTGTCTCAGTGTCTCCTCTGGTTGAACTCGGCTTCCAATCAATGAAACCATTACTATCTGGACAAACATCTAGTCATGAAAAGGTATTTTCATGACATCGGTACTTTTGTGAGAACTAAGCTAATTCCATAGCTTATGGAATATATAGGAAAAACTACACTCATTATTTCCTTGCACACACTATTATTAGGTAGACCTGTACACCAGCTTGTTAATGCAAACATTCAATTAGCCAATCATGTGGCAGCATCTGCATGCATAAAAGCATGGCGACGTGGTCAAGAGGTTCAGCTGTTTTTCAGACCAAATGTCAGAATGGGGAAGAAATGTGATCTACAGCAGCAGAAAACCAATAAGTCTAATAAATACCTAATAAACTACTTGAGTGTATACTGTTCCCTGTGCGAGTGTGCATGTACGCATGCCTGCACATGGATATTTATCTTTATGAGATATTTATTTATGAGTATGAGTGTGACATTTCTGATCCAGCATGTTGACGAAGATCTGCCATTAAGTCAGATTATGCAGCTATAGCATGAAACAGTGTGTCAAATCAATTTACTCTCTCTGCCATTTTGACCAAAAGACTAATTAGAATGCTAGCAAATCACATGTGTGTTAAAAAATAAAACAAGCTAAATGACAGTGTGTATGAAAATCAAAGGCTTTCGTAAAAGAAGATTAGCTGGCTCAGATTCAATATCCTTAACACTGACCCATAAGCAAGCATAGATCATTTACCTAAAAAACACAGTTTAGTGAGCTCAGCCTTGAGCAGAATGAACCTGCTAAACAGAGCCAAAATAAAAAAATAAATAATAAATAATAGATCATAATAAAAATCTAAATGAAGACATATGGAAATAATCAAGGCATAGCTACAGACAGACAACTTGTACAAATGCATTTTACTTGAAACAGATCCATACATTATATCTGTGAATATGTATCAACTATATTAATTTCATATTTTTATTTGGAATCTGCATTACCAGCAGTGAACTTGCCACATACAGTAAGTGTTTCTCTGAGCTTTTTTTAGCTTCATATTTTTAGTAAGGATTTAGAACTTTTGGGGCAAAAGCCACTCCAGTCTATCAGTGTAACCCCTTGCAACTCCTACAGTGTTTCCCATTTCAAAACGACAGATACCTTTCACAGATAAGTGGCCGTTTACCAGTCACTGACAAGTTGGCAGACATTTTGCTGTATCCGATAAATGGGTGAAAGAGCGCGTTAGAGGGACAGGTGATAACCCATTACTGCTACGCATCAGAAAAAGCTTCCACTATTTGGCATTTCACTCTGCAAAAATGCTTGTCAAAGTGCTTTTTCAAAGATCTTTCACTCAAGTTATTGTGTCAAGTATAAATTTCACTGAAATGATGTATTAGGCATGCACGCACACACACACTACATTCCCGATAATATTGTTAGTTTTTCCCTCCGCAAGATTTAGTATTCAAAGTGATGAAAGGCTGTCACATTACAGAGTAAGCACATTTATTTTTCTCTCCAGTTTCCATTAATTCTCAACAGTGCCCCATAAAAGGATCATGCTAGACTGCGAGATATGATGTGCTGTCTCATTGAATTGTGTCTGTGTGCAAATCTTGAACCGCATATCATGGTGATTTATTTATTAATGGATAAGCATGGTGATTTCATGTGAGTAAACTGACCCATGTTTGTTATAGCATTCAATGATATTGTCTCAGGATTTTTTCGAGTTTACTATATGCACATTCAATGGTGCATCCTGTTTTTATTGCTCAAGCATAATAAATTAATCGGAGTGTGCAAGGAGAAAACACTATATAATCAGTTGCTACCTCTGGTCCTTTTCCCGTCTAGCAGAAATGCAGTTTGTCCTGAACGTTTAGTTGCAATTTAACCCTTGTGTTGTCTTAAGGGTAAAAAATGACCCGCCACTATGTTGGACAGCAGAGAAAACCCCCTAAATTATCTTTTTTCAACTTGAATTTTTACCCTGAGGACAAGGGGAGTATACAGAATGTTAAGACACAAGGGTTAAGAAAGGACGGAAACTGCACATTTTTGGATTGCTGGAACCTTTCACCTGAATAAGTTTGGCACTTGCAGAAATGAACATAAAACATAAGCTCCTAAAAAAAGGCAAGGCCCTACGTCTGCTTCAATAAAATGTGCGACTCAGCGATAGGGACTTATACTGTGGCTTGTCTGAACCCAGGCCAGGCCTGTTCCATCCAAGCCCCGTGCTCCACTCTCCGCCCAGCGGAGATGTGACCTTTCGTTATCCAAAACTGATTCGACATTCCGTGCCAGTGCCACCTCAGAGCTGGGCTGCCAGCTTGCAAAGTCAAGACGCCTCTGATTGGCTGCCGCGGCCCCCAACCATCACCGTGGTTAACGGAACGCAGTGTGTGGTTTTTAGGTAACCACGGGCGACACGGTTCAGTAAGGCGTAAAGATGAATCATTCAACAGGGCGGCAGGATTCCAGGTGGCCCTCTCTACTGGCCCTCTCCGGGCTGGAGGCTGTGGTAATCACGGGAGGAGGGGGGATTCGGCAGCGTGGAAGCGCTGTTTAGATTATTCCCGGCCTGTGAGGTGAATAATAATGTGTTTCGAGATGACTGAGATGATGGAAAATATGTAGGAAAGTGCATATCAGACCAATTGCTTTTGTTCGGCTAACCCTCATGAAAAAGTAATAAATGTCAAAATAGGAAAAATATGAAATCCATAAAAAAGCGGATTTATTTCAGAGAGGAATGTTAAGGCTTTTGTATATGTTTATATTTAAATATATATCCAGAAGCATATGTATAAAATTATGCTGTATTTTCTCTAAAACTTGCAGCTTGTACGTGATATTTCTCATTGTTTTTATTTGGTAGTCTGAAATGCACTCAGCGAGCACTTTATACTCTTTTTCACACCATTCTCTGCGTGAAAATAACAGGAGATCAGCAGTTTCTGAGATACTCAAACCACCCTGTCTGGCACCAACAATCATTCTACATTCAAAGTCACTTAGATTACATTTCTTCCCCCTTGTGACATTTGGTCTGAACTACAGCTTAACCTCTTGATCATGTCTGCATGCTTTTATGCATTTAGTTGCTGCTACATGATTGGCTGATTCAATATTTTCATATAATCCTCAGTGCCCATGAATTACACTGTTATTTACTTTGCTTTCTATTTGAGAACTTGTAATTGTGAATAGTAAAAACAACATTAGCCAACTGCAAAATAGGTGGATATAACACAGCTACTGGTTGCAATATGAACGTTTGCCTAGCTCATCTTTTGCACTAGCCTGAACCGGATTTTTAAATTATGCAGAATTAACAAGAATTTTGGTAAGTCAACATGCCTTCATGTTACACTAACACTGGTCGCATTATCCTGATTCCATGGATATAAATACTGTAGAGTGTGACAAATATGTCTTCTCCCAGACAGCAAAAGGGCACATTACCTTCAGAGAAATAGTATTTCACAATCCCCAAGGGCAGATAAAATGCATGCTATGTAGGCCATATATCTAGAAACAGTTCTCTCAGGACAGCTAAAGTCGACAAGTTTTTTGGACACCTGTTTTCATAGTTGCTTTTATGTGGCTCACACTGATTACTGTATGATCTTTTCCAGATTTGTTCGCAACATATCAATACAGAAGTTAGGAAGCGCTCACAAGGCCTCACTTTTTTTATAGCCCTGCGGTAGTCTCTCTAATTAAAGTAATTGCATAATTAATTAGCAATTCATAAATCATATTGGAAAAGGCTCATGAACATCACGCAAATGATTCAGCAATTTCATGCAGTGTTTCATACAGTATACCACAGCTGAGAGAGAGAGAGAGAGAGAGATGGGTTTAGTCTTGTATCAAATGCGACACATTATTTAGCTTAAAATGAACACTACTTTTGTTAAAGCTCGCTATAGATGCATAGAATAGAGAAAATAGCTTAGTTGCTACATGATGGCACTTGCAAATAGAACTCACTTTATAGTTGTGAAATATAATATGAACTCATTATAGACGTAACTATAAAAATGTACGTGTATTCACATTCAAAGTTGCGCTATAGCACTGTTGGAAGACTTTGCGAAGGGAGCAAGACACCCTCTGCATTTTTAGGGACAAGATCATTTTCCTTGCACATGAGGATGAGTCCATGATATTACCCAGAGCCAACCCATCAAAGCCTGAAAACAAGATATGTAGTTTTGATGGATAAAATACTATTGATGGGACCAAACAATAGTTGTGCTCTTGCCTGCACATCCATTAACATCACTTCAATGTCGCATTCAGAGATTTTTCTTTATCACTTTTTGTAATTCTGCCATTATGTTCCTTGAAAACTGTGCCAAATAGTTGCCATTTGAAAGCGACTTAAATAGCTAAATAAGATGCACTAAGATACCAGAGAAAAACATGGTGTTCTCGTCTGCACACTTTTATGGATATTTTGGAATCATAAATTGGTGATTCACAAAATTATTTTCCATACACCCATTTTATCAATCATACGTATGCACGATTTAGTAAGTGGTGGTATGATACAATTCTTTGCATGTGGCCCCTGGTGTTTACGCAGATAATTTTTCATCCATATGTCACACATAATTCTGGTATTAATCTTGTGGACCGTACCCGACAAGAGCATTCTGTAGCACAAATGTTCTATAATGGTGAGGTCGTGGTACCGGAGGAAACTCGAAAGCCTCCCTGTGCATCCTAACTGTTACTTTACAGTTTTCTGAATTTGAGCTACATCAATGCTGCCTTGCAAAACGAGACTCTCAGCTTCATCCTCTCTCCTTGATGGCGGATGATGGATTGCAATCCCTTTGGCTGAGACAGTGCTGAAAGAACTGCCTATTCTAATCAGGAATTTCCAAACAAAGACAGATTACCTGCATACCTCAGAAAAACACAAGTTCCTCATTTACCGGGTGACTACGGCCTACTTTCTGAGCTGAAATAATCATATGTGAAATTGTAACTATGTCATCTATGTCATACAGAGATGCATGTTTGAAATGTATTACACCAAATCATGACTCAGAGTGGTTTTTTTTTTTGTTCAGTATTTTTGCTCTCCGAAATTATTCACAGCCTTGATAAAGATGCCTATGTAAAATTAACAGGATAGGTAATACTGTGGGCCAGATTTACTAAGCCTTTTGTGCTGATTTTCAGGCACTCATAAGACGCATTCTACCCAGGAAACATGTGTCTTATGTATCAAACTGGCGCACGGGACTAGAACCGCAGTATGCGTCTGATCTAGGCGAGTCACCGCAAGATGCGTTTATGTCCTTAATGCGTCTCATTACAGTGGAGTGTCCTCTTCAGAACTCTGATTTTGAATATGGAGACGAGTGTGGAGAAGTGTGAGATGCCATTGCAAAACTGACATTTTGTGGTCAGTTTACCATTTCTTGGTTGTATTAGAAATTTTTGTAGTAGACAATATTAGAAATAATTTTATTTTACATTAATATGAATAAATGCAGAATTATATTGTGAGAGCATGTGGTCAGTAATGCGGCCAGTTCTGAACAAATATTTGAATCCCAATTCGGTCATTCCAGCCCATAATACTTTCTGTACTGTAATACCATCTTTACCTGAAACACCCTCCTCTTTCCACCCATCAGAATGAAGTAGAATGATTTCATTCTTTTCTTTGGAAAAACATTGACGATGGTGGCACAGAGAATTGAGAGGTAGAATTGACTGGATTCTCCAATGCAGAGGAATGTCCTTCTATTGACTCCAGGAATCACACTGTATTCCAAAATCCCATTAGATTTCAAAATGGATTGTATTTTCTCAGCCTTCATAAGCATCATTCTTGCAAATAAAACATACAGTAAAGCTGGCCATTACTAGACCTGACTTGCTCTGTCACCCTTATTTTCTCCAATATCTTTACAGAACTGTCCTTTTCTGTAACCTAGCATTGCTATTAAGGAGTTGGTGTATACTTTTCAAATCTTTCCCAAATAGTCTGAATTGGTGGACAACATGCTTGCCCTACAAAAAGAAATATTACTCTGATGTAATTCCAGGATTTTTTAAAAGGGACAGTTTGGATGAAACCGATTTTTGCCCAGAGCCTCCTTGCATGTACGGCATGTTTGAGATCTTCACATATTTTCAATAATATTCAAGTCCTTCATCTGTCTTTCCTGGAGGTACTTCATGGTTGATTTTGAGGTATGCTTGAGAGAGTTTCTTTTTTTTTTGCCTCCTCCTTCTTGGTGGAAATGAACCATCTTCAATCTGACATCCTTGGACAACTCTTTAGAGGACCCTATGTTTGTTAACAGCCACTGCAGTTGGATACTTTAGAAGTCATGGAGTTACTTCAGAATACAAAGTTCAGTCCTGGAATTATATTCACCTCCTGGTGCCCTAACAAATAAATCACCTGGGTCTGGGTCTTATTAATTATCTTTTTAAAAAGTAACAAATAATAATCCAAAAGGGTTCCCAAACTTTTGTACATGGCCCTCTTCCATAGAATTTATAAACAATAAAAAAATAAAATAAAAAGCAATCTTGCTTTAAAAATGGCAAAAAGGTCTCATCTTTGACATTTACAGTGCAGATTTGCTTCTGTTTACCAAGATATTAATTGTAAAAGGCTTTTTGACCAGGGGTGCCCAGATTTCCCAATACTACTGTTTCAGTGCTTTTCATAACTCCATGCTAATCTGGCTTGCTAAAGGATAGTGGAAGGATTATTTTTCCTAGCTGGTGACAGGCTCTCTGTGGATATTGCATTTCTGTTTTATCCATAATGTGGAGGCCGACGACAGTAACACGGCAGGGGTCCCAGAGGAGCCGCTTAGCGATGTGGAGATACATCAATGGCATTTGAGTGCTAGCCTGTCGCCATTTCCATCTGTCTTTACAGGAAGTCTAAATAAACACAAAGGCTTCTGGGGATTGGAGAAGGAGGATGCCAATACAAATGGACCTTTTGCCATATAACTGAAAACCAAAATCAATGGTGGGTCAAAGGGCAGGTGGTCTTAGTAACCAAACAGACTGCAGCCAAATGCATTTTTTTTTGTGCGCTTAAGCATGGCCCACACTTGATCCCTTCTCCATAAGTACAGACGGAAGCAAGCACTCCCGTGTTTCAATCACAGTCGTGGAAGTGATGTCACACTTCCTGGCCAATTCAGAATAACGAGTAAATTAAACATCTTCAGGTTTTGGTTTTGCGGTTCGTTTGTTGTTTGTCGCCGCTAAATGAAAGGTAGTGCGACAGGCGGTCGCAGGTCTTTCCGCTGCAGTGAGGACCGGTAGAACGGGAAATGATTAAAGGCGTGACGGACGTGGCAGCGGGCGTCCGCATGTGGGGTTGTGGTGCCTGCTGTTCCCCTGTGTTCTGCTTTGATGTGGGGGAAAAGGGTGTCAGACTTTCATGTTTTTTCCCGGTGACCTCTGCTTGATGGCCTCACTGCACATTGCACGTGGTGAGGAAGCGTGGATCGAGTCACAGGAGAGGAGAGGAGCTGAGCTGATGACACCAGGTGTTGAAGGAAATGTAGGCTCTGTTGTCTAGCAGTCTCCCTGTTTGAGTTTTGAAGCGAAATGCCACTTTCTCTCCGGAGGGAGAGGGACACAGAGAGAGAGAGAGAGAAAGAGAAAGAGAGAGAGAGACCAGAAACAGCAGTAGACTCTTAAAACACAATGCACTATCTCACTCTTTAATAATTAGTTATGCTGTTGCTGGAGCCAGTGCAGCTACTGTCTGATAAAGCAGCTCCATTATATGATGTACTAACATAATCGCAGGCCTCCACATACAGTGAGCACCTTATTTCTTGGGACAAAGATATGTTTTTTCTTGACTTGGCTCTGTATTCCACAATTTTAGATTCAAAATTCACGTTTGGTTAAAGTGCACAATCACTGGATTTACTGAATTCCGATGCCACTTTCTGACCTAAATAATTATTTTGCAAACAAAAAGCTAACACTGTGGCTGCCACTACTCAGAAGAGTATGAATTAGGGTCTTTGAGTACATGTTGTTTTAAGTACTGTACATATTCAGGTCTGCAGTAGTAGTAATCTGTGCTGATACACCTTGATGATAGCGTTAGGGCAGATCAATTTAATGTCATGTCTCTTGAGGCTTTCGGAATGTGAAACATTTCACTTAAAACCAGTGGTAAGCCGAAAACATGTCCCACATCTGCCACAATTCATAAGATTAATATCTGTGATGATTGGAGAATTGGCATGTTTTACGATATTTTTTTCACTGGTTGTATTAGCTGTACATCAATGCCAAATGTGTAACATAAGCTTAGTAGCCTACTGTTGCGTGATAGGCCAGCTCTTCTCCCTCAGATGAGCAAAAATGTAATCTACTACCTGTCGGTGTCAGCATTTTGTGAACTTTGTAGTTTAAGGACATAACTATCTTTTGAAATAAATGATTATATAGGTACTGTATTTACATTTTATTTTGTGCATTGTTTATCAGCACTGTTCATCATCATTTGTCAGCAATGCCAGGAATGAATGGTGAGAGATCAGGCAGTAGCCTAAGCCGCACAAAACAGAAACAGCTAACGTAAGCCTAGCTCAGCTTGAATTCAGAATTTTTGGCCTTTCCGAACACTGACAAAAAATTCACTTTAATTTCAAATAGCAATGCCCCCAAATGGACTACATAAATGCAAGAGAACTCTATCTAAAGGTGGAAGCTTTATAATGCACTTATTGCTATTGCTATACTTGTTTATGCTATGTGAAACGGTTCAGAAATCAATAAAAATTGGTTCAAAACCTCACTCACCCCTGATTAAAACATAGTTACATAATTTAGGCATATATGGTTGCACACTGCTGTACAACTGCAATGCAAACAAGAATGAATGACAATCACGTATGTGTGCATGCTCGCATTTGTATATCTGCATGTGTGTGTTGGCAGTTGTGTTGCAATGATTTCTCTCGATTCAAGCCTCTGAAAACGAATTTTGAAAAAGGTGACATTCTAACAGTGACAAATCACAGAGATTGATGCTAAATACTAAAATGGGCTTGTGATGGATTGTCTCCTCAGTCTTACAGGACAACTTGAATGAGATACTAATTGTCTCTGTGGAACTCACTGTGTTTAGCCAATAAGTGCTCTTTGGAATTTTATCTAATTTAATGTGTGTGCGTGTGTCTATAAATAGGTGGTATTTTTTCTCTGTGCGTCACCAAGGTAAAAATGCACTCTACCTAAAGATCTCATTCAAAGTTTCATCCTATTCCTTCAATGTACATTTGGCAACCATTTGTCCATGTGTGGATCCCTCTTGCTTAACAGATCAAACCAAATCAAAGCCAAATGATTGGATCACTGTATAATGATGGTCATCTGTCAAATGATCACCATACAGAACCCTTTCTTCAGCTCACTTTGGCATCTTATTGGCAAAATGAATTCCCTGGGGGGTGTAATTTCAATTTCTTTCCAGTAAATTATATCCATCTTGTTTCCCAGTGCACTTCAGTGCTCTAAGTTCCAGTTGCATTAGGTAAAGGGGTTAAGAGCATTTTTATCTGTGACTTATTGCAGGCTGTACTCAGTGGCTCCTTCTAACGGGGGTCACAGTCTCTTGGGGGAGGAGGAAGAGGGGTGGAGAAATATAAATATTTGGGTTTATTTGTTTTGAGCAAAACAACCTTGTGGTGTGAGGAAGTAACAAGGGTGAGATGATTTTTGATGAGGATTTCTATTTATATGCATGAACTAGCAGCCTTTGTACAGCTTGCTAGCAAGGCAATCCAACAAGTCATTGTAGGTGTGAAAAGTACCAGAAAGAGAGAGTACCAAACATTTGGCAGAGAGAGTACTAGAAATTTGAAATACACAAATTTAACTTCCTTGTGTGTGTGTGTATGTGTGTGTGTGTGTGTGTGTGTGAGAGAGAGAGAGAGAGAGAGAGAGAGAGAGAGAGAGAGATGGGTTTAGTCTTGTATCAAATGCAACACATTATTTAGCTTAAAATGAACACTACTTTTGTTAAAGCTCGCTATAGATGCATAGAATAGAGAAAATAGCTTAGTTGCTACATGATGGCACTTGCAACTAGAACTCACTTTACAGTTGTGAAATATAATATGAACTCATTATAGAGTGTTAGTGCTCACTGAGTGTCATGTACACCAGCTTGTTAATGAAAATATTTAATCAGCCAAACATGTGGCAGCAACTAAATGCATAAAATCATGCAGGCATGGTCAGTAGGTTCAGCTGTTGTTTAGACCAATCTGAGAATGAGGAATAAATCTAATCTAAGCTACCGTGGAAACATTTTTGTTGCCAGATAGGGTGGTTTCAGTATCTCAGAAAGTTTTTCATGCACAACAGTCTCTGGAGTTTGCAGAGCATGGTGCAAAAAACAAAAAACATCCTGTGAGCAACAGTTCTGTGGACAAAAATGCATTGTTAATGAGAGACATCAGAGGAGAAGGGCCAGTCTGACCGAAGCTGACTGGAAGGTCACAGTAACGCAAATAAGCACTCATTGCAACAGTGGTATGCAGAAGAGCATCTTTGAATACTCAAACTCAAAAAGTAAGTCTAAAAAATAAGTCTAATAAATACCATATAAAGTGCTCACTGAGTGTATATATACTGTATATACCCTATATCATACACACAGCATGTTGTATGAGGTGACAGAATGTTCTCAGAGGTCACACTGGAAATGTCTTGTGGAGCAGGGCCTTAACCCAGAAGGCTAAGAGCACAAAACATGGAGCAGCAGGTCATGTAGAGTTCCAGGCCCATAACTGGGTCACACTGATTGCTGACATCATTGCCACCCTTGGGAGGGGGGAAAAGATGGAGGGGTGAAGGCTGACAGTAGCCATTCTATCCTGCTGAGAAACTAATAGGCTCATTGGAACGGTGACATAGGGACGTCTATATTTAGGGTGGATGCGATTGTAGTGATAAGTTATGCAGAAAAATTTTATTGAAAGGTGATACATGTTTGATAAAAAGGAATTATTATTTCTGCTTTGGATGTCATCTCTTTCTTCATAGGCACAGGCCTTATGTTTCTTAGTTGTTTTTCTAGAGAACCCATCTTCCCAGAATCAAGGACACAAGCGCTCAAAACCTGCTATGAGAAAAAGAAAACTCATATAAGACCAAATGTCTGAATGGGGAAGAAATGTGATCTAAGTGACTTTGACTGTGGAATGATTGTTGGTACCAGACAGGGTGGTTTGAGTATCTCAGAAACTGCTGATCCCCTGGGATTTTCATGCACAACTGTCTAGAAAAAAATCCAGTGAGCAGCAGTTCTGCAGACAGAGATGCCTTGTTAACGAGAGAGGTCAGAGGAGAAGGGCCAGACTGTTCAAAGTTGACAGGAAGGTGACAGTAACTCAAATAACCACACATTACAACAGAGGTATGCAGAAGAGCATCTCTGAACAACACATCATAACTTGAAGTGGATAGACGTAGAAGTAGTAGAAGTAGCAGTAGAAGTCTAAAAAATAAGTCTAATAAATAACTAATAAAGTGCTCACTGAGTGTATAATATGCAGTATGAATGTGTCCTGTATGTGTCTCTGTGTGTCTGTGTATAGCACCAAATACAGGGAGCCAGTGGGAAGTGGGCGACTCAGAGTCCCTGCAGAAGAGTAGTTGTAGAAGTTAGTGCTGCTTCACATCCCAGCCAGTGACAGTGCCTTGAATCTCAGCATGCAGTGCAATTTGGTTATTTTGAATAATCTTCCCCTGGCTGTGAGTCAATTTTATGGTAAATTGCACAGCAGCAAGGTATTTCCCTTTCTTCGGTCACCCACAGGAGTCTTCCCGTCAGTCCAACAGCGCAGCATTAGCTGCCTAGTGCCTTCTCCAACTTTCAATATATAATCACAACTTGAATGTGCACATCTAATACTGCTTTACACAAATGTATGTACATGTCATGAACATATAACACCATAATATAAACGGTACATATTTTCAGAAACACAAGTCTGGATTTAATTAACACTTGACTCAATAGTAATGCAAGCGTACATTTTCTTCATCACAGTTTTCTTGTCAGTTTTGATGATGTCCAGTTTAGTAGCTGTGAAAAGAAACAAGTAAGGTGTATGTATTTGTAAATGAAATAGCCATTATTTATTAAATCCAGACTCATGTCTCTCTAAATGCACACATTTCAGTTTGATATGAATTGCTTTTGCAACTATCCATCACCAAATGGTATGTAGACCAACAGATACTGTACTCTGAATAGCAATCTTGACATGCATCCATATACCATATGTTACATATCCCTTTTTAAAAAATATAGATTTTCCAAAGACAAGACAGTGAGTTGTCATTGCCAGTTCTGCATCACAGTACAATATAAACAGTGAGCGGTCGTAGCTCTTGTGGTCTAGAAATCTGATATAATATCACACAATAATGCTCCTCAATTTGTGCCCAGTGGTTGCTGTATGGTTGAATTAATGAGTTGACTGAAAGCGTTCTTGATGTGCTCTACATGAGGTGATGGGTGCTGCTGCTTCTTTTCATTTGGGCATAAGTGCTGGTATTTTGCCACACTCAGAAAACTCCAGTCTACCCTCCGAGTTTCATATTGCCTTATTAATGGAGACAGACATTATATCCGGGAGGGGATGAAGTTGACATTCCTACTCTGTTCATCCATCAGTGCAGAGCATTGCTATTTCAACCCTGCTCCCCAGAGAAGTGCGCAAGCATGGAGGAGCGTTCACTTGCTTACAAAAATAAGCACCTTTTACTTAAAGCATAGTCTGCATTGTGATAGGTCACCCAGAAAAATACCGCAAGGCCTAAAACTACCCAGTTCAGTAAAGTTCAAATTAGCACAAAGTGCTCAGCATTAAGAACAAGGGAACAAAACCTCACCCTGTACTGACTGGCTGTTAACATTAAAATGAGTTTGAGTCTCACTACACGCATCTGCCTTAAGGTGCAACATCACACTCGGGAGTCAGTTCTGAACCGCATACGCATACAGGTATATAAATGTCACACATTCTTTGTCAGGAAATAGGAAAGTGCAGGTGTGTTGGTGGCTGATACGGTCTACAGGGCCTCAGCCCCTGTGAGAGTTTTTTGACCCTAACACTTCAGCATCTGAGACAAACACACCTTGCAGTGAAGCTGCAGTCACAACATGTCTGTGAAAACCTCACGGGAACACAAATGCTGGTCAGGTATTTTCCAGCAGCCAGACACAAAGCAACAATAGTGGCAAAAGCAGCAGGGAATCCATGCTTGGATTATAGATTATAGATGCTCGTTTGACATCAAGTAACTTAGCCTTGTCTGTTGTCTGCTGGTTTGAGATGTTTTGGCTGTATACAGCGATATCTGTATAACAAACTGGAAATATTTCCCACATTCTGGCTTAGTCTGAGGTGATTACCAGAATCTATCTTCTTCTTCTTGCTATCTTCACAAACTTAGATGAAGTCATTTCTAAACTGGGAATACACTGTATTTGCCTTGGGTAAAATGTTGACATTTTATAGTCATTTTTTAATTTTTATTATTTTATTTTCTTGCAAATAATGGACCCATGTTGTAAACATACACGATGATTAACTATTGCACTGAAAAAAGATCAGCCAAATAATTGCTCCGCTTTGTCGTAGCTTTACACATTGTCTAAATTGCCAGTGTCTTGAAATAAAACTTCAGTTTGATCTTCTTAATGATCACAGCAGCCTCGTTGCTCTTGAAGGCTGAAAACTGCCCAATTAACGCTTGATTTTCACAGTAACACGTACGCCATCGCTGTTGATGTGTTGTGGTAATATCTTAAGGGGCAGGAAAATCTTCCCGAATGCATCTCTTCGGAGCTAGATCCAGGAGTTTCATTTTGTGAAAGTCTGGGCGGATTACCAGCTTGCTTTATTCCTGTCATTTAAAGTGGACAGGGTGGGCGAAGGGGAAGCCAGAAAAGTACGCTGATAAGCGCGGCTGCTCTTTGGAGATTTCCCAAGAGGAGATGGGATGACAGGTTGCTAAAACAAGGCTGGCGGCAGGTAGATTCAGTGGACCCCTTCTGTCCAAATGCACCGGGCCGGATTTTGAATCCCCCATTATCTGATAGACAGCTTACATACTCAGAGACTCCAAACTTCTGTCAGAAGAATCAAGGGGCTTAGTGGTCACACTGCAGGTTTTCCTTTGTTTTACCCCCCGATGTGGACAAAACAGAAAATAATCATATTGATGAACAACAAAAACATAATGTGCAGATGCTGTCTGTCAACATGTGTGGAGCTCATTTATCGGTGCTGACAGGCACTGATCAATAGTATCCCGCCCTTTTCCTTGAATAAACCATATTGTAAAACTAGACATCACAGAAATGTGTTTACTTGGCTGGAAGCAAAGGTCATGGTTTATCATATGATTCTATTATTTACATGGCCAAATGTGGGAAAGATATTAAATACAAATATTTTATTATGATGTATATACAATTTTGAGGGGTGCCTTAGGTTGTTTTCAGCAAAAAGCAAAAAATAAACACAGATAGATAATTTGGTTGGACTTGCTTTGCATCATATCGGTAATGAAGGGCATTCTCTTTCATGCATTTGTTTTCCTGCTTAATTTTCAAGATATGTGTGGAATAATAATATGTTTCTTTGGATAGCACATTGAATACATTGAATTGCAGTCCAAGGTGCTTCAGAATAATACGCATAAAAGCATAATAAACATGAAAAGGCCATTTAAGAAGAGATAGACATCAAAACAACAATATATACTTTTGAAGAATATAATCTTTGAAGAATTATCTTTCTGGAACCCAACATGGTCACTGGCCAGTTTTTTGTTGTTTTCTCAGTCCTAAATGGTCTCAAAAAAGACATTTATTTTTATGCAAAATTTGGTGCTGTGACTTTGGTTACTCTAATTACGGACATTGGCAATCAGAGCGAACCCTTTTCCTTTCAACACGAATCAGTGACATCTTGCTCTGCTTAACCTGAACTTTCTTTTAAAAATAGGGCATGATTGAATTGGTAACTTAAAGGTTTGATTGATCTGACGTGTTTTGTGCAATATGGTGAACAGCTGTCTGGGGAAAAAGCACTGCAGTGCCTGCCAGTAAAACCCTTTAGTATTAGCCCAATCTGTTGGAGGGAGATCAGTTGTCTCTGCTCAGCTGTAAAACCAGTAATGGTAAAGGAGGAAAAAACGTACATTTTAATGTCTGACTTCACTGTTGCAATGTATTTTTGAAAGTTTCCACTGGATAAGAGTGTTTTTGGAGTGTTGAACCTGTTCTGAGCTGCCCTGTTCATTTTGAGGAAATATGAATGCATTCCCTTTTGTTCAGAATGCACCAAACAGCATGGACTATCACCTGTCTGCGAGCAGGCAGACTGAAGATGCCTGGCTCCTGTGGGGATTAACCAACAGCCCACCCATTAAATCTTCAGCTGGAACTCTCTCTTCTGCAACTAAGCCTTGATGTTAAAAAAAAGGGTTATTTTGGTTCACAAATCCATTATGTCTTTTTGTTTTTCAAATTATTTGACACAATTCTGGATCTGGCTTGCTTATATTTTTGCTTTTTTTTTGTCTTGTGTGCTGTGCAGTTTCTGTATGGCTGAAATCTGGATTGTTTGTGTCCATGACTCTCAAACTCCTGCATACCACTCCCACAGTGAATTAATAAAGTGGTTCCTTCGATTATTTTTTCAAGACTTTTCAATACGTTTTTTTTTTAAAGAGACCTGATCTGAACTGCTTTAGTAAATATCAAGGTTTTTAAATGGATTGTATGGAAATGGAAAGCTGTGTGAATCACACTGGATAAATCAGCATATTGCCGAAAAAGAAAATATAAATTAATCATTGTCAAATTTGCAAGGTAACCTGTTATCGCAGAATATCTATTCTGAATGTTATCCAACTGATTGAAACAAGCTTGTCTGCCCTAACACACTGACTTTTGATGACATGCGCAATAATTATTATTCCATAATATCTATCAGTTTCAGCTATTTCAAACAAATATTCTTAATTGAACTGCAGTTCTTGATATAAAAAGTCAATGAGAGGTAAGAACGCTATAACACAATGTAATGGTGGGGCCAGGCCCCCCGGCCCCTAATTCAGAGACACCACTGCATATTTTATAAGAGTTCTGCAATATTGTTTTACAACAAAGATCCCTACTGAAGGGCTGACTACTTCACAGCTTCAAGAGAGATATTAGAAATGTGTCACGCTGTACTTGCGGACATACACAGGACTGTAGGAGGAGTAATTATCCTACAGACTGTACCTAACTGTAGCTCAGCCATCGTTGACCTCGAGTGTCACGTGTAAACGTGGGTATGGTCCTTTCCAAAAGAGGGATTGTAAATGCACAGATGCACAGATACTCAAAAGTGAACAAGATGTCACTTTTCATGCCATCTCTTTATTAGTGGATGCCTTCAAAACCTCAAATGAATGTTGAATGTGAGTGCCAGGAGACTAATCCTGTAAGCAAATGGATACATAGTTTAGTGAGAGGAATAATTTACTGTGTACCTGATGGAGAATATTGGCATTCTGCTTGTGACAGACTAAAGAAGCTTCAGCTAAAGCATTTGGTGACCCCTTGGGTGACCCCAAGATGCAACCAACATCTGCAATTCTTAAAGCATGATCCTTGGGTTCTTTATGGCCTCCCTCACAAGGTCAATTACCATCTGTAACTTTTGAATTGACAGTTTTTCTTTTATATACTAGTACTTCTAGACACAGATATTAATTAAAGGTGCATACCAAGTCATGAACTGCATTGCAAATGCTTGAATGAAAGAGGCCTTCTCAGGTATCTTTTGTATCCACCAATCAATGAAACCTTATTTCCTGCAATGTGTATGTGAAAAATATAGGGTAGTCAAGAAAGAATTGTACAAGTGCAATGCATACGTAGGTACGATCACATATTCATAGAACTGTGAAAATGATATCCTAGAGGTACATCTTGAATTTCACAAGCTGGCTTATACTCTCTGAACACCAGTGCCATTAATTATAAAGGAGTTGAAGGTGTTATAAAAAATACTGCAAAAGTATTAAAACGCACAGTCCCCAAATAAATCCACACAATCCGTATGAAGAAAATGTGCATTTAACCCTTTCATGCTAATGGTCTCTGAAGCGTATGGTCACACCGTAGATCTGAATGTATATTTATCAATAAAACATTGTTCTTTCTAAGACTACACACAGTTATTTTCCACCAAAGGGTTAGGCAACAAATAGACCTAGGCCTAACTCTTTACAATGCTGGTCCTCAATGTGAGCATTTATTTGTTTATGCAGACATCCACATGCTCAGGTGGGATATCATGAAACCAAATGTTTTTACTTCAGTGCATGTACCAGTTTTGGAAGGGTTCCATGCTTTGTGACTCACCCCCCTGAAGTAGCAACAGTTGAGTCCAGTTAAATCTGTCACAATGAGCAAACTACGGGTCAACAAAGTGGAATGCATCCTAAATGCTCTAATAACGATTGCAATTTGCAAAGTATCACATAACCCAAGACCGCCACCATACTACTTCTCATTTAAGTATGGCTTGGCCATGCAGCTTTTTGTTCACAAGTAAAACATTTTTGTCGTTGGTAAATGATGTTAATGAGTGGTCGTTCGACAATCCCTCGTCTGCTCATCCACTCCTGGTCCATCACCTGTGCGTTGTGATTGCCCAGGGAAGGGGCAGGACCATTCTTCTTTCAAGTGCCAACTCCGCCAAGAATGCAGTCTGTAGTTATAGACGTAACGTCTGCCATTTGCAGTTTTAATTTGATAAAGTACCTAGAGTACCAATGTAATGGCCTGGCCTTGGTAGCTAGCTAGAATTTCTGATTACAGTTTCAAGGCCATTGCAAGGCAAATGGTGCACCCGCTACTGCAGTCAGAGCAACATACAATAAATGAGGGCATCATAGATGAAGATGAAATTGCATGGCTTGACTATACAGCTAATGGTATGAATTTGCCGTTGAGGTAAATTTGGTTCTGAATTCAAGAAATCATTTAAACTCACCCTGTCTGAGTCAAACGACCCCTAGTACATCAATGTCAAATTACACGTTGCATTTCCAATTAAGTAAGTCATTACATGCAATGGTCTGATGACTACCTAATTGTTTATATGGTCTACTAATTACTGGTTAATTTGCAAGGTTCCAGTTTTGCTCTGAAGCAAGTAACAGAAAGTTCATCCATTATATTGATTAAAGGTGGATGAAGCGCTCAATTTATTCAAGCAGAAGAGCATTACGGATTTGGCTGTGAATGATGCCTTTAGTTTGACAAATATGCCTTGATTATCCATTATAATGAACATTTTTGATAAGATTACACTAAAAGAAGAGCACAGTTTTAATGATGAATGATGTCCTGTAGGGCAGGGTTTGAGCTCTGTGTATATGCTGGTTTTCATTCCAGCCACAAACCTGCGACAACACCATGATTGCTGTCCCTAAATTGTAAAAAGTTGTTAATTAGACACTTTTAATGTCTGTGCAATGATTTACATTCCACATTATGTAAAACAAGATTCACATCTGAGTACATTTAATTAGTCAGATCAACAACAATTGAACAGCAATTGATTAACAAATTGGCAACAAAACCCAGCACACTCAGGGGAACCAATGGCAACGTTTGAGAGCCCCTGCTGCAATATGAATATACAGGATATCAGTCAGGATCCGTATGATTCATGCAGTCTATAATTATTTGGACAGTGACATTGTTGTTGTTTTAGCTCTGTCCTACAGCACATTGAAATTTGTAACGAAACAATGAATATGAGGTTGACGTACAGAATGTCAGCTATAATTTGAGGGTATATCCATATTTTGGTGATCCGTGTTAGAATTACAGCCTTTTGTATATGCAGTCCCCCCCTTATTTTAGGGGACCAAAAGTAATTGGACAGTTGGCTCCTTAGCTGTTTCTGTAGTCAGGTGTATTCAATTGCTTCCTTAGTACAGGTAAAAGAGAGCTTTCAGTATCCAGTCTTGGCTTTTAATTGCCTTTTCAGTCTGTCATTGGCATTTGTCAACATGAGGACCAGAGTTGTGCCAAAAAGAAAGTTAGGGAAGCCAATCTGAAGCACAGAAATAATGAGAGAAAAAAACTGTCAGAGATATAGGTCAAACTCATGGCTTATCAAAACCAACCGTTTGCTGTTTGTAACATCATTAATAAGAAAGAGAGTACTGGGGTATGTTTCAGATCATTGCCTTTCTTTGGGATGAAGCATCGTTTAATGCGTCTTCAGGCATTTGATTTAACTTCAGAATTAATTCTGCTACTGCTATCAGCAGTTACATTATCAATGAAGGCAAGTGAGCCAGCACCTGTGGCAACCATACATGCCAAAACTATAACATCTCCGCCACCATGTTTCATAGGTGAGGGGGATGTTTTGGTTCTTAGGCAGTTCCTTTCAGCCTCCACACTATGCTCTTGCCATCACTCTGATACAAGTCAGTCTTGGTCTTATCTGTACAAAGGTATTACTTAGCAAACTATAATCTAGTTATCCTGTTTTGCAGCCAACTAGTGGTTTCCATAATGCAGTGTAAATCTGTTTGTGAAGTCTTATGCAGACAGTGGTCACTGACACATCCTGAAAAGTGTCGGACAGGTATTTTGGGGTTTTTCTTCATTATTCTTTATCTTCGGTCATCAGCTGTAGAGGTCTTCCTTGGCCTACTAGTCCCTTTACAATTACTGAGCTCACCAGCGCTCTCTTTCTTCTTACTAATGTACCAAACAATTTATTTTGGTAAGCATATTGTTTGGCCTATGTCTCTGACTTTTTTATTTCTCTGCTTCATAATGGCTTCCTTGACTGAGATTGGCACAACTCTGGTCCTCGTGTTGACAAACACCAATAACAGATCCAAAAGCAATCAAAAGCCTGGAATCAAGTCTAGATGCTGAAAGCTTTCTTATACATGCACGAAGGAAGCAAATGAATACAGCTGATAATTCAGAAGCAGCTGAGAAGCTAACTATCCTATTACTTTTGGTCCCCTAAAATGTATAAAAAGGATTGTGATTCCTACGCATCAGATTAAGGGGGACAGTCTGCATAATTATTGTTTCAATGCAAATCCAATGTGCTGGACTACAGAGCCCAAAGGACATAAATTGTACCAACTGTCCAAATACAAAGGGTCTACTCTATAGCTATACATAAAAATATATGTGTATGAAAATACATTCTGTATGATCAAGTTTTCCTGTTCATAATGTGGCCGAGGCAGGTGTGGAACATATCTGTAGGTGACCTGGGTCTTTCTGACCTGTCTTCCCTCATGTCTCCTTGTCTAGTGAGTTCATTGTCTTAATTAGATTATTACTTCCCCTCATTCTGCACATGTTTAGTTAATTTAGGTTATTGTTAGCATGTGTGTCAGTGTGTATAATATACACTCAGTGAGCACTTTATTAGGTATTTATTAGACTTCTTTTTTTTACTTCAGTCTTCTGCTGCTGTAGCCTATCCACTAAGAGGTTTGACGCGTTGTGTGTTCAGAGACGCTCTTCTGCATACCACTGTTGTGATGCATGGTTATTTGTCACCTTCCTGTCAGCAGTCTGGCCCTGTCCTCTAACCTCTCTCATTAACAACACGTTTCTGCCCACAGAACTGCTGCTCACTGGATTTTTTTTGTTTTTCGCCCCATTCTCTGCAAAATCTAGAGACTGATGTATGTGAAAATCCCAAGAGATCAGTCGTATCTGAGATGCTCAATGCACCCAGTCTGGCACCAACAATCATTTAACAGTCATTTAGATCACATTTCTTCCCCGTTATAACATTTGGTCTGAAAAACAGCTGAACCTCTTGACCATGTCTGCATGCTGTTATGCATTTAGTTGCTGCCACATGATTAGCTGATTAAATATTTGCAATAACAAGCTGGTGTACAGGTCTCCCTAATAAAGTGATCACTGAGTGTATGTTCTCTGTTCCTGTTGTGTTGTGCTGAATATTTGTCTGAATTTCCTTTTTTTGTCACCAGCCCCTGGTGTTTGTACTAAATGTGAGTGTTTCGTTGAGTTCCCTAGTTTATTTTTTTTGCCTTTGTGGATATTTAGTGTTATTTTTTAGTATTATTTTTGATCACCCATTTAAGATTATTGTTTTCTACCTCTCTCCTGGCTTCCTTGTGTTCCTGCAGGAGTCCCCCCTCCCGACAACATCTGCATTGAGTGGGCTTTAACCTTGATAGAGGGCTTGAATTTTATTTACCTGAAGGGGAGGTTTTCAATTGTTTTTAAAGGAATAATAAAGTTGGCAATAGACAATATTTCTGGTTGAAGTTTGTCAGCAGAACCACATACTGCAGGTGAAAATTAGCTTGGCAATTTAAAGGAGACTGCTGGGTCAATGGAAGAAACTGGGATGCAAGCCCAGGCTTGCCAGAGTACTTGATGTTCCTTTTACAAAAAGAGCCTAGATTGGGTACATGGCCTGTTACCCTAATCGCACTTTCTTATTTTTCTGATATTTTATCAAATTTCATGTCGAAATTGTCCCGGAGATGAGATTTTTCCCTGTGATGCCGATCTGCCAAATATGTGCTGTGCCATCACACAGGATGTTTTTGACTAAATCAGGAAGCAGTAAGCAGAGGTCTAACTTCCATGGCCCTGTACTCTAAATGGGGACTGGCATATGTATAATGGAGAAAGTCTCCTATTGAAATTCCATCCAAGCCTTTGATCCATTAGAGAAAACAAGATTGTGACTACATTTGCTGAAGCCATTTGCAATCTCTGTGCATTGTATATTGATTTATGGTGTGGCATTTACAAGTGCTTCCACGTCAGTGGTGGAGAAATATTGTGATCCAATTAGGAATTACACTCCTGAATGTAATCAGCGCTTGTTACATTTGACACGTGAGATTTATTTCAAAATATTGGATATTGTTATTGTGAAATGATGCACAGAGCGAGATGAAAATCTATATATATATTTCTTTACAAATTAGTTTATTATTCCAATAATCAGACCTAAATTAAGAATATTAGTTTGTTTATGTTATTAAATTGTTTCCCTGTACATATGACTAGAACCTGGCCACCATCTCAGGATTGCCACCTACAGTAGCTGCCACTAAGTGAACAGAGTGAACATTCACTGATTCACTGAGTTAGTTGTTAGAACCCACACCAGTGTACCAGATGAGGATTGGCTCTCCCTTGAGTCTGGTTCCTCCCAAGGTTTGTTTCTGGCCCACAGAAATACACAACAGAGCTCCATTCCAGTTGAAAATTCCAACTTCCGACCTCCAAACATTCCAGGTGCACAACACAACAAGCCAACAATGCAAGCAAAAAAGCAAGCAATTTAAAACACCTAAATGGAACATTATATTTTGAGCATATTTTGGGCTGGAAATTTGAGCAGGACCTGGCAACCTCTCTTCTTGCGGATGCACATTCACCAACATAATATCTCTAATGACTGTGCGTCACCGCTGGAAAATGGCTTTGAACAGTGAGCCAGTAGTAGCTAACTTTATACCTTGTTCCCAACAGTGCTATTTCATGACTAATAAATAAGAAACTACTTCCAGATCAGCTTTGGTTTTTGTGTGTATGTAAAGTGTAATTCCTTCCTTTTTCATAAAAACCTTTTACATATGTTACATACGCAATCCATTTCAGCATAGACTGACAATGGTGCTCCCCTGTGACAGGGTGGTGGGAAGCTGTTAACAAACTGCTAACGAGAGACTTTGAACCAGGCAGGCTTATACGGCTTAGCCAAAAGTGTTCCTTGTAAAATTGTTCACGCACGTACACACATCATTTTATATAGATGGTATCGGTTTTTAACATTGGTCTGCATAACAGAGTGCAAACCTGTAGTTGTGCTTATGGTGCTGTCCGGAACATTATGAACAGGTGTTTGGAACATCGTGAGCTGACATGGTCTTCTGAACAATTCACATGGATTCAAGTGTTTTAGTGTCTGGGATCGGCAATAAGCAACAATGATCATTAGGGATGATCCGAATGCTTGCACGAGACAAGAACCTGTTACGATTAATGAAATTGTTCCGAACACAAGTGCTGTACGAGCTATTGGGTCATTATCTGTTATGATCGGAGAATTGGCGTATTTTATGAAGTTATTTATTTATTTATTTAAATTGGCTGCATTAGCTGTACATCAGTAAGGAATGTGTAACATAAAAGTCATACCGTGGTGTCATATTAGGCCAGTAGTATTAAATAGTCGACTTTACTGCTTGAAATTAGACAGCGCCATGGTGCCGATACGAACAAGGGCACGTTGCAGATCAACAAAAGTGAAACGTCCTGAAGACATTGCACAGTGAACAGAGGGGACAAAGGGGAATATTGCCTGGGAGAAAGGATTAACAGAGGTGTGGGAGTCCACCATCTCAAAGGAGTTGTGGATGTCAGCAATCAAAGAAGGTGGCAGAGTCATGTGCAGTGAAATGACAGGTCAGGTTCTCAAGCCTGTTCATTTTAGACCTTAAAAGGAAGGCTTCCTGGTTTAACTGGTGGTGCCTCTGAGATTTTAAAGCAGTAAGGAAAACAAGTGTTGCTGTTATGCGGCTATTTGGAATTAATTTCTGAGCCATATCAGAAGTATCGCTTGAGTTTTAGTTTTAAATTGGTTTAAAATCATTTTGGGAGATGTGACCCAGAGTGATCTTAAAAATTAAAGGTTTATGGATGGCAACAACATTGATCAAAATTCCACTGTCATGTGGATGGTCATGTAAGGAGTGTCACAGTTCTCAGTCATTTCAGGCTGCTAATGCGATCTTTGATAAATCTATCATATGTACAGTATTAATTGGAGCTTTACAGTGCAAGTTCTTCTACCTCTCATCTCTTAAACTCTCTTAAAGTACTATTATCCCTCTTTTTGTTGTAATTATGCAGACTAATAGCAAAAAGCATTTGTGATTTAGTTCAATTACATTTTGTACAACATTGCAGAGACCCTGTCACACAAGATCCTTCAGAATAGGAAAATTGGATTGCGACTGAACCCACAAAAAAACAGCAGGTGAGGCTAGAAACACACCACTACATGGTGGTGAAGAAAATTATACCACTGCGAAAGAATCTGGGAGGAACCAGGAGGAGGGATCCTCCTATCCTCCGGTGGCTGGCTTGGTATCAATAGTAAAATATGGCCTAATTACCTCCCTATTAGGAAGGTAATGGGAAATCTATTGAAGCAAATAATCATACCACTTGTCAGATTGTAGCCTGAAGTATTAAACCAGCTAATGTACTTCACTGTCCAAGCTAAATAAATCTATGTTAATATGCATGGCATGGGCTGGAACCAGATGAGGGTTGGGGATGAAGCAGGCTGTGAACTGGGGGCAAGGGGCAAAGACCCCAAAGAAGTGGCTAGTGAGTCCACATTTTCATTTGCGGATTTGTGCTTTATATACTACCAATTATTTATCCCATTGGAGCACTGAATAATGGTGAAGTCTGTAAAGTAACTGCAATGGAATGAGAACCCCAGGCAATTTCACATTTTCTATCTGCGGACGTTGGTCGAGATGAGCTAATTTAATTATATGCAGTGCAACTCAGCATGGGCAACCAATTTTGGAGTTAAGCAATTGCTTATCTTAAATGAGGGAGCTTGTACAATATGGCAGATGTGTGTAAGTCTGGTATAGCTGGCAGTGTATTAAAAACACGTATCTTTCCTCAAGTCAGAATCAGGCCCTAACATATTCAGGAGCAAAGACATTGGGGCCGACTACGAATATCTCAGTCCTATTTGACAGATTAGGGAGGCATGCATCTGCAGTGATTTGGGCACCCCTGGTTTAAATGTCTGTAACAGTGAATCTGTATGTGATTGAAAGCAAACCTGAACGCTAAATGGTACAGGGTTAAACATGAGACATTTCTGCAAATTTTAAAGCAAGATTGCTTTCTATTTTCATTTTTTACTGTTTATAAATTATAAAATAAGGAAAAGGGCCCTGTGCCAAATTTTGGGAACTCTTTTGGATTATTCTTTGTTACTTAAAAAAAAAAAGATTACTAAGGCCCAGACTCAGGTGATTTATTTGATTTACTTGGTAGGGCTTCAATGAGTCATGAGTATAATTCCAGGGCTGAACTTTTTATTCAGATGTAACTCCATGCCTTCTAAAGTATCCAACTACAATTTCCCAGTAAATATTTCATGACCTCCACCTTTGGTATTCATTTGAAGACCACTGTAAAGTCCAGCCTTAGAGACACAGGAAAACCCCATGGAATCCAGGCACACACCCAGCCTTAAACCTCAGGAGCACCTGGAACACATACTTAGGGGAAGGAGGTCTCTGGTGAAGTGACAGAACTGATGACCTCATCAAAGTCACGGAACACTGCAACCAACATCATGTCAGAAACTCAAATCTCAGTATGGCAGACGCTTAATAATTCATGGACGCATCATTTTTAATTCATTAAAAAAAACAGGGTGTCCACATTTTTAGTCCACCATGGTTTAAGCAAGAATTAACTGCTACTGTTATGTAGGGGAAGGATGTTTCACTGTTCACCTTGAGTGCAACCACAACATCGACTGCATTATGAAATTGAGTATCTGTTTGAATTAGTTTTTTTTTTTCTGATAATGCGGTGTATGGTGTAAGGTTTTATAATTTCTCAATTGTTCATGCGATATGGATGACAATACACTTATGTTAAAGCTGACAGTCTGTACTTCAACCAGATTGTCATTTTATCCTTTCAAACCCAAAGTGCTAGAGTACAGAACTAAAATACCAAACATTGTGTCACTATCCAATGAATTATGGTTCTCACTGTATGTTCACACACACTCACACACACACACACACACACACACACACACGCACGCACGCACACACACGCACACACAAATACACACACACTGTATATAATATACTGTAGGTGCAGCAATATGATTAGTTATAGTTATACATTATATTTTTTGTATGCTATTTTATACACCAAAGGCTAAATCTAATTTATATGGTTGATTTGTTAAATCCATCAGGCAAGTTCAGAACTGTTTAATATTTACACAATTGAGATTATAATACATTACAGGATAATAGCCACATGATTACCCTATGGCCAGTGCTACTGAAATTAGCTTTTGCAGTCCTGCACAACCACTTGATAGTACTTCCTCCCTTAGGTGCTTTGTTTGTTCTTCCAACACTGCAATCTGATAAGGTGAGATTTTTCCGATGAATTATTTAATAGGCAAACTTTTTACAGTATTTTTAATGCTCAGCACGCATGCAGTCAACAGCCCCTTTAAATATTTAATTGTGCTGTCAACTGATAGGATTTATTGTTCTAACATTTACATTTGTGGGCTGGAATTTTGGTTTAATGACTCTGCATGATTATAGCATGAGTTTAGGGTTATTGCAAAGGTGTGTCATAGAACACATGGGTAATTTTCACAAAATAACTTCACAGAATCGCCCCGAATGTATTATGCAGTTATTCCTGATTATTATTCTTTTTTGTTATATAATTGTTTATCTAAAGAATAATCCATGTTGAGGTGGTCAATACATGGTTTTAAGGCACGATGCGGGGGCAGAGATCCTTTTGCTTTTTCATTTTCCTCTGGAGTAGTTGGGGTGGGATCGAGTTGGGAATTTGGGGGAGTAGTGTGGGGTGGGGCTGGGGGTGTGGTGAAGCAGGGAGTGGGTTGGTTTGGGTTGAAATGGGGCACACACTGACGACCTTCTGTGACTCACAAAGGAGCGATGAATGCAAACTTCAATCTCCATGCTTAGATAATGACAGCAGTCTGTCAGAGCTTTAATCTATAGGGATTTACCCCCCCCCCCCTACAGATTTGTCCCTCGCTTGGTTTTGAGCCTTCACGTACTGTACGCTTCTCGCTTCTTTCAATTTCCAGATGAGTGGCACATAGAGTCACTTAAAGCAAATCGCAGTGACTTTGCGGACTCCTGTGTGACTTACGCTTGCCTGGGTGATGATAAACGCTCCTGATAAGCAGAAATCCCATCTGCTATGTGCGTGCGTGGGCCATTTCAACCATGGCTGGCAGGACAAGAAAAGAAAACTTTTCAAGAAGCCAATCAAACATATTTTGTTCCTTTAAATCAAAATTCCTTTTTTTGTGTCGTTAATAAAAGTGCTGAAAAAATACTATCTGCTGCTGATTGAAGTTGCCAGCTTCAATGTTTTTCCAGCTTTTAAAGAGGATACATTATATCTACAAAAAAGAGAAGGTATCTGCTGAATCAGCGAGTGAGAAGTGATGTTCTGCTTTGAGTTAAGTAGACAACCTTCTGACAAAGGATTTGGTGGCTCTCCAAATCAAAAAAGATTATTTCACAATGACTGTTCTTTCTTGCTTTTCAGATTGCAATCTAATTTATACAATTTGATACTTGTGCTATATATCAAGCAGTGTAAATGTCCCACCTCAAACTCAAATTCCATTAAATAATCTTGAGAAGAATGGACATTCATTTTTAGTGATTCACTATTTCTTTACATACATAACTTCCCTTCATGTAATTAAAAAATTAGACTGATAATAACTGATGTCAGATTTTTGATGTCCTATGGTGTGATCTTTGTCAACACTAACAAAATAATTCTGAAATTTGAAGGAAAATGCAAATGGTGCATTTGAGTATTGATGCTATTCAAATGGGTAAAAATACAATATATGAACAATAGCCCTAAGATGTCATTTAATACTGTTACCTGTCCTAGGGCAAAACATTTTTTTAAATGCACCTACCCGCCTATCCAATGGGCCAGAACAATGTACGATTGCTGAATTTCATACGAATGCTGAGTTTGCATCATGTGAAATTTGTTGAAATGTAGGCTCTTTTAATAATATTATTGACCTGTTATTAAGAGAGCTATCATAATAGGCAAGCAAAATATATAACATTCAGCAGTATTTTCATTTTTTTCTTCCAGATAATTTACTCCTCACCAGTTAATTACTGCTCAAGCGTTTGTACTGACTGTAAAATATTCTCTATTTTAGGAGATTTTAGTGGGAGGCAGAATGGAGAACAGGCGAGGATGGCTTGGCCTTATACTGTCAGGGCCCTGAATGGAAAGACAAGGAGTGCATTTCCGCTGCGTGTGTCGGAACGAGGCGGTCAGGGAATTGCCTCAGGCCCTGCCTGGTGTGAAGAACGAGAGGCCAGAGATCGCCCAGCTGCTCCGGAAAACATGGCAATTCAGACTGTTCTGTCCAAGAACTAATTATTGTCCCCTGTGAATAACCCCCCCCACCTCAAAAAAAAAAGATAAAAAGTTGTTTGTAAGAATGCCATAGCCAAGGACACATTTGCTTTTCTGAAGTAGAACGTTCTCATTTTTATCCACAAACCCTTATAAGCCCAACAAGAGCTGAGTTTGCTTAGCAGCAGCATTATTCTCAAGTCCTGTACTAAACATTAAGGACTATATTTTTCAGTACCAATGGCACGTGGCCATAGCTACTGAATTTAGGTATTTTCATTACCAGAGGAGCACACAGCTCACAGTACATGACGCAGGTGGAAAATGGGCTCGATTAGGCTGGATATATGATAGTGGATGTGTTGCAGGTGGCTGACCTCTTTTCATTCTCTTTAAGGGCTGTGCACTTTCCTCCAGTGTATTGCCAAACTCCATGGTCTTCCACTGCAATGGAAGATGAGGATATACTCCTCAGGCTCAACTGTAAGGTTAACAACATTACATCAATGATGCATGGCGATGGTGTAGGGAACATGTTTTACACAAAGAATACTCTGTATTGCCTAATATTTGCTCTATGACTGACCTGGCCCTAGTAAAAACATAATGAAAGACATATTGCCTTCATGTTTTGGGCATAATGTATGGCATCAAAAGCCATATCTTTTTGAATAGACATTGTCACTTAGCAGCGATCCATCCTTTTCCCCAGACTGCAAGTTGAGTTGGCCAAGATGAGTCATTGGTAAACCCTGGATATTTAGCAAATGCGTATTTCACCATGCGGTTTTCAATACAGCTTACCTCCGTCCATCCATCCATCCATCATCACCCGCTTATACGGAGTCGGGTCGCGGTGGCAGTAGGCAAAGCCGGGTATTCCAGGCGTCCCTCTCCCCAGCAACGCAGTCTAGCTCCTCCTGGGGGATCCCGAGGCGTTCCCTGGCCAGGAGAGATATATAATCTCTCCAGCGGACTCTGGGTCTCCCTCGGGGTCTCTGCCCAGTTGGACGAGCCCGGAAAACCTCCAAAGGGAGGCGCCCGGGAGGCATCCTGATCAGATGCCCGAACCACCTCAATTGGCTCCTTTCGACGCGACCTTCATGTGGTAAATGGATTGGACTGCCTTTCGATTCACATAGGTGAGTGGCTCAGTAGTGGCAATTGATGGTACCTAAAACCCCGGGAAATACACACCCTGGGAAATCCACATTTGCTCATTCATTTTTGTTCACTTCTGAGCTGCCGATCAGACGATGAAAGAGAGACAATGTACTCATTAGCACGTTGGACAAGACTTGAACAGCATGAATAGCTGAGGTGACATGACTCTGGCTTATACCAGTAACCAAACTGATGGTATGCTGGAATAAACTGGTGGCCAGAAACCCTTGCCTTGACCCCTTGACCAATTATATACTCCATTATTCCTCCAAATAAAGGAAAGTCAATCAAATAAACTTATGACAAAAGAAATCACAGAAATATGTTTGATCCTTTTCTGTTTTATCCAACAAACGGGCTAATCCTTCTCACAAACCTTCGGTCGATTATACTAACCTCAGAATCTTCTCTCTGCAGATAGGTTCCTTCTCATGAGCATCATATACCTATATACCTAATCAGTCACATAATCATAGCCTCCTTTATAAGAGGTATTTTGTCTAAAATGTGTTGGTGTAACCAGCCTAATTAGCCAATCTTTAAGCCTTTCATTAAGAAAGCATTAGCACACACATTTGTTTTAACAACAGTCATATAATTCAAATGAAGTTTAAGTTTATTGGCATTCTTTTCATTAGAGATGGGTGTGAGAAAACAAAGAGAATACAGTACCATTGGGACCACAGTGCAGTTTAAGAATAGACATAACCATTCAAAAACAGAAATTAATATAGCAATTAACACTATAAAAAGGAAAAAAGACAAAAAGTGAAAAAGAACAGCTCATGATTAACAAAAACAGTTAATTGGCATTTGAGTTAGTTATAATAATGTACTTTGCTTAGGGACAGACCCAGGATTAGCTATAACCTATACAGTGGTTTCAGAAAGTATTCAGACCCCTTCACTTTTGGCACACTTTATTGTGTTGTAGACTTGATGAAATTGCCATTTTGTCTATCAGTCTACATGATTGGTGAAACATGTAGGGGAAAAAAACATAAAACATGTTTTAGTAATCTAAATCTAAATCTAAATCTAAAACTAAAACCTCTCATTTACATAAGCATTGAGTGCCGTGGTACTCCAAATTGTGGTCTGGTCCATCCTGTTTGCTTAATTATCCTTGAGATGGGTCTATAACTGATTGGAGTAGCACATTCAAGTGATTGGGCATAGTTTAGAAAGGCACACATCTGTGTATATAAGGTCCCACAATTCACACTACATATCAGGACAAAAACAAAGCCATGAAGTCCAAGGAACTCTCTGTAGACCTCAATAAAAGTGTGGCGAGGCATAGATCAGGCCATGGGTATGAAACCATTTCTATAGCTTTGAGTGTTCCCAGGAGAACAGTAGCCAAATAATTGTGAAATGGAAGAAGTTTGGAACCACCAGAACTCTTGCTGGAGTTGGCGGTCCGGCCAAATTAGTAACCAGGCAAGAAGGGCCTTGGTCAGAGAGGTGACCAAGAACCTAACAGTCTCTCTAATAGAGCTTTGGACGTCCTCTGCAGAGATGGGAGAACCTGCCAGAAGGACCATCTTAGCAGCACTCCATCAATCAGGCCTTTATGGTACGGTAGACGGCTGCCACTCTCGAGTAAAATACATATTACATTGGAGTTTGCCTAATGGCATTTCAATTAATCTGTTCTCTGATCTGATATGACAAAAAAGGAACTCTTTGGCAGGACCCCAAGCACAGCATCTGGTGAACCCCAGGCACGGCTCATCACCTGGCTAATACCATCCCTACAGTGAAGCATGGTGGTGGCAGCATCATGTAATGGGGGTGCTTCTCAGTGGCAAGGAAAGGGAAGGATTGAGGGAAGGATGAATGCAGCCAAATACAGAGGCATCCTTGAAGAAAACATTTTCCAGAGTGCACGCAACCTCAGACTGGGGAGACAGTACATCTTTCAACACGACAATAACCCAAAGCGTACAGCCAAGACAACTCGAGAGTGGCTTCCGGTCTCTGAGTGCCCTTGAGTGGCCCAGCCAAAGCCCAGACTTAAACCCCATAGAACATCTGTGGAGAGACCTGAAGATGGTAGTTCACAGATACTTCCCATCCAATCTACGGAGCTTGAGAGGATCCGCCAGGAAGAATTGGATAAACCAACCAAATTCAGCTGTGCAGAGCTTACCCAAGAAGACTCGAAGCTGTCATTGCTGCTAATGGGGCTTCTACAAAGTACTGAATTAAGGGTCTGAATAGAGATTCCAATTTTAGATTTTTAAGAAATTTGCCAAAATTCCTAAAAACAAGTTTTCACTTTGGCATTATGGGTTATATTATTATATATGTACAACACAAAAAGTGTTACAAAAAGTGAAGGGGTCTGAATAGCTTCTGAAGGCACTGGATGTTGGGCTGTGACTTGCACAATAGACCTGGTCTGAGCAGGCAGGTGGTGCAACACAAATCACAGACTACGCTGACATCAAAATTATGTGCTGCTTGATCTTCACAACAGCACCTCTCCTCCCACTTCTGTGAAAGGCCTATTAACACTGCTATTAGTTAACAATTAATGCAAAACATGTGCATATACATTTGGATAGCACTTAGTCTGAGACTAATACTGTAGTTATACACATAATTACGCACCGGCTGCAAAATCAATGACAATAATAACTGTAGGTGAAAAGAGCAATAAATTATTTATTTTTAAATTTGGCACCCAACATGGGGCTGAGAGTGTCCAATTCCCACCCTAATTTGGAATGTCCCACTGTGTGCAACCACAGCTGCGTTCACATGAGTTCCCCACTGACTATTCTAGCGAGTGTAGCCAGCCACATACTCCTCCGAAACATCTGCTTCTTTTCCCTCCACAGGGCTGCAGCGAAGCTTACATAGAGCGGAGTCAGAGGAGGACCTTTGCAGCTTTAACAAGTAGTCTACGGGCGCTGAGTCCACTAGCGGGGGTCACTAGATAGCATTGAAACATGGACTCCTAATCAACTGAACCCTCCCGTGCCCTAGTTGATGCAATCACCAACTGCACATTGAGTCCTATAGAGTTACTGGCCACAGTCTAGATTTGATCCAAGACCATGGAGCTCATCCATGCACCGAATGAGCCATAATCTGCCATTTTAAAGAGACTTATTCCTTTTTTTGAAAGTTGGTTCTGACTGTAGATTGATTTACAGAAAGACTGAATTGTATTGATTATATGTATGTTTATGTATTTATCTTTTTGCTGTGGACGAGATGAACAACCATATATTTCCTGTTGAAAGAAATACACCGAAACGGGCCCTGGAAGGTGTAAGCTGCAGAACCAAGCCTGGAATTAAAATGTCATGCCCCAGGAGGATTGTTCTCAGCTGTTGCTAACGCTGACAGTCCCAAGTCAGCAAAGTGACAGACATGCAAGAAGATTCTAAAAGTAGAGGAGTGTTATCCACAATTACGCAATTGAGTGTTCTGCCTGGTTATACAGGGACATCACAGCATCTGCTGTTCTGACAAATGTGCCATCAATTTCACAATGAATGTTCACAACATGATCGCTGTTTATTAAGGACAAAGGGCCTCTTGGCAACAGGGCAATAAACAGGAAATTAAATGATAAAAATGCACTTTATATATTACATTTAGCCTACGCATTCACCAAACACTTTCATTCAGAGTGATAAAAGTGCCTGCATACAGATTTATGAGAAGACGAAGGTAAAGATGATGATCTCACTTTCGTTTTTGATATCAGGAAGTCTCTCAGAAACTTCCACTTCAAGGGTTCTTTGATTTCTACTGAGTACGAAACAATTGCTTTCTTTCCACACAAAATACACCAGCAATTGGCAAAATCACCTTTATTTGTGAAAAACAAACTACTTGTTTTTTTTTTTTCTCAAAGACAAATGTTGACTGAATCCAGGCTTCATTAGACAACAACGCTGCCCCAGGAATTTGCGTACATCTTCTGTCTGTCCCCCTCATAACACTTCCAGTGGGAGACATGGCCCTTTGGTGGGGCATAAAAAGGAAAGAATACATGACTGACCTTCATTAAAAGATGTCTTTACTCCAGTGAAACAGCAAATGAGGAGTCAGCGACACCACAACACACACCCCTGGTCACAGTGGAATTCTTCTAAACATTTAACTAAATCTAGTCCTTCCTCAGTATGTATCAATCGTTTTGTTCTCTGTGTGGTCTGATTGTGTTGGGATTTTAAGGAACCATTTTTTTTTGCCAGTGCAATTGGGATTTTGTGACTTGTCCCATCTGTCCATCTGTTTGAGTCAGTCAGTTCACAGGCCCTCACCTTGTGACCACTGTTACTCTAATCTTTCTCTGGGTTGGAGGCTGTTTACAATTCCAACTGTATTGCAGTTATGAATACATAATGAGAAAGTGAGGACAGGGGAGCAAACTCCCTGCTGTGAGGACTCATCAGAATCTTTCACAAAATCTTTGTTTATATGAGTAAAATGTGCAGGGAAAAGGTATTCAAATGGGGTTATGGTAATCAACTGTAGTGCAGTGGAAGTATGGCTTGTATTTTACTATATGAACAAGACAGTATGAAAAGGCTATTGCCCTATGTGCATGTTATTAAAAAGGCACTAATAACAATCATCATCTTCTTCATTATCACCATCCCTCTCAATTGACAAGCTGTCACATGTCCACGTGTTCCTAAACTGAAAATGACATTTAAATATAAGGTGTAATATTGTAATTATGTGCCAGCACTAAAAAGAGACATCCGTCCAATATTTATACAGACATCTTTGTCAAGTATTATTATATCTTTGTCAAATGATGAAGACATTTCTTAAATTAGTCATCATAAGACAGCGAGAAGCCAGTGTTTTTGGTCCAAAATTAGGTTTCTTTGTTTGTATGAGTAAAATATATTAACACTTATATTAACAAGTGGTGATGTTCATAAAATTATATTATATTATTTTGAAATACCAATTTGAAAAACCAAAGATATTATTGTCCTTTTTTGTGGACAATAATATCTTCCCTATGAAGAAAAACTTTTTCACTATTTCTTCTGGTTCAGCTCTGTCTTTGTAATCCAGTTTAGTTTATAACAAGTAGTGTATGATGTATGTGTATCCCCTATTGAAATTGGTTTACAGGGGAATGAGAACTTGATTTCTCATGGCAGAAGGAATTATCCATATTTGAAGAGGAAGAAAGGAAGACCTTAGCCCACATTTTTCAGTTCTTTCAGAAAAAATGGAGGCAGTATACCAAATACATCAGGGAGAATAAACCTGGTGCAGCGTCATTACTGCAGTAAGTGCTAAATAATACTATTGTTGGGCAGAGACATGTCTCCACACATTCCACACTTTACCTTTATGGTGTCTTAAGGGTCAAAAATGACCCGCCATTATGTTTAAAAGCAGAGAAAGGCCCAAATGATCTTTTTTATTATCTTTGAGTGACAGGTTGATTCATGCAAAATAGATTTGGGGTTTAAAATTAAATTAAGCTGCTTTATTTTAGGGGTTTAGTGAAGGCAGGTAATTTTTTACCCGTAGGATAAGGGGAGTGTACAGAATGTTAAGACTACTAAGGGTTAACTACCTTCTGGGATCCATACGTTCTTTAAGGGCTCAGTCAGTGACTGGTTGAGGACTGAATTGAGAATACTCAAGCATAATCTATAATGTATTATCCCAGGGTCAATTATATCTAAATCAGTCAAACAGTCTTGACTGTTTCTGCATAATCCTGAAAGTGTGTTCTTTCCAGTGACATTAGAATCAGGACAAGCATATCATCCTGTTGATGTGTTAAGTTGTTTCGAAAATTGATATTTTGATTGAATTAAGAACACATAGTCCCTCAGGGGGGAAATATAAGGGGTGACTATTAATCAGATATGTGCTGGAAGTAACTGGTGCTGGTTTTGGTGATGGTTCATAAAACAATACACGTTATGCAATCTGATTTTGCTTGTAGCAAAAAAATATTTTTCTGTCATTTTTTCACGATATGCTGCTATATTGGATTTAAGATGGGTCAATTATGTGAAGAGAGGCTCATGATTTCTCTCTCACTCTCATGCTTAATTGTCCCTGATTAAATTGCCATTTCATCGTGCTTTGCATCTGCTCACATCAGAGGCTGGGATTAGCAAATTAGATTTTCCGGTCCTCTGAGCCACAGGCCCTGTGCAGTGTTCTGCTGGCATCCTCTGGGGGGTGTCTGTCTGACCTCCTGTCCCCTCCTAATTAAAGCGGATACAAACACAAATGCATGTCCCTCATGGGGCAGAATGGACACAAGCTCTCCCCATTCTCTCAAGCAAGACCCAACATCGAAGCAATTTACTCGATGCATGATTTTCTTGGGCTTCAGAATTGCAATAGCTTGGTCCCCAGAATGAATGAAAATGGCAGCACCATCCCCGGCTACTCTGGAAGACAAACCATATCTACAGTATGTGCAATTCAAAAGTGGTAGCCGAGTGCGTAATGTATTCTGTGGGTGCAATGTGGATGGAGGAAAACTCCTTGCATGCATGCGTGTGTAAGAAGTTACTGTGGTGTATTCATAATGTAATCTGCTTGTTTTGCCTCTTGTTTTGCTTGGTTGACAGGATTTAGGGATTTTGAAAGTGATGAGATTGATTTCTCCTGAAGGTCCTGGTTGCGGATACCAGCTCACATGTGCACATGGGAGATGAGTTGTGGAGATTATCCACAAAGGTCACATGTGACTCATATCTTACAATGAGACAGGAAGGCTTAAAAGTTGAATAATGGGTGAGACCACAGTATAACCAAGAAATGCCTTTCTCATTATAGCCAAGAAATCAGACTACTTTAAATTATTGAGTCAATGATAATACTTCATACTAGTCTGAATCAGGCTAGAAAAGAGGCCCGAATCTGCCTTAGCCAAATGTCATTACGGCCCGACCTGAACCAGCCCCCACAAGCTCTCACCAAATTCTTAGTCTGAACCTGATGGTGCCCGATTGCTGAAATAAGAACAACACCTCAAATCAATCTAAGGTTTGATATGGAGTACCACAAGGTTCTGTGCTTGGAACTCTGCCCTTCTCTATAACTATATCTGCAATCATGTCATTAAATACCACTGCTATGCAGACAATACTAAATTGTGTTAATCAGTCAAGCAGGACAAAGTTGTTCAACTGTCAAAGCATGTCTCATAGACATAAAGGAATAGATGACCCACACCTTTCTTTTACTGAATTCTGACAAAACAAAGATAATGGAAGTTGGGCCCACATTTCTGAGATGGAAGATATCTCATTATATACCTTGATGGAATCTCTGTTGCTACTAGCGCTGTCAGCTGTCAATCAAGTTACATTTGATCTTACTTTTAAAGCTTTGAATGGTTAGCCCATGTGTATCTGAATGATCTCCTTTTGTATATATTCCCCCACAGATGATATGCTCACAGGCAGCAGTCCTGCTTGTTATCCCTAGAGTAGATAAAAGTACCATAGCTTGTGGTATTTTCCTTTCTTGGTGCTTTCCATTGGAGGAATTTGCCTGCTCAACTTTGGGGTACAGACACTCAAGATTTCAATACTCAATACTCTCAATATTATCTCTCACCAACATATCTGAGCTTTTTAATTATTCTTTTCTCATTGTTTTTACCTGCTTTTTACCTGCAGCCATAAGATCAATCCTCCTTCAGACACAGTCGGTTCAGCTCTACATCTGTCCCCAGCCTGAGAGTACCACCCTAACTTCTTTTTTAAGATAATCTCTAATTTACATGAGGGGAATCCAGAGAGGTTACACCCTAGCTTTGCGAATAACATTAGTTAACTATAAGAGCTGGATAGTTAACAAAGCTACCTTGGGGTACAACTGACACGAATCCTGAATTTTAAAAAAGGTTTATTTATTTTTGTAATGTGGATAGGATGTTTTTCAGTCTTCAGGTTCTACTGCTAACTATTGTTAAACTAAAAGAGTCTGTACATGTAATTGTGACAAGTTTCAAGGCTTTTAGAATGCAGTGGATCACTTTGCTATCTAATTATGTACCTTCCTTTCAGCTCCTCTGGCTAGCAGTAGCATCAACATCTGACATTCCACATTGCAATTTAGCATGAGCCTCTTTCTCTACTTCAAGCCAATCAGATTAGTCCATTTTTGGTAGTAGCAAGATGGTGCAGATATACTGTAAATGACTATCAATTTTC
The DNA here is from genome assembly GCF_963514075.1 of Conger conger. Taxonomy (NCBI): domain Eukaryota; kingdom Metazoa; phylum Chordata; class Actinopteri; order Anguilliformes; family Congridae; genus Conger; species Conger conger. The sequence continues at coordinate 51,098,584 of NC_083764.1, forward strand.
AGAACGGATAGACATTTCAGAGGACCCCCGCAATTAACTTCAACTTAACTAGCTGCAAAGATTATGTTCACTTTCCTAAAGGTTCACACATTTCAACAAGCACAAGTGGCTCAATTATGACAAAATTGACATGTTGAGATTGTAACTGCATGATCTCCTTTATCTAAGTTCAGACAACAGAGCTGAGAAGAATTTCTGTGAATGGAAAGCAATCACATCTTAAAGCCCTGCCTGGTGATGAAAAGTGGAGTGAATACCGTCATTTGTGTGATCATTTGTGTACTGCCATTGCATGACACACATTTCCATTTCCAGCAAGGTAAAAAAAAAAGCTTCAAAATCTTAAAAGATGCATTTTAAATTAGACATTTGAAACATCAGGGTATAGTTAAAGTTACAGAGGCCTGATCTCAGATCAGCATTCCTATTCTGAAAAAACATAAAATGTATATATGGGCCCTGAATACTATTATTATTAATCCGGCTCTTATTAATATGATCTTTTTTTATAATCATAACAAATACTTTACAAACTACCTTTTTTATTATAGGCTTACTGTTAAGCCTATAGTAATTTCTCCCTTGCATGCAAAATTGGCTGCAAGCCTCCAGGTTGATTAAACTAATAAACTAATTACACAGGGAAGCTCCACTAATCCCACAATGTGTGATTATTCTTTGCTCTAATTAAGTCTGATTCCTGCCTAACCATGCAAAACCAAGCACAGTGTACTGAATAGATAGGATCCTTCTACAACTTTTGTTTTTATTTCCACTTTCTGCATTTAAATCCTTTACTTTGTTGAATACATTAGTGATTCGTGGGTATCTGGTGGGAATGTTTGTGAGCACCTGGTAAAAAGCTATTACTACAAATGTGCCAGGAAGTTTCATGCCGAGGGCAAGAAACTTTTACCCACTTCGATAACAATGTAGAGAGTGCCTTTTTTTTCCTTCATGCTGTCACAAAGGTACAGTGGTTTTTGATAATATTCTTTTATCACAGACTTGGCAGTAGTGCAATCCAAAATAACTGATATCTACAACTTCATGCCAGAACATTCCCGTGGCCACATCTGTACGGTTCTTGCAGACAATTTTCCTGGACTCACAGTATTTTTAGTAGTTTTCACTGCTGAGTTACTGCAACTTATAAGATTCAACTTACTGCCCACCTGACCCCATCCACCTATGAACTACTGGCCAGCTTGGCTCCACCATCGCTCCCTTTCTGCAGTGTCCGGCTCCAATATCCTGAACAACTTCTATTAATCTCTGCAATGGTGAGAGGTGGGTAGAATAGCCATCAAGTAGTGAGTTACTTCATAGGATTTGATTTAAAGGGGTAGTTCAGCCAAAAATATAATTAAAGTAGCTTATATTTCCACTCACCCAGAGTACGGTCAATCCATCCAGACAGTTTTGCTTAGAAATTAAGAATTCTCAAGATTTCGTAACACTTAGAAGTAATTCACTGTGATATAATGGACCTCTATGGACCTCTTTTCTGGCTGTCAAAAGCGGATACATTTAACCACAAAGAGCATACACTTGTCTGCTTGAATAACACATGTTGATCACGAATGGTGGTACAATTTAAATAAATGTAAACGTTGTCCGATGTTGCAATTGTGAAGTATGTGTGTGACATTTGGTGAGGCGAAATTGTAAACAGAAAAACAGAAAATAACTGTTTACATTAAAAGCTGCATTATTTTCCAGTACAAAATACACTTGGACCAAAAGAGCATATCTTGCGTGGTTGTTCAAACCAGCAACCAATTAGGAATGACAAGGCAGATATTTGATCAGTACACTGATGGCTAACAAGGCTAATCCAGGCACAGAACATTCCATGCCATGCTGGACAAAGAAACTGGCAAGTTTCCAGTGGATTTGTTGGCAGTGTCCTTCCTTGCCTTTTTAAGATGGCACGGTGGTTTTCTTGGACTCACACACACGCACACACACACACATACACACAGACAGGTATGCACACACACAGAGTACACATTTCCCCCACATATGGCGATCTGTGCATATGATATGTATTATTTCCTGACATCAGGAGAGGAAGCTAAACATTTATAGGGTATTTGCAGTCTTTTCTGGGTTAAAGAAGGGCTCTGTCTTCCTTTGCCTGCTGATTCTGAGCGGAGATAACAGATTTCCCATCCTCACTGAATGCTAGGCAGTTCCTGCCAGTCTATCAGTACATACCTGTCAGAGAGAATGCTTTAGGCAAGTCAACAACTTTGTTGTTATTAATTCAAACATACCACAGTTTAACGTGTTGCATTTCGCTTTTTGCACAAGAAGGCATTTTTAAGCCACACAGCTCATAATATGAACTAAATATATATTGAAACCGGGGGATTTGTTCAGATGGAGCATTGTTAAATTGAAGAATTGCAATATTGGATTATGGGACACTATCAACAAAGGTTGTAGCTACTTGCCAGCATTCCTCCTTGAGGTAACAGCATAATGTTCGTCTTGACCTTTACTTGAACTGCATTGGAGGTTCAAAGATTGCACGTAATATATCAATGTAAATGGATAGGAGCACTTTTTTATAAGCAAACATACCTGGGCAATTACATGGCAATTAAATAAAAAGAGATGTGACTGTAAAGACTGTACATCTACAGTGGGGTCCAAAAGACCACATTGAAAGTCCGGGATGTTTATTTCATGTAATCCTGGAAATAAACAGTAAGTTTTAGGTTTTTTGGAGAAAAAAAATTAAAGTTAATTCAAGGCTTTGGAAGAACTACTCCATGACCAAAGAAGAGCAAGGAGTGCTTGAGTGCACATTGCTATTAAAGCCAAAGGTGGACACACCAAATACTAGGAAATTCTGAAATTAAGGTGTCTATCAACCCAGACATGAGACCAAGGCATGGATTTTCATAACAAAAGTCTTTATTATAAAATTGGCAGGTCAAACAGGCGAAGATCAAGAGCCAGCAAAGGGAATCAGCAGGGGTAAGGCAGTTTATGGCTAATAGTCCAGACAGTGGGTCAACTCTCCAGCAAACAGGTACAATACGGATAATCCAAAACATAGTTGTGGGCACAGGCAAAGGGTCGATAACAGGTGGGCTAAGAATACAAAAACAGAAATCTTGGTGTATTATTATGGTCAAGAGTAAGGCTGTTCAAATAATTGGTTGTTAATAAACAGTATGTGTGAGTAAAATAGACCAACAATGATAGACTGATCCAAATTCACTAATTGATTGGTACAGGCTTATTGTAAAGACATATGGAAGATCCAGTGAAATATCTGGATCTCCATTAAAATATTAGAACAAGCTAATTATAAATTACAATGATGTCAAATTGTATCTCTTTAAATAATACATTACTCATGCATAATATGCATCTACTTTGCAGTCTTTCCGTCTTAATCCCAGACTCCACAGAGGTACCACAAACCAGACAGCTTGTCGTGAACAAATGATATGTAGATTACATTTGGTTGTCGATGAGAAAATGTCATACAACGAGTGCAGATGCAAATCTTTTATTTCCCCTAACGACGCTCTCCCATTCAAATTCCCAAACTGCGAAGATTATGATTGATTTATAGAACTGGGCCTTTCCGAACGGCCGCCACCAAACTGACATTAATATAATCCCCTCCCAGGAAATACCCATGCTCGTTATTGTCTGTTAAATCCTCTGTTAAACTGACGGGCTGTCAAAGGTGGAACTCCTTCCATCGTCTTAGTATGGATATTGCTGTCTGGTGACATGGGAATCATTGGTGATATTTTGATTGGGTAAGCAACAGGTGAAGGATACCTTTTTATCAGTCCCAGGCAGACATCAGGACAAATGGCAGCCATGTTCCGAAACGATTAGGTGTGGGCTGCCTTCACGGCTGTTGACATGACGTATATAATTGTCCCTCAGCGGTTCGACATAACCCCATAACGCTGTAAAAGGAATCTAATGCGTCGGAAAGAGTCAGGAATTGGGAATATATTAACCTTTTTTTCCCTTTATTTGTCAATTTCGAGAGGCTCTTTTCCTCCCCTCGTTCCTCATTCAAATGGCTGTCAGATGAACTACATGTCATTTTGTCATTCACCGCCGTTCCTGCAGACCACTTTGAATTCTCATTTCCCCCCTCTCTCTGCATTTCCATCCATCAAATTATAAGGGAGGGTAAACCGCCTTTCCTGTTCCCTTGAGGAGCCCCCCAACGGGGCCGCTAAGTTTTTGGCTTGTTGGCAGAACAGTGTTCTGGCAGCCTTCACTTCCTCCAGCAAAAACACTTTGACTCACAACTTTGAGACCAGCAGCTGGCTACCTTGCCCATGTGGTCTTTTTGATTCGTCGACTTAGTGACCATTTAAGAAAGGAAATCTGCAATCTCAGCCAACAACTGACGGTCTTTAGAAGCTCATTTCTGACGATGTGAGGATTCTCGTAGGAAACCAGAATAGCCGCCAACATTCTCTGGAGGAAACACAGCAGAATTGGCATCATTCCCATGAATGCAATGTAATTACTGAGATTTCTCTGATGCCCATGGGTTTTATTTGAGGAAGTCAAAAGCGATTGCTCCCTTTCTCTCACCATGATATTTTGTGCTCTTATTAATTAGACATTTCCTGGGGGGCAGATTTACTCTGAGACCAACAACCTGGCAGTTTTGCCCTAAGTCAGTGGGCTGGGTAGAAGTAGTGTCTCTGTTCATTTTACTTAATCAGAGTTGCATTTTCAGTTATATAAAGCTGTAAAAAGGACCTTACATCTTTGCAGCCTGGTTAAAGATGGGACATAAAATACAACAAATGTGCAATAAAAATGTGAAATAAAAGGGGAAAAAACTTTTTTACTCCTTTTATTTCACAGACATCTGTGGGTTAAATGTCAATATTTGTATCAGTTATATCAGCTAGACTGCAGACTCTTCCTTGAGTTCCAGATATGTCACACAAACCTCTGGGTTAAATGGAGACATTTCTGTCAGTCATATCAGATAGCAGGCTTCCCTGGGTTATAGATATTTCACAGAAACCTGTGAAATCTAGCATTATTTTCCCTACAGTATATTATATTCTGTATTCAACTATAGCGCAAACTTGATGAAACCACACCCGTGCACTGGTCCTGTGGGGGGGTTATGCGTTTTTGATCAGTGCTTGACTTTGTACCCTGGGGCTTGTGCTGCCTTTGGTCTCCCATTGTTGGCCTATTGGATATGGAAGTCTATTTCCTTTAAAGTAATATCAAGGGAGGCCGCTGTGTCTCAGCACGGCATGTGGAGCACACTGTGCTAGTAGGTCCACTTGATAAAATCTCCAAAGAGCTCAGATTAAGCAGCAAGTGTGTAAACTTCTATCCAAGCTGAACTTGGACTCACAGTCCCATAACTGCTCACAATGGTTTGCAGATAAGGTCATTTTTATTTTGGGATTCACAGCAATTAGGTATTGGACAAAACATTATTCTGGCAAATGTACTGCCAGTTTACTTATCACTGAATATTTTGTTGTGTGGAACTATTGGCATTGGTGTCATCATTATAAACTAATACAATGTGACTCATTCCACAGAGCTCAAACGATGGGATATTTATAAAAATATTACTTGTTTAACATAACACTTTAGATTATTTTGTATTTCATTTATTTTGCTGGAGTTTATGCATACATATAATACATTTCTATGCAGTGTTTGTAGATGAGGGGAAGTGGGTGAAATGTAGGCCAGAAGTGATGACTCCCCTGGCCTGTAGCAGTATCAAGACTACAATACATTTCTCATGGGTAAATAACACATTCTAAGATTACAGAAAGTGTATGACTTACCATGTGATTCTTGTTTCTCAATAAAAATTGCACATATTTTACATTTTTTAATTCAGAATAAATGTGATAGATGATTGATTATGCAAATATATTCTACATTCTCTCTATATTCAATATGTGAGTAGGCAGGGTCCATAAAACTTGCATATATTCCACAATAGCCCTGAATATATAATAGTCTGTAGGTACCAAATTTATGCATGTTCTTACTGAATTTCTTGATATCAAGTCTCTGTGTGTGTATGTGTGTGTGTGTGTGTGTGTGTGTGTGTGAGTGTGTGTGTGTCGGGGGTTTATTTAAGCCTATTGGCACAGCTAGCGGGGTGGTTAGGCATAACGCGAAGTGGAGTGCCGTTACACCCCCTAGCTGTGTCAATATCCACGATATACCGCAGGTTCGAGGTCCATAACACTTTTATACAATAGTTACCACAGTTATCTTTCAAAATTTCACAAAAGAAAGACAAGACAAACTTTAAATTAAAGTATTTTTAACGGAACAATGTTTTATGGTAAATGTATTCTTCCACTGAACAGTAGTTTATTAGTTGCTAAGCAATGGCATTGTGAACATCAGCTAGCCATAATGTATCCCCACTCCACTATCGAAGCAATGGTACTAACGTTAGCTAATGCAAGTAGAAATAATGTATCCCCCTGCACTAGGGTTGCCACCTCAGTCCTCTAAAAATCCTGGACACATACGAAGCTGGCAAACTGAGTAAGCCGGACTGTCAATCGCTCTTGAGGGTGCATGAGCCTGAAGGAATGTGGTGCGCAACCTTGTGATTGGTGCCAAATTGTAATTCGAATTGAATTGTAATTCGTGAAGATTAGTACCATCTCTGCACCATTTGTTACATTACATTTAGGAACGAACACTGGATACACTGTCTACATTTCATTAAGCAATACTAATGTATGCAACACATGAAAATACTTATTCCTGGACATTTTGTTTCATTATTTTTTCCAGGACAGACAACAAAAATCCGGGACAGTCCCGGAGAATCAGGACGGGTGGCAACCCAACCCTGCACTAACCTTGGCTAAGCAAAGCTATTGCAATAATGTATCCCCACTGCATTAACGTTAGTTAGCTTGCTAGTTTACATTACATCCAGATGACACTGACACACACAAGTTATTTGTTTTTGTTGTAGACATTTATCAGGACACAGCCAGATAACATACAGTTATTGAAATAACTCATGGTGTCGTTATGAGTCATCATTTGCTTCGCCGGCGTTTGGTGGTCTTGCTGGTATTTCGATCGGAGGATGTTGCCTAAGTTGTATTTTTTCCGTTCCTACTCCAAAATTTCCAAAAATGAAGGACACTTTAAACTCATTCATTTTATTTTACTATGGTAGGCTACTAGCAGCAATATGATGATAACGTTCGTTAAGTTAATGAATGTAACTTTAACTTAATGAATGTTGTCAACATCTTGCTGCTAGTAGCCTACCATAGTAACGGTGATCTACAAACGTGGAATAATTTAAAAAGATATTTATGAGGCATAATCAAAGGGTTATTACATTTTTTTTTCATGAAATTTTTTATTACATTATGTGCAGTCGTTACATTTTGTGCCATTGTTACATTATCAGTTTATACCCACCTGTTTGCCTTAGTTGTTTGCCAGATTGTTATGTGTCTTTACCATACTTTCCAGTATGTTTCCGCCTGCCTCTTCTGTGTATCAACTTCCTTTGTGTACCCTGACTTCTGTTTTCTGGATCTGCCTTTTGTTATTTTTCTGATTACCTGTTTGGACTGCCTCTCTGTGTTTGGCCTTTTGCCGGTGACATTGACTATGAACTTGGTTTTCTCTATTGCACCTGTTTTCCAGCATTCAAACCATGCCTGCCTGATCTGCTTGTCAATTAAGAAAGACATCTATTCAGCATATTTCTGGGTTGTGAATGGTTCTTTGCACCCAGCACCTGATATAATCTCCAGCACATGTCCCTGCCCAGCCCGGGCCCCCGGTGCAATCAAACCGCCATTTCCACACTTGTCAACACCCCTACACCTCTATTACTACCACTGTATTAGCCAGCATTCAGAAATATCAATCAATATGCAGATTATATATGCATATAATCTCTGATAAACATCACCAGCAGTTGTCGTGCAGAAACTGTCAATTACAATAATCGCACTCAAAATGCATGTTAAATACCTTTTAAAATGTAACATGGAAGATTCCAGTTGTAAAAACAAGATAATAATGTCATACACGACTTAGGACGTGGTATAAACAAGATAATAGACACCACTTACTATCACTTATAAACAAGATAATTAATTTGTAGAAACCACTTAAGTTGTACTTATTCACTTGCACAAGATATTCATTAATATAAAGCACTTTTTCATAAGTATGCTTAGGAAGCACTGCATGGTCTAATTCATTTTAACCCAGACTCATTCCATGCCCTTTCCACTTTACCATATTTTTAAATGGTGCTATTTGGTGCTAAAATATTTTATTCAACATTTCAGCTTGCTTATTTAGAGATAGGACACAGTCGCTATGTATTCTTTTGAGAAGTTCCAAGTCATCAACTACTGTTTTGCATTAAGGGACCATGCAAGCCTCAAGACATATCCACCATTCTCTCCCATTTTTATTGTCCCTTTGATTCTTCTGAATTTCAATGCACACATTTAATATTCCTTTATCTCTTTATCATATCATGTGGAAATGAAATATTGTGTATTACATGCCATCCTAAAGTACTTGAATATGCAGTTCCACAAAGCAATGGTGACAGTGTGCCAAATTGTGTCTCTGGAACCACAATGGCATAGCCAGTCACAAGCTTAATACTCAGCCCCGGGGCGAGTCACTAACACATCCTCCTAGCGGAACCCGCTAACCCGTCCCCCTCACTAAACTGTCAGAGCGAACAGGGAGTGATAAACAAGGCATGACAGTATATAGTATATCTTTTGGCTTTTCTTTTTCCCAGGACTATATGCAAAAATATTTCCATGTTATGTCAGTAGATGCCATTAAGAAGCTTGGTCCTTTATGGCAGGTGTACAGCGACAATTATCTGGAATGCACTCATACAATTTTAAAGAAATGGAAAAATCGGTGTGGCTACCTTCCTGTTAAAGATACTGTAAGTTTACGAGAATAACTATCTCTGTAAGGGATATCATGGAGAGTACTTCTCATGTTCCTCACCATTGTGTTTAGACTTAAATAGTTATTTTTTGGCTTACATACGTTTGTTTGTTAATTCACGCCAACATACTGTAAAAATCATCATTTCTGTCTCTGCAAAAGCACTGTTTTAGTTTCCAAGGTGAGTTAAAGGGCTACTGTGTTGGCTCTCTCAAATTAAAGAGAGGAAGTCACAACTCCAGATATATACAGTATTTATGTAGTGCAGCCTGAGGCGAGGGCTGCTAGCGATTCAATGTCATAACAGTATGACGTTAAGGTGCTTATCAGGAATCACACAGATAACTAGCATGCTTCTCCACTCACTGATTTAATCTTCAAAGGTGGATTGAGAGATGTTTGGCTTTGTTTTATTTCTACAACTTTAAATTCTGAATGAAAAAATAACTTATAAACCAGTTGGATTTTGGTCCAGATACACTACAGTACAGGTGTACACTGGTTTATTTAAGAGTTCCCATTTTGATTTGTATGTCTGTTTATTCTACGGCTCACAAATTGAGAATAAAACATTTTTTTAACCTTAAAACACAGAATTTACAGTGCCTGTGTAAATAGTGACTCACTGTGAAGACATTTGCATTCACTCACACTTCCTGGCAGAGAAATAAAAATATCTCAGAATTATTTGTGTCTTTATGAGGCATTCCTTTGTGGTGCTTCATGAATATTGATGAGAAAGAATAAAATCTCTGGATTCTCCTTCCTGTGTTTGGGTAATTAGCAATAAATTGTATAATCATTGTAATTAATGACTGATACCTTGGTTAAATATTTGAAGAATTGAATTTTCTGTCTGATCAATCATTATGGTTTTATATAGTTTAACCCCTTCGACAAGCCTCAAGATTTGGCAACCCTCACCCATTTTGCAGTGTTTTAATTTGAGGCTTTATAACTCCAGAGATGAGCATCACAGAGACTTGAGAAATGGCTGAAATGAAGCATGGCAGTTGTACCATTTACAATACAATACATTTAACATTTGAACAAAAACATTGATGTTTCCTCATGTTCATCATGTGGTTGCAGGAGCACTGAATGTCTGAGTCAGGTGATTGGTGATTGCATGAAGGGATTAATACATCAAATGTTACCATCTCAACCTATAGGCCAGTGGAGGATGGGCAACCCCCTATAGCTGAGTTCCTCCCAAGATTTCTTCCCACTGGGGTGTTTGTTCTCACCACTGCTTGAGGGACAGTTTGGGACAGTCTTCTGTGAAAAGCACTATACAAATAAATGGAATTGAACTGAATTCCCAGTGGCCTGTGAAATGGAAGAAGTTTAGAATTGAGGGAATTGATGAATGCAGCCAAATACAGAGAGGTCCTTTAAGAAAACCTGCTCCAGAGTGCATGCAACCTTGCACTGGAGCCTTTCAGCACAACAAGGATGCGAAGCATACAGCCAATACATACATACCGCTTCCGGATAAGCCTTTGGCTCTGGTGGCCCAGCCAAAGCCCAGACTTAAACCCCATAGAACATCTGTGGAGAGACCTGAAGATGGGAGTTCACAGATGCTTTCCATCCAATCTGATTGAGCTTGAGAAGATCTGTCAGGAAGAATGGGATAAACCACTCAAGTGCAGAAGCTTACCCAAGAAGCTGTCATTTCTGTCAATGGGGCTTCTACAAAGTACTGAATATAAAGGGTCTGAATATTTATATAAATAAGATATTTCAATTTATGGGTTATTGAGTGTAGATTGACGGGCAAAAATAATGCCAAATTTATCAATTTAAAATGACTGAGTGTCGCTGCGACTGGCAACCTCAATAGATGTTGCTGGTGGCAGCAACTCTAAGAACTTTCAACTTAGAGATGAAAGGCAACAATAGAACTTTCACGAATGTTCTGAGATTTCAGTCGACTGACACTATAAACTGGCCTTAACAGTACATGCCAGCATCTTGCATCACAATCTTCAGGCCTGTTACCAAATAATTAATCAAATTAGATGAGCACAATGGGAAAATAATTTATTTACCTATTCTGAATCCCATGTTTGGAAACATTTGTTCTCTCTAACACTGTTGTGACCCTGTTAATACCATGGCTTGGTATTACAGTATGCTCTATCCAATTTAATATTATGATAAATTAATTGGTGTCATGAGAGAAACTATTTGTGGTTCACACTTGACACAGTGCTAGTAGCAGACTGCAAATTCAACATGTTCTCATAACTTGGTGATCATCCCCAAAATAGTGTTACACAAAACTGAGTGGTATATTCTCTGTCACGGAGAGCCAAGTGGCTGAGGAAATAAAGCTTTTGGATCACTTCAGCTCACCAGTTAGCTGGTGTAATTGCTTTTCATAAGACAAATTTGCTTTTACTCTTCCCAGTTAATGAAATCAAGCCGAAACATATATTTTGAAAATTAGATTCACAAAGCCACAAATGTCACTGGCTGAGCTCCTTCATTCAATTTGAGCAAACACCAGGGACTGCATGAGATGTGGCATGAATTGATTGACACAAGTTATATTACAATGGCTTCTTCTGCCCCTCCCCCCTCCACAATTATCCACACCAAACATCGGCCCAGGGCTGCCATGGCCTGGATATGCCCAAAGGCGGGAATCTGGGAAAATCAAGAGGTTTCTCTTTTCCATTTCAGGAAAAGGCATGGACCACATTTTCCCTGGACAAAGAACAACTTTCCTGATTTTCCCAGATGGATCAAGGTTCTTTGTTCAGAACATAATTCTCGCACATAAAACAAAACAATAGAATAGAATAGCTTTATTGTCATTGCACAGTACAGAGCAACGAAATTACAGTTGACAGTTTCATCCCGTCCAAGAAACATACAGAGGCCATTTCGTGGCCAACATGGGGAGGGAGACAGGAGCAGGAGAACTATCATTAGAAAAGAAAGAACCAATGGGGGGAGATGAGGGAAAAAAATACAACTCCCCAAACTGGGCTCCTTTAGGGGGGCCCAGTGTGGGATTAGGAAAAAAAACCTTGGCACATAAGCAAACAATTAAACATCACAACAAGAAAACTCGAGACATGCATATTTTGGTATTGGGAAAGGTCTCAGGGAGGGGAGGTGTCACAGCTCAGACACTAGGGGGAGCGCGCAGCCACATGACGCAACGCTCAACTCCCCAGCAGACTGCTCTATGATAGGGAAAGACTTGAGGGGGCTGACTAAGGCGTTGAATCCAAGGGTGTGTGTGCGTGTGTCTTTGTGTATGTGTATGTGTGAGCCTCTGTACTTCGTCACCGCCCAGGCCAACAGTGTTCTCTATCGGTGGTGAGGATTGGAGACAACCTTGAGTCCCAAGAGGTGAAGAGGAGGAGTAGGGAGGAGAGGGGTGGGGTTTGGGGGATGAGCTGAGCAGCTGTCTGCATACCATCCAGGAGAGTAGAAATCGGCTGTCCAAGGCCGAAGCGGGGGAGCCAATGAAGATAAGCTTGTTTGGGTTAGGCCGACTCTGCAGTTTTCTGCCCGCCTTAAAGTCTCACTGGTTCCCTCGGTCCAAATTAGCCGAATGTGATGGCCCATTCCGAGTCGTTCCAATCCAATCCACTTCTCCAAGTCGTTATCCATCTTGCGAGTGAGGCGATGCAGTTCGCCTATCGCTTGAGTCTGAGTGTTCATGATCCGACACATTCCCTCAAAGACGGGCAGCTTCTCAATTGCAAAACTGCTGCCAACGCCTTTCAAACTTTGCGATAAACCAGGAACCCATCATGTCCATCATGTATCAATGATGATGATGATGATGATGATGTATCCATCATCAAGCTGGCAGTGATCAATTTACTTCTAAACAGAAGTGACCAGAAAATGTAAACTTTGCGCCAAAACCTTGCTCTTTCATTTTTCTTACATGCCTCACACAATCCTTGCATCTGCAGAGCACTGTGATAGATTTAGTTGATGACCATTTTTTGTAAGAATGAGCTAGAAAACATGTTTCTTTTCTGATTGACATTAGTTATTCCTGTTAGTTGTTGTTATTGTTTGGCAGAGAAAAAGACACACAAAAGATCCAATATGTGTTCCCAATTAGTTGGACATCAGTTTGGCCAAAGAAGCAGTCGATAAAAGGTAAAGGCCCACCCAGCCCGAATCCCAAGAGGTAATTAATGTACTGAAGAGCTCTTAAGACATATTGTTACTTGAGATAGTGTGGTGAGGCTTTAAGAATCACTAATTATAGCAGCTGCAATAAATGGATCGTGTTTGTTTATTAACGCTTCCCACACAGAATGTAAACTGTAGACGATGATGATAATAATGGAGACTCAAAGGCAGAGATCCCACCTAGATCATGCTAATTTATAAACACAACCATTTAAAGTAATGGTAGAGGGAAGGGAGATGATGTGTTCTTTTAAGAGATGGCAGTGGATGACACTCCACATGGGAAAGCACTATAAGCTGGCACCTCTTTGCATGACCGTTTAAACCAAACCAATTTATTATTGAAATACCTATCTGATCATTTTCTAATGTGAGAGATTAACATCGCATTTTGCTATTACCTGGATAGCAACTGAAATTGCAAATAAATGGAGGCAATACCTCTTTTTCTTATTTGGCAAGTTTTTCATGGTTGTTGAACTCATCTTTACCACCCACTTAGAGGTTTGACGCGTTCTATGTTCAGAGATGCTCTTCTGCATAACACTGTTGTAATGCATGCTTACTGTTACCTTCCTGTCAGCTTCAACTAGTCCAGCCAAACTCCTCTGACCTCACTCATTAACTTGCAGAACTGCTTGCTCACTTTTTTGTTTCCCTGCAAACTCTAGACTGTTTGGTGAAACTCCCAGGAGATCAGCAGTTTTGAGTTACTCAAACCATCCTCTCTGGCACCAACAATCATTCCACGGCCACTTAGGTCACATTTATTCTTCTGACATTTGGTCTGAAAAGCAGATGTCTTGACCACATCTGCCTGCTTTTATGCATTTAGTTGCTGCCACATGATTGGCTGATTAAATATTTGTAGTAACAAGTTGGTGTACAGGTCTACCTAATAAAGTGATCACTGAGTATATAAGCTGACTAGTGATAGTACATTGGTGCACTGCAGAACCAGTCCTCTTGGTGCTCAGAGTTGTAGCTCATTACTCAGTACCCAGTACCACTACCTCTTTTATTTAGCCATGACTGGCCCCTCACCACCTGTACAATAGTAGCCACTCTGCATATTTAGCCTGCAGAGATTTCCTCAGGGATCCAGTTTGGAAATAACCACTGCACCAACACAGTTATAGGCCCTACATTATAATATTGTGAAGCTAGCTCAATGTTCAGCAGAGTGCCTGAATTTCCAACCTAAGAGTTCCTGCCCAAGAGCAGGATGGAAATTGATTTTATTTCTTCCCTGTCCATCATGTGTCCTTAACTGCAACTGTCATTTTTAATTTTTTTATTTTGTGAGCACAATTGCTGCTGAATGCTCCAAAATGTTTGTGTTTTGTAGAATAATAATAATAAAAAAACCCATTTCTTTTGCATTTAATTGTGCGGCAGAGAGAAAGATGTTGGCTAAATCCAGGCCTCCTTCTCATCCTAGTCTATTTCGAGCTGTTTCTTCTCCTTTCCATACACAGGATGACTAACCAGAAGACAGATAAGAAAGAAAGAGAGTGATGACCGAATCTTAGCTCAGCCTAAATGATAAGAAGATGACAAGGGAACCTTGGACCATGTCATACTCTGAATGCAGAATGAGTAGCTTGGGTCACCTGTCTATCATCTGTCTCTTCTTTTTGTCCATCCAGTCCTCTGGATGTAAAAAAAACACCTATAGCCAATGACAGATAGACAGGCAGATAGGCAGGGTCAGAAATATAAACACTGCATTATTTACTGAAAATGCCCATTTTATTTCACAAGTTAGATACATACTTACTAAGACAAGGACAACCAGTTACCTGCATTAAAAATAATGGTCACAACAATTGCCAGTTTTATCAAGTGAATCATTTGCAGACCACCACTTCTTCATATAAGCACTGTCCTCGATGACGAAATGTGCTAGCATAGCATTTAGCAGTGTACCGGAAATGCAATCCATCTGTTTTACCTCCCCATTACTGATCAACCTTTCCCCCTCCAGTCAACAGATGCTGAACAACTTCCTGTTCTGTTAGAAATTATGTGTCAAAATAAAAGTATCACCAGGGAGTGCTGCTCAATTAAATAAAAGCCAGAACAATACTACTTATCAACATGCAGACATTCATGGCCACATGCTCACTACTTCATAAGCAATGCTTGTGAGTTCTATTTTGTTGTGTTAAACAATTGAAAAATCCATTCAAATTATCTCGAAGTATAAAGCAGTTGGTTGTCAACAGCTCTCCCGTTGTTTCACATCTGACTGAGAATGTGAAGGGCATGCTATTTTGGAATTGATGCAGACATCAGAGAAAGCTCTCCAAACAAAACCCAGCTAATGAGATGGCAGATATTTACATACCTTGATGGCTAGGGATTCTGGGTAATTACTACTGTGGGCGCCGGATTTAATCTGAGATGAGTTCAGCCATTGTGGCAGACTAATCTATCTTTCTCCTAAGGTGAATGGTATTTATGGTTACAAGGACTGGCAGGTGTCTTGTCTAGCATGAGATATTTCTGTCAACAGAGCAAGAAATCCACTAAAATATCAGAATAATTATTTAATTTATCTAAATATATGAGGGTAGAAGAATGTTTGGATGTAATTCCTCAACATATCTGAAATAACCCTTGCATAGATACAAATTCAAAGCAATGTGAGTAACATTACATAACTGTGTTTTCCCCCAAGACAGCTATGGCATTGTTCACATTCTTTGAAAATGAGCTCTGAATAGCATACTGTGAAATGAATGCATAACATACCCTGATGCCCGACTATTTCCTGGGAATGTATGACATACCAATGGTGTGTTGTATAATTGTGTGGAATATTCTCAGTCTAGCAACCCTGGAATCAGCCAAAAATAATAGTATACTGCCTGAACATCCACAGCATTTGTGTTACTGGTATACAAAACAGGTTGATAACCCAAAAATATTTCTGTCAATATTTTGATTATAATATCAGGTTAAGCTTAAATAAATGTTCAGTGAGCAGTCCCTTTAATGAAAATGAGGAAATCAAGGCTACTTTTGAAACTACTGTAAAAATGATTTTCAATCATTCCATCAATAATATGAGCAGGGTGTAATTTACCTGGAAAATGGGTGATCAAAGAGCTTGTAATCATGAATTGTGATCAGGCAGCATCTGTGCTGATTCCAAAAATATATAACTCTTAAAATATAAAAAATAAATGTTTTTTGCAGGGAATGTACTGCCTCTATCGTGTGTGCATGATTTTTTTTTTAAACAAGACGTGCTGTTTTCAGAGAAGTTAGAACTATAACCACTGAACACACATGTATCCTCCATTCAATTTTCCGCTGCGATATTCCTAAAATGTCCGATGCCTGAATATGACACAATATATCTTGTTTGAAAGGGTAGGAAAGCCTGTATAAGAAGCTTGCCATGTTTTACATTAGTTTGGTACTGAAATAACCCCACAATGCATTTATGCAACAAGTAGTTCAAGACGGCATTCACTTATTTTTGTTCTTATATTGGAACATTTTTGACATAGAGAAATGGTATCAAGGATTGTTAGAATTTGCCTTTTATTGTCTGAGTCTGTGGCGAGGTGAGGGTTATACATCGTGAGCATAGCTCGGGAGGGGCTGGGGTTTTATTGCCCTGCTTTGCAAATAAGAGGCTGATAAGCATCTAAACTGAGTTTTTTTATTTATTTATTTATTTTTTTTACATCTGGCATCGCTGTTTTGCAGTTTTATTACATGCAGATAATAAATATGAACGCAACAATCATTTGAGACGTTGACAACTCAAACACAAGGGGGCAAAGTGGATAGGTTTAATGACTACTCTTTGGCCTTTGCCCGACCCCCCTTCCAATACAGTTCTTTTGACATACCTTGTACTCTTGAGGGAAAAGAAAACTTGCTGCAGTCTCAACAAGACATCATGAAGTACCCCTTTCGGTACCTTTGGGATGATGCAAATTACTTTTTCACCACAGAGGTAAATGGAGGGAAAGCTGAGAAGCATGCTAAAATGTTGAATTCTGCATTCTGTTGAATGTTGAGCTGTGATGGTTTTCTTACTTTTACAGTTTACTGTACAGCTCATTTAGAAATGCTTCCATATAAGTTCAATGATGTGCAAAATAATTCTTCCGACATTCTTTATGTCGCTAATCCATCACTATGGTTCTGATTTTCTGTTGAAAATATATGCAAATCCAATGTAATATTAATACTAAGTGCATAAATAAAATTTAAATCACGTATGCTAGGCCAAATGATTTTCTAAATAATGTTTTATTAGACATTTGCTTGAAATCTTGTCGACAGAATCCAAAATTGGATTTCTTATCCAGCTGAACTGTGTCCAGCTCACATGTTTAATGTCAACACATTGGGGATTCAACCCTTGACATCAAATAATGAGCTCCATCCTTTGCATGAGATAAGCGAACCTGCCACACAAGCATTTATCCTCAAGCACGCATATGCACATGTGCATGTGCATGCATCCACACATCACACACACACGCACAAACAGTATGCACATGCACACATACATACACAAGTGCACACACACACACAAGTGCAAAAGCATCCAGTGCCATCACACTATTTGGTTAAAGCAGATCCGGGGGAAACTTTGCTCTGTGCAGATATGACGCGGCCTGGCCTTGACTTGCCTTTTGTCTGGAACTCTTTCATGCTGTTTGTAATAGAGAGAATTGGGGGAAAAACACCCCTTCTCCATTTGTGACCCTGTTGTGCTTCTAATGAGGCATGACGAGGCTGCTTAGTCATAGCAGCCTCCCCGTGCCTGTGACTCATTGGAACCAGAGGAGAAAATCACGGCGATTTTGCAACAATTAATGAAGCTTTTGGTCGGAGCAGTATCACTGGTGACATTTCACCACAAGAAATCCAAGCCTGTGGTTCATGAATCTCTCACATAAAGATCATACAAATTGGAATTGGAATGCGTTTTGAACAAATGGAATGTGCAATAGAAAGTGATAGTCAGTGTTTATTTGCTATTATTATTGGTTTTTCAATGCCAGGCTTGACATTACAGGCCTCCATACATTAAATGGCCTGTTCTGCTTATGATGTAAATGCTTTAATATATTGCACAGTCATGTGTTTATTCAACACTGTAACAGTGCAAATGCAGCAGCACCTGTGCTCACCACAGACTGTACAGTGCATATAGAATGATCCCAGTGATACTCTTACTTGTTTATTCACATAAGGCATGTTATATTCAGGCCTGTGCCCATCAATGCCAAGGAGGTATTTAGAACACATTTGCATTATTTTACATTGCAAATGTAATATTCAACAGGTGTTGTGCTATTTGAGGCATCGAAAAACAATTTGGCAAGTGAGGAGTGACAGCGAGCATATGCAAACCGTGACTCCCAGGGCCAACTGACAATGCAATGCGTGAGGTGGCATCACACACTCTACAGACTACAGACTAACCAGATGGCCTGCTTGGGATTCTAAGTCTCTAAAGCTCCCCAACGTCTGAGCTGAAACGGTCCAATTAGGTTATATGAATATTCACAAAGGGGGTGTGGCCAAGGACAATACTGGTGGCAATGTTGTGCATTGAGAAGAATCTCTCTTAGTGAATATTCATAAACAGAAATCCAGTACTGTAAACACCTTTTACCAACATTTAAGAGTAAGGAAGAAGAGTGTCTTTCAGAATTTTTGTTGCTGCTACATGCTACAAAATAGAAAGAATAAGCATTGTCGTAGAAAGACGGCACTAAAACAGAATGTCAGTGAATTAGTAATGTGCAATTTGCCTGTGAGACCGACTCTGTACAGACATTTATTTATCATAAGTAAAGAAGGGGGCTGCTCAATCTGATTGGAATGACTGGTTTTCAGCAGTAGACTTCAGGGAGCCTCACTATAATTCCATATCCAAATATGGCCAGGTCACTAATACTCATCACACAAAACCCTGGATATACTGTACATGGGATATTGAACATGGGTTCGACCCACTTTTGACCCGTTCACACCACACGATGATCACAGGAAAGTCTGGGTCCTCACCGTTCATACATGACCCAGGTCTGCAAGTTTACTTCAGTACACATCACTGCTGATACATTCTCAAGCAGACAATAACAAGTGACAGCCCAATGCAGTTCCTTTTGAAGGGGAGAGACCTATCAGTGCACAACTCATCCATAAACTTCCAGCCTTACAACAATGCTAGAGTAGATGTGGTTGCCAGCCTATTATGATACACTGTAATACCCTACTTGGGTCTCGAGAATGAAGTATTTCTAATTTACTCTCTTTTTAATCTGGTTATTGGTCTGTCCATGAAACTAATATTAAAACTATGTGTAGTACTATAAAGCTTGTGAAACCATATGTTGCAAAATGATTTTCTTGAAATAAAGAACGATACAACTGAATCTATTGCAATATTTTTATTTTTATAATGGTTTTGATATATCAGGGAACATATATCAAAGCAGGTAGGCTATGTTACAGCCACAGAAAAGTGTAAAGCTTTTGTACTAAGCATCAGTTTTACTAGCGCATCGCTGATCATAACCAATGAGGTACCTTGATTGAAACCCGGGTTCACACCAAAGCTGACCCATGTCTATCCCATGTAATTCCCTGGTTGTGAGCAGGGTCACAGAACTGGGTTGGATAATGGTTTACTCTTTCACACCAACGGCAAAAAACTGGACTTTCCGGGGTCGTTGCTTCAGCGTGAATGGAGTATAAGGAGATTAAATTGTGACAAAATTCACTGACATTTTTATTAAGAGAAAACTCCCCTCTTGCGGATCTAAAAGAAGCATGAACATAATCTTAAGTTTGAGTATTTTGATCTTGGTGAAATATTTTTCTCTCCCGTGGTTCAGGCCAAAGCAAAGGACAAATGTTGATTGAATTCAGGCCTCTGCCTGGGTGTTGTGAACATGGCAGGTTTTTATCCCAGGGAGAATTCTGCAATGGGCAGTTTGCCTCTCTACTTCCCCTGCATGTGCTCGAGGCAGCGGGTTGACCTGCATGCCAGTGATGGGGCACGTGGCAGCTGTATTGCAGGTTTGTCCCTTGAGTCTCATATGCCTGAGGCCTGAATAAAGGTGGGGCCTTGCCTTCGGATTCCATCTTTCAAGGGACAAGCTGTGAATAGTAATGACTCGCTGATTGAAGTTAGTGTGTGTCACAGATAAATATTCACATTGCATGTTAGCTGAGGCAGCAATACTACTTTGTTATACAGTTCAGCCATCTTTCCCTCAAGAGAAGAATATTATTTAGAGTAAATCTACAATTTGCGTAAGCCACCGGGGGCTAAAGGTGGCAACTCTGAGAGGAATCAGTGTGACAAGCACCAGCTTTTTCTTCAGAGGGAACAAAAAGTTACTTTCTTGATGCTTCACTCAAAGGATAACAAACGACAGATGAAATATGAAATATATTGAGCATAGCCAGTATTTCATTTCAGCAAACTTTGCATTTCCTGCATGCATACTTTGCTTATGTTGCCTTTTAAATACCTCTGCCCCATTTTGTGAGAATTTTCATTCCCTACGAATTTCCCATACCTAACAGTGACACCAGCTGTTATAAGTGAGGCACTACTCCTAATGATGGAACCAAATTCTATCATTCTTAATTCTTAGTCCAAATTCTTGAACTAAGGACTGATGGATTGTGCTTATTTTCCCACTCATTTGGGAAGCAGCACCACACTGAAGAAATATAAACAATTTTATGTTCATAATTTTAATCTGTAACAGTTACCATGTACAACATATATACTATGATGTGCAATGTATGTTAAAGTGGCACAAAACAAACAAGACAATAAGAAGTGACCTTTTAATGCAGTGAGAACAGTAGGGACTTTGGGTTACATCCAGTGGATGTGATGAATGCATATGCATTTAAAATATATGGTATTAATAGTGGCTAAGTGGTGCACATTATTCAGAACCACAGATTAGGCCACTACCATTACAGTGTGTAAAAATACAATATACATGGCGCCTGAGATGGCTTTGCAGAACCTACATTTTGTTGTTACAAAACTAGTTTATCTCAATAATTATATTGTCTGTTTTTCTATCTATTATTTACAGTAATGCATTAAATCCCTGGAGCAATATTAAGTTCCTGTCTATAGGGCGGCCTATAGCATAGTGCTTAAGTACATGACTGGGACACGGCCGTTGGGGCCCTTGAGCAAGGCCCTTAACCTGCATTGCTCCAGGGGAGGATTGTCTTCTGTTTAGTCTAATCAACTGTAAGTCGCTCTGGAAAAGAGAATCTGCCAAATGCCAGTAATGTAATGTCTATGGATAATTAACATTTACATTTCATGCAGTGACTGATGGTTAGGCATTTGACAGCACTTGGAGCAGCAAAGAACTGAGCAAAACAATGCAGATCCGACAGGAAAATCAAAGTATCAAGTAAATTGTGAATCAGGGCAATATTTCGCCACTGGGCCTTGACACCCAGTAAATATATATTCACAACACCAGGTTAGTAGTCAGTTTCACACCCGAAGTGTAGCAACATCAGGAAGATGCTAAGTAGCTGAGATTAAACAAGTGAGCATTTCAAACTGCATTTGACATTTACTGAGAGACTAGACTTTTCCCAGAATAAGGTCTGTGTTTGGGTTTAATCTCCTGCTGATTTGAGAAGTTGAAGAGGTTTCAGCAGTTTCAGACCCCTTATTTCTGATGAACTTCAACTAAAAACACAAGGACAGGGATTACATCAACGTTTATACTTGACTTAATATAATTCACGCTTTGTTTTTTCACAAAAATTGATCGGTGAGTTAATGTTGGTTATTGCTGATTATTATTTTGTTATTACTTTTTATTGAACCTGTCTGTTTGAAGGAAAAAATGAAAACCTGTATTGGTGTTAAGGCCATTTAAAAAAAAGTTAAGTTGGCTTACCAACTCACAAAAGGTATTTCCATTTTTTTTAATGCATACAAGTTCAGAGGTTAACTAGATAATGAAAATGTTCTTGGATAATATTTTTTTTAAAGACCCCTAACATGAGAAATATATTTGTACATCCAACCAGATCTTTTTTGCAAGTGCTTATTTTTGAAATTCTTATTGTTAAGAACCCTACAGTATGTGCATTTGAAGAGCTTCAATGTACTGCAGGTGATTGACATATTAACACCCGTATATTCCATGGGAAAACTGCAGTTGCAAAAATGAATAACTTTATTTTTCAGTTTCGCAGCTGTTCACTGCAGGATGCCCTCTGAACTGCCACCTTTACTGATTTGTTGTAATCAGTAAACTTTCTGACAGTCGTCCTGGGGTTTTAGTTTTAGAAGTTTAAATTATGAGCTACAATGTGGAGCACAATATAGTTTAAGGTACTTATCCAAGGGTTTTTTGATCCAAACCACATTAAGTAATTTTCTTTTACCCTTTGGGATGCTTGCCCTTGTTCAGTGGGCCCACTCCTGTGGCTGGCAGCCATGGACTGGGCGTAGGAGCAGCCTCATCAGGAGGGCTCTCTGGGCAGGGCAGCAGAGCAGGGTGGATGGGCGATAGGCTCCTACATCTCCCCTGGGCAGGCAATAGGCTCCGACATCTCCCCTGGGCAGGGAGGTGGGGCAACAGGCCTCAGGGGGTGGCCACTGCTCACGTGAACAGACTGCACAACTAAAAAAAAACTATTGGCTTACTGCCTTTTATTGCCAAACTCAAACAGAAATTCCAAAGCAAACAAAACAAGGCCAATATGGCACCACAAAAGCACCTTAATGGTAATTTTGGGTAATATGTTGACTATGTGACCATGCTAGGTGGGTGATATGTGACTATGTGATCATCTGCACTATTTTAATTCAAGAAGACAGGATAAAAATGTATTACATTTGTCTTACCTTTTGTTTTTTGAGTCCTATGTTCACTACAAGTTAGCTTTTGAGGCATTATTTATCTCAAACTCTGTCTTCTTTATTCTTTTACAATTATGCTGAGACATACCTTTTTATCTAGTTTTCATAGTAATTACATTTCATATCAACGAAAAATGATTCATTTTGAATCAGAAATTGATATTAATACGCAGGAATTGAATGTTTGAAAATTTGGATTTCTTACTATGGGGGTTTGGTTGACAATGCTGTCTGTGGAGAATCACAAGTGCTTTAATGAAAGATGAATACATTGGTGGTACGGCAACTTTTCCATAATGCTTCATTATTTTACTTTTTTCGCTTTTTTGCAATGCTTACCACATTTATCTTTTGAAATTTCACAAAAAACTTTTAAACTTTAAATTAATGTATTTTTAACTGAACTATGTTTTATGGTAAATGTATTCTTCCGCTGAACGGTAGTTTATTGATTGCTAAGCAACGGCATTGCTAATGTTAGGTAGCAATAATGTATCCCCACTCCACTAACTAAGCAATGGTACTAACGTTAGCTACTAGCAAAAATGTATCCCCACTGCACTAAAGTTAGCTAGCTAGCTTGTTAGTTTATGTTACAACTGACGACACTGGTACACAAGTCATTTGTTTTTGTTCTGCCAAATAATGTGCAGTTATGGAAATTACTCATAGCATTGTAATGAGTGATAATTTGCTTTGCAGGATGGTCTTGCTGGTATTTCGATCCACGGATGTTGCCTTAGTTGTATTTTTTCATTTTTACTTCTCCTACTCCAAATCCCAGAGAAAGTCAAAGAACACTTTAAATTCACTAATTCTGTTTTACTTTGGTGGGCTATGAGCGGCAAGATGATGATCTTGTTATGTTAATTTTGGTTACAAAGTTGATAACGGTGATCTACAAACATGAAGTAAAAGATGTGTGAACATTCCATTTAGCTGTCCGTATATATCTTGGATATTGGCACTGCTGGAACGCAAATTGACCAATAGAGACAATGGACTGGACCTATCAGTTGTATAATTATATAATTAATATCCAACTATGTTACAGCAGCAAGACAGCCCCTTGACCTGTGGCTGGTAGAAAGAATCTGCATATACACTGGATAAAGCCATTTTAAAAAAGAGAAAAATTAGAACTTTTAAAATAATTTCATTAATTAATATCGGCCTACAAAACTGTTGGAAAAAAACCCACCTTATAGTTAACATGTTGCAAATATTTATTTGTTCATACAAAAAAATCATGATAGGATCACCAATGGGTTTTTAGCAGCAGATATTATAAGAAAAACACCTTACCAGCTGGCATCTCCATAGAGACAGCAGCTGTAGCATCTCACAGTTTTTGTGTTTTGCCTTTTACAAAAAAACTAAAATCAGGGAAGGTCCCGTATTGAATTTTTTTAATTCAGGTGTTCATATTTTCCTTCAGAGTTTAGTGAGTTCTAAAAAGTGAGTTAAAAAGGAACTTGACAAACTGAGGAAAGAACTTAAAACTATTTAAAGAGAAATGTACTAATTACGAATGACTTATTTTGCTGACGCTTTTTTATTCAAAGCGACCTACAGTTGATTAGACGTAGCAGGAGACAATCCCCCCTGGAGCAAAAGGGGGTTAAGGGCCTTCAGCTGCATGGAGATTTTTTTGGCTACAATGGGCCTTGAACTACAAACCTTCTGGGTCCCAGTCACATACCTTAACTACTAGACTACAGGCAAATTGTGATTGTGGCTAAATGTGATGATACAAATGTCATTACATGCAATTTGTTACTCAACAGAAGAGAGGAATACTGACACTTTATGCGAGGAGCTTTGACATTGGGTGCTCAGGTTTTCAAATTACTTGCTCATAAAAACATAAAATGAGTGTCTAGTCTGCTGCTGGATTCTTTTGAGTTTGATATTGCACATCTGGGTTAATGTGTGATGCTGAGGCCAGCTCTCCACACATCAGCTCAAATTCTTTACCATTCTTCAACCCAGTCATAACCCAGAAACACCACCTCTAACTCATGGGTTTAGACATAACTCCATGCGTCATTAGACATTGGAACAGAGCTTAGGCTGTTAAAATAAACAGCACGCTGTCAAAAACCGTATAGCCCCCATGCATCTCAGTGTTGTGTGCCTTCACCGGTTTTGATTTAATTGTCCACAAATGATAATATTTCTCACACAAAAAACAAGGCAAAACACATTCATAAATAGTGCTTATCGGACTAAGCGGTGAAATTTTGAAACTGGAGGAGCTCAGATTTGATTGAGAATGAACCGTTGAGGATGTTCATTGAGTGGTTCAATGACCTTTGTCAAAAAAGGAAATAATTATAACCGGCAAATATATTTTAGAGCAACGCAAAAAGGTGAAGCTCTTTCAAGTTCTATAATATTTGCCATGCCTGACACACTCAGGAGGTATGCAAATGCACTGACTGCAGTTACAACAGCCAACCTAATATATCTTACACAACCTTATGTTTCTCACCAAGCTCCTCATTAGAGTGTACTGCTAGACAGGATGCCAACAGAGGGTAGTTGTGTGAAATGGCCCAAGAACTTTCTTTCATAAGAAGATTCGACAGCGCCAGTACTGAGAGTGTGGCAACATTCTGCAACATGATGAAAAGAAGCTACTGCGCTTTCGAGCTTGGATGTACACAAATATCTTTATTGTTTAAAATAAACCAACATTTCCAAATGCCTTTGCCAAGGTATCCCTGATGAAG
The DNA here is from genome assembly GCF_963514075.1 of Conger conger. Taxonomy (NCBI): domain Eukaryota; kingdom Metazoa; phylum Chordata; class Actinopteri; order Anguilliformes; family Congridae; genus Conger; species Conger conger. The sequence goes on from NC_083764.1 coordinate 51,124,375, forward strand.
GCACTTGTTTCCCGAAACATTTGTTTATCTTATACAATACAGATATTTTTGTGCAACAAAGCTTAGAGTGTGGCAGCTTCCTTTTATTTAGTTCCAATAGCCAGCATCGCTGTAATCCAGGTATGCGCTACGTCAATATAACAATAAACATTATTCAATATAACATAGTGCCACCTGGAGTGATGTGTGGGTTCTTCAGAGCATTTCTCGGCAGGTCTCGGGACATTCAATCTGAAATCTTTCTTGGTCTTCCAGACCTTGCCATGACTTATATGATAACTCTTCCATGTATCTTCCATTTTCTAATAATGTTTCTGACAGTGGAAATAGGTAGTTTAAAACATTAAGAGAGTGTGTGTAGCCTGCTCCTTCTTGGTGGAAACAAACCATCTTCATTCTGAAATCCTTGTACAAATGTTTAGAGGAACCCATGGTTGTTAACACCAGACAGAACAGCCACTGCAGTTGGATATTTTAGAAGGCATGGAGTTACTGGTATTATACTCACCTAACTCATTGAACCCCTAAGGAGTAAATCACCTGGGTCTGGGCCTTAGTAATCATCATTTAAGAAAGAATAATCCTGAAGGGTTCCCAAAATTTTGCTCAGGGCCATTTTCCTTTTTTATAATTTATGAATAGAAAAAAATTAAAATAAAAAGCCATCTTGCTTTCAAATTTGCTTCAAATTATACTTCCCAAGTACTTGAAGGTAGCAATGGTGGCTAGCTGTTGGCCTTCTACTGTGAAGGTGAGAGGCTGAGAGGGTGTTTTGTTGGGCATCTGGTGTGTAGGCTGCCATGGCACAATCATCAGCATACTGTAGCTCGACATTACCCAAGTTCAATTAGGTGGTTGCTTGTAACTTCCTGGTGTTGAAGACACACAGACACACACTCAAGCATTGGCGTGCACACACACATGTAGTAACAAATGTGGAAGAGTACTTTTAATGATCAAAACAAGATATTCAATGAAGATCTGTATAATTACATAATTTCTATATATATAGCAGAGCCACTCAGCCATTAATCAAATAACACTTGAAATCAATACTGGTCCTTTATGGCCCATGTAGTCAAATTTGGTGTAGTAATACAAAAATCTTATTGAAAAAGGAACAATAAATATGATGAAACAAGATAAAAAATGCATACACTGAATATCAAATGAGTATATTAATTCATTAATAAGAGGTAGCAAAGAGACCCTAAGCTATGCATTAAATTCCATAGGAAATGAATTTGGGTCCATTTGGACCCATGTTGTGCGTTCTAGGGGTATTCAATATGTTGTGCACTCTAGGATTAATATACAGTACATCAAGTGCTTGAGAGTGATTCAATGATTATTATATTGGAAAAATCTGGCATTTCTCAGTATTACTGTGTCCTCTGCCGAAGGTGCTGTGGTTGCAACTGATTATGACAAATCATGTTTGCTATTTATATCAAAACCTAGACATATTGCAAACAGTGGCCTGGCATTGTTTCTGACACACAATTCTACAGCACTGCAACTGGAATGCAACTACAATCATAAACCAATGTGTGCTCAATGTGTGAATAAACAAATATTTCAGGTACAATTGGTTAATGTTCACATAATTTTCTATTTTCCTCATTTGAATTTCAATCAGAATGACCATATCCTAATTATATGTGAGGCAAACAATCCAACATGTCCATGAGTCCATGAATTTGTGATTATCAGTTATTGTGAATTCTGCAGCTGGTTTTAAACCACAGCAGGTAAGGTGTGAGGAACATTCCAAATGACAAATAAAGGCTGACTGTGGGGGATGAAGCATTGTAAGTCTTTACGGGAGCAGAACCTGTGATTCATGGGATGTCTTCTCCCTTCTGAATGATAGAGACTTCAATCTGCAACTATGGAAATGCTCTGCCGCTGTTATGTCCCTCATCATAACTCCACCTACATGTTGCCCTGCATGTCAATGGCCTCCTATGGCTGTATTTCTCCATGGCAGGTGGTCAGCTGCAGGCTTCATGAATAAAAAATAAAATAATCTGTTCACCCTCAGCATTCTTGTAAGCAGAGTCTCTTTTGCACGGGTGAGGACTATAGTTAAATAACGTGCAAAATGTTGAAGCTTTCCATCCTGAAATCATTACTGTATGTGCCTCATTACCTTAGCAATTGCCATTACAATGGGTATTGCACTGCTGTAGGAGATGAAGACTCATTCGAAACTGGGTATTGAGGCTGAATAAAATTAGGAAGCCTACACTTTTCTTAAGGCTTGGATTAACCCCTGCTCCAGTGTTCCCCTTTTTTAAACACAAGCCAAACACATACCCAAAATAAAATGGTTACTGTTCTTTAATCGTTTTAACTACAGGCATAATCCTGGTAGAGGTTTGTTGTTGAAGGATCATTGGTAAGTGCATCATTGTGACCAGGGGCCTCATTTCTAAACGTTGCGTAGGCACAAAAGAATGCGTACGCCACTTTCTAAGCAAACTGTGGCATTTATAAAAAACGAACTTGACGGGAAAATGTGCGGTCCTCCACGGAAACTCTAAGCCATGCGTACGCACATTAACTGGAGAAATGAGAAACTGCGACTCCGATGGCAATGGGATGAAACGCGAGAAATGGTGTGAAATTGATACTGTTGTGTCCTGTGCCTTTAATGCTCGTGACGTAAGACCAGGAAAACGGGAAGTGAAACAGGATGTAAAAAGGTATAAAGATTTGCCGGGAGTTGTGGCTGGGTATGGCAGCTGTAAGGACGTGCTTCGTCCCTGTTACACTTATTAAAGTTTTGTATTGTTGAATCTAGCTATACGGGTTCTCTCCCTTCCTAAGTGCAACACAACATTTGGCGACGAGAGAAGTCGAAAATGATACACAACAGATACCACTGTGTCAAATAAATCGAAATTGATTGTTGTTGATTGTACTCTTAAAGGGTTCTGATTTTCTGCATGTTTACACTAGGACTCGGAACTATACTGTCCTCTCAGGTCCTCTTTGCACTTGTTCTTGTGTTTAATTTGCACTTTGTTGTACGTCGCTCTGGATAAGAGCGTCTGCTAAATGCCATGTAATGTAATGTAATGAAATATTACCTCTCACGTAACATATATGAAGAGTTAATTTGCAAAAACGGATAAAAGGCTCTCTTACAACAAATAAACAAACAGCTGTTTGATTGATGCTCCCTGGAGTGCCCAAAAAATATGATTTATGATGATAAATATAAACGGAGATGTTGTTGTAAAATAATCCCTCAAATATGTAGACGAATTGTTAAACAATACTTCATGTTATTAAATGTATTCTCATAAATAATATGGTGAACAGTCGGACAAATTGCGCTGCACTGATGCCGTTTACAATGTGTCAGTCGGGCAGATACGAGTGCATAGTTTCATATGTTGTTATCATATTCATATATTATGTTTTATAATGTGTTTATTGTTATGGATTTTTGTTCGTTTTATCTCTTAATTTTGTAACTGTGTTTTCAATGGTGCTAGACAAATAACGTGTATTATTATCATTATTATTATCATTATTATTATTATAATTATTATTATTATTATTATTATTATCATCATCGTCATCATCACATTCGTTGGGCAGAACTGTTCGTCATTTACAATCAATCAGGATAATTCCCACACCTCTAGCTTTTCAGAGGCCGAAATCCTTTTTCTTGGCCTTCTTTTCAGCGTTTGCCATTGTCGTCTTCATGAAATGCATATTCATTAGGGGTGTTTCACTGCCTATTTATAGGCAACTGTGGGCGGGACATGAAGCTGGCAAAGTTGCGCCACATTTAGAGTTGATTGTGATTTATAAAGGAAAACTGGCGTGGGACGTGCGTATGCACTGTTTTATAAATCAGAATTTTTTTTTGCGTACGCACGTCCTGGGTTTCATGCTTACGCAACCTTTTGACGTGACACTTTTATAAATGAGGCCCCAGGTGTTCTAGTATCGCTGCGGACTTTCCTCTTGACGCGGTAACGTTTGATTTTTAAATTGCTAATTTGAACAGCAAGGGTTAGGGCTTGAGCCAGTTTGTGCATATCTTATTTTATTCTAGAAACATCTCCACAGTTGGGGGAAAAGGCACTTTTCCCTTGAGCTCAGGTTATGCACCTTTACACCTCTGCCAAAGGTTCCATGGGCGTTTTTTTTTTTTTCGCAACAAGAGCTTTTGAAACAAAAGATATCCCTTATGTGCTAGTAACAGTATGCCCCCATATAGACCAATAGAGAGTAAGCAAGTATTTGAAATGGGCCCAGCTAAATGAGATTAAATTGTAACATTGTTTACCATGATATGAAAGGTGGCTTTCTGGTCAAAGAGCCAGCAAACATTCTGCCAGTAAGCCTTTGTCAGTCCAGAGGAGCCTATTGACACCACCATTGATTGCCTGATTTATGCAGTTGCCTCCCATTGGCATCTTTTGTCAGAGACATAATTTCCGTGTGTGCACAATCAATAGCTCCATCAAGGCAAATAATTCCTGCTGTCAGACTGCATTGACCCTAGTGGCAATGAAAGAACTCTGGTTCCTGTTGTGTTGATTTTAAGGTGTACATATTGTTTAATACCAGTATTAAAATGTCAATTAAAAAAAATTTGGTAACTATACCATGATGTGAATTAAAGTGAATTACTTCTGTAGGTTGCAATTTGGCAGGAAAAACAGAAACAGTATGAACTCCATGACTGTACTCTAAGCATGCTTCAGGTTATGGTGTCTAAATATGAATTTGTTTCAATTAGTTTCAAACACAAGTCAATAAAAAAAATACCAAAACAATTATAAAATAAAATTCATGTGATGCATTGCACTACTTGCTGCTATCATCGATGGACTACTATTTGAGCTGAAAAAAGTTATCTGGTTTTCTAAAGCCCAGTCTACATCAAACAGCTGACTTGAGACACAATGGGAGAAAGCTCAGAATGTCCAAATTAAATGGTAAATGCATTTATATAGTGTCTTTATCCAAAACACTGTACAATTGATGCTTCTCATGACACACGCACAGAAATTGGTGGCCATGCAAGGCACCAACCAGCTTGTCAGCAATTGGAGGTTAGGTGTCTTGCTCAAGGACACTTCGACACACTCTTACCTCATAAGCCAATGTCGCCCCAAATTTAAATCTCAGAATGTCCAAGTAAAAACTAGGAAGTCCTCACCAAAGTGGCAACTGACCTTTATATGTGTATTTTATTTAGCTAGCTAAAATTAACATTGTATTGTCTGTATTTATTGTTTGGTATCATGTCTTTTTTTGCAACATAACATTCGCTTAAAAAAATCTAGCTTCGTAATGTCTGACACTGACACCGATAGCCATTCTTCTGGTGAAGTGCTTTGTGATTCGTTAAGATATAATGTTTTGTCACTTACATAGCCACATTTTCTAAAGCCAGTCGACAACAAACAACAAACTTGAGATGAGACTTGACATGATCAGTTTCGGAAACGCTAGCCAACAAGAGCAGACATTCTAAAACTGGACAGTACACCCCACAAAGCCTTTTTTCTAAAACCATCCCGTCTCATCTCAAGTCAGCTGTTTGATGTAGACTGGGTTTAAGACAGCCTGCCAGCATTAATTTGCTTTCATTTGTTTTGAAAAACTTTAAAAACTTGCTTGCATGATTTCATTTTATTGTGTCTGAGAATGTTGTCAAGAGTGCTGTTGCTCTTGGTGATCTGCATAACAAACTGCATGACAGTTATTTTCCTTCACTAGCTAAAATAAAGATGGTCTGTAGAAGCTTTGGTCTGCAGTTGTGTCCTGCTAAAGATCTCATCTAACCAGTAAATGTTTTCAAGCCCATTTAACAACACTTCTAAATGACTTTAAAATAAAATGTAGTTACTTTTAGTCAAAAGCTTGTTTTTTTGCAACATTTTATCAAAGTGTTACTATTAAATTGCCCTTGCCCTTTATTTGCCCTGATTGTTGAATTTTCCTTGTCTACAGTACTCGTCAGTGACTTGTAAGTGTTTTAAAGGCACTATTGTGTCGCTAAATGATGAGTCATGCTACACTGCAGTGCTGGTATCTCGCTGTGTCTAATTTTCAGCTACAGCCTGCCAGGACTGGGGATTTACAGTGACTTAGTGTGTGCACTCAGAAATTAGAAGTCACTTTGTGGCTGAAACCAACCTACAGTACAAGGGTAATATTGTGTTGCCTTAAGGATTGACATTGTTGTGTATAATTGTGTATTTTGTTGGATATACTTATGTAATGTGTGTATTCTTTATCAAACACACACACACACACACACACACACATGTTACTAAGAGGGGACTATCACTCTATACTGTTTCTGGCAAGAGGACACCACATACATATTTCTTATAATCAAAACAGACATAGGAAATTTTGTTTAAAGCTCATTTTCATATTATTTACTGAGATTTCACTTCAAATATTTATTTTAATTAGCCAAGAGGGGACCTGAAGTGGGAACTTAACCAGCCTATCGGAGAACTCTATCAGTGCTCTACACGAAGGCTTGGCTTTTTTATTATTGTAAAGGTACTAAAGGTATGAGAAGTTTATAGAAATAAAATTATACAGTTCCCATAAATTACAGATTAACATAACATACAGATTATTATCAGTGTTGTTTATTATATGGCATCTTCATTTGTATTGAGACTGGCGATATATAATGTTTAAAAGAAAACAGCCTGCAGGGCATATCGTGCAGCCACTGTACAGCTCTCACTCCGCCTCACAGCTGCACAATCCTCTCGTCACCAAGACTGCATGCAGTCAGTTCCTGCACACCAGTGCAAAAACTGTACTCACAGCTTTCCTGTGGAACTTACACTTGCTTTAACTACCAAGTTCATCCTGCCAGTTTTAAATATAGCTTTCATGCTTGGGGTTTGCTGAATCTGCATAACCTTAGCAGAGTTGATAGCTGATGAAAATTCAGAGAGCACAAACTGGTATTTGGACAGGGCAGCAGATGTCCTCTCTGCTGTCTGTAATTTGTGAATGGCGCCATACTTCAGATACATGTTTTAAAATTGGACTTTTTCATTTTATACTTGCATAAAAAGGAGGAAGGGCTCCCTTGGTAAGAGGTATCACTTGGTAAGATTGAGTAAATATTTCTGCAGATGTATCTGTTTGAATGTTGCAGTTTTGCGAAAACTAGCTTTAAAGATTTTGTTGTGAATTTAGCATTTTCTTATCAGAAAATGCACCCCCAAACCCAGAACTATTGCATGAAATTGTTATATGTCTGTAGTCCCTAACCCAGTACTTGTTATGAATTTGGTTTGATTGGGATAGTGTTTTAAAACATTTAACTATTTCATGAAAATATGAAATAATATACAATATCTCAGGTTTGACCTAATTTAGCTTTAAACCCTGAACATTTTCCATTCTTCCTCTTCCCTCATTATTTTGTTGTGACTCCCTCCATTACCAACTTCAAAACACTGATAACTGCTCTCCCTGTTGAGATATAACAATACTACTTCAATGAGTGCCCACAAATGTTGATCGCACTCATCAACTAAATGTACTTCTTTTCAGGTAGCTATTCCATAATACCTTACATATGAATTCTTGGTGAAAAACAAGTTGAGTTGAGTCTGGAATAAATTGAAGGGTATAAAACAGAACCTAGTTCAGCTGTATTTAAGAGACGTACAGTATAATTTAGCTATTGTGCATCATAGAAATCAAACAATCATTGAAAAAAGGCAACTACCATGTGGGGGGGACAATAGTTTTGAACATCAGAAGACCGAACGGCCATATCACTTCATTAAACAAGAATGTTTATAATAATAAAAACAGTATTACTTTATACTGTGGCTTGTCATTACAGAGACAGCTAAAGTGTGATATCCATCTTCCAAACCATATGAATGATGAACTTGTACGAACACGCAAAAGTTTGTTTGGGATTCCAAAATGTATGGCGAGTCTATTTGTTAGACTCTATTTGTAGGACCAAGTAGTCCAAATATCTAACAAAATTTCAGATATTTATACAACGACTACAATTTTGAGGTCCTGTTGTGTCAGACAACCCAGGACTCGGTTCAGTATACTATACTGTATGTGCTGTCGACAGGCTGAAAATGCAGTTTTTGTTGTTGAGTCTTCGTTCTTTATATGTTCTTGTGGGGTATGTTAATTATAAATCCTTTAATATTAATAGTGACATAGGAAATCACACAATAATAGCATGACCCACCCAGTTTAAAGTAGCTGACATACATTACTGGTGTGGCACCAGAGTGAGTTTTATATTGCAAGTCATACGCAGATTAAATACTTTGCAGCTATGTTCTACACTTGTGCTGCAGTACTTTCAAAGCGAACAGGACACCACCCAGATGAGCAATTATAATTCAAGATTTTGACACCGCATGTATTGTTTTGTAGACCTGATCTCTTTCTTGATCTGCGTTGAATTTTCAAGCCTATGGCCCAAAGGAACATTTGCATTATATTTTAAATGGACAATTAAGATTCCTAATCTATTCTATTTAATTGTATTCTGTTTAGCTTTTTATAGTCCCTGGGGACCATTCCTAGTCCACAGTTACATTCAATTGCACTATTTACACACTGTAGGACCCATTGCATGTACTACATGTACATATTGTTACACAATAAGGCCATATTTGCCTAAATACATATTTTGCCTAAATACATTCATTAGATCATAAAAATAATAATGACAAGTAATCTAGCAGGTGAAGCTGCTGTAATAACAATGTGCATATTGTATTGGTACAAGCACAAATAGTTAACAAATAGTTAAAGATTCATTATATGGACCTCCATTTAGTTATTTCCTCTAAAGTAAAAATATGCATTATGCAAAAAAAAAGCAACACTGACATAAGTATCAATTTAATTTTGATGTTGGGTTTATTTTAATACATGTCTAATCCATGCCACTGGACCTTGAGAAATTCTGCCTCTCAAAGAGCAGGTTAATCAGAGTTCCTGTTTAAGATGCACTGGGGGGATATGTTTTTACATGCTGGGAACGGGGTTGGTGTTGGTTTAGGGGGAACGGTGATGTGGGGGCGGGAAGGGTGGAAGATTAGGCTTGCTTTAGTGGTGCAGAGGAATGCCTTGAAGCTAATGACTTTTAAAGAAATCATTTCGATGCATATGAAAATGGTATCTGGCGGTGCTGTGAATGAGGGAGGGCAAGCGAGGTTAGGGAAGGATATTGATTGCTGCTGGGCTGTGAGTCACAACACCGCCGGCATCTTGCTCTCCGTCACAATGCAATCACGGGCCTGCTGCCTGCAATACCCAGACTTTTACCACACCGGCGCTGCCACTGTGACATCAAATAAAGATTAAAAACACAAGGGGGAACAGACCGAATGCTTGACATTATTACAATTTGACATATTCACCATTCATAATCATATTATAACCATAGCCCAGGGTATGAAAAGCATCATTATTGAATTTATTGATATTTGATTCACTTTTGATTTGGGAAAACAATTACATTTGTTTCACCACAATTGACCCTACCAAACAAATAATTATGAGAGATACACAGACACATTTAATCGAGCTACTGTAAGCAATTAGGCATCTAGAATTAGGTACAGTAAGACTAAAGTGCATAACAGTCATTTAGAATGCGTCAGAAACCTAATATGCTTGTTGAAAACAAACATTCTTTACAATAAATAAATAAATAAATAAATGGTGCAAGGTATGCTTGCTTTAACTGTCCCAATGAAAATAACCTTGCTGTCTGTGGAGGAGTAAACATCAAGCTAGGAAAGCTTCAATTCTAGTGTGATTAGTTTTCTTCACTGCAGAAGTCTTTTCACTAAGTTGTTCAGCAGTGGAGCCATTGCAGAACAAATGTAATATTTTTGAACGGTGCTAGTTCGTTGGACAAGGCTGGTGATAGATTACACTGAAATTAATGAAACTTCATGAAATTGTCAAAATTGAGTTGGACACAACCTAATTCACCGGGGCTGTATGACAATTGTTTGACAATTGTTCCTTCAGTAACCAGTTGTTACCTTCTTTCTTTCATCCTTCAGTGTCTTTTAGAGAGTTGGGGGCTAATGGACTTTAGAGAAACAGTTTTTGCAGGTGTACAAATGAGATGATACCCTTGTTGCAAATCTCATAAACAATAAGTATGATGTTATTGATGTTGATGAAGAGCATTACAAGACATTCAGAACAGATTTTGGAAATGGGTTCTGTGTAACTAAACACAGTAACATAAAAAACAATTGAATTGGCAATCTGGAATACATCAATATACAGTGGGGCGCAAAATTTTGGGCACCCCAGATTAAATGTCTGTTACAAGTAATCTGTACGTGATCATTTCATTCTGAACCTGCTTAAACATGAGACTAATTTTAAAGCAAGATTGCTTTTTTATAAAAGATATGTGAAGGTTAATTTGCTTTACATTTTGTACAATAAATCTGTTTCAATAGAAAAATAAGCTTTTCTGATCATTCATGTGTCTGTACAAAAATATATGCAGATATATTATTTATTTTTATATCAAGTTTGTGCACAAACAAAGTAGTTCTGGGTTGGTCCTTGACTTGGAAATTGAGATATTCAGTGCTAAACTACAAAAACATAAGGTGTTTTGTAATCTTTTTGTATCTTTTGTGTACATGCACGGACATAAATTTGTTCTGTCTCAAATTTCTGACTGGTACAAGCCTCTTCTTAAATTTAAGTCTTCAACCATGTGTGTGCTCTGATTTTTAGATATTAACACTTTTATAAGACTAGTACAAAATAGTTGGAAATTGGCCACTAGTGGGGGGCAAAGTAGAAAGGGCAAAGCAAGCATGTTTTGGTTTGGAACGTGGCCCACCATCTTTTTAATATTGTAACCCTCATTATTACAGAAGGCTACCAACCCACAGGGTAGGCTGCGGCACCCTCAGTACCAAACGTTTTTTCTGTCCTTACTGTTAAAATCTGAACATATTTCATTTTTAATCACTTTTCATCACTTCATATTTGCCACAATATTATTATTATTTGTAGTAGTAGTAGTAGTAGTAGTAGTAGTAGTAGTAGTAGTAGTAGTAGTATATTTCATTTGTACGGTGCCTTTCTCAAACCCAAGGTGGAGCAATCAGGTGCCTTATGAATATAATTATATGTGCTGAACACTGGGGGGAAAAAAGACAAATAAAAACTTTTACAGAAACTAAAGAAACATCCACAATTGCAGGGATCCACAATGTTAGGAAACTTACCAAATAACATTGTGTATCCCATGAGAAGTAAAAGCTGGAATGCATTTTACCCTGACTGGCTTGCATCTATTAAATGGATTTCTCACTTTATTCATCCTCCCGTTTCCACTGCTGTATGTTCATATCAGGTGGGAGTCCTCAAATCTTTATAGAGAAAGGGCATTAAGGTAGTGAGTGCCCTTGGATCCATTTTTTCTGGGCTTTGAACTGGAAACACAGATGCCCTTGGACGTTAGCTGGGATAGCTCCAGGCCATCCCTCAAAGCATCTGCTATCTTAATGCACGAGGACGAGACTGGAATAAAGGCTTTTTAGGTGAGACATTGGAGTCTCATAACTGCTACAACATACACACATTTACAGTTCCAACATACTACAGTGTCTATAATACTCCCAAATATTCAAAGAGTCATCTCCCGCATCAAAACTGCATGCTTTTACTTTCTGGAGTTTACTGGTGTAATGTTTTGTCTGTTAGTTTATTTGTGATTCTTGTAATTTATTATTTTTCATTATTCATATCTGGTTATGTTTGTTCAAACATTCATATTTCATTGCACTTGTCTTCCCCTGTGATGACTCGGTCTGAATGTTTTCTGAGCCAGAGTCAATCCCCTGTCTTCATTATTTGGGTGGTTTCGGAATTTTCCGGTTTCCCACGATTCCCTCTCAGTTTTGCTGATCTTACTTCCTTCATTTTCTCCATTTCATATTGTAGATAGCACTAATATACTAATAACAACTAACATAGTCTGTCTAATGTCTGTAATCATTTAAACTAACTTTATCTCTAGTTTCGACACTGCTCTGTAACTCCACCTTTCTGTTCTATCTCTTATTACTTGCCTTAATTCAGCGAAGTGCGAATTTATCATTGCTAGCTAAGCTATGTGAGCACTGTGTGCTTGTTAACATTAATGTAGCTCTCTGTATTATACCGAGCTAGCCAAGAATAAACTCTGCGGTAGTACTGCGGTGGAATCCATTCTTGATTGGTTTTCTAAACAAGTGATGTGAAATTATAATTAATCAACAAAGATGAACTTATTCAGAAATTAGAAGCCTACATCTTGTTTTAAGAAAGATGAAACATTTGACTATGTTGCACTGAATGGACAACATACATCAAATGATTGGACTGAATGAAATGTGCAGCTCAGTCAATGGAGAGTCAAAACAAGCAGCCTCTACTTCAGTAGACATAGCTGCCTCATGTTCTCTCATTCTGGCAGAGGACATGGTAAGACCGTCCCACAAATAAAACTGGGCATTCTAAATTGAGAGAAAAGGAAAAAGAAGCAGTAAAAAAAATGGTTCCAAAAGAAAATAACTATTTCTTGTTATTTGGAATGGCCAGTAAGTATTTGTGCAAGTGCACTCTGAGTGTGGAGAAACTGGAATTAACAAATGTTTATTGTGTGTTAATAAATCAGTGCTCCTTGGCCAAAGTTCCAAATTGTGTGAAGAGGACAGCTGTCGAATTGATTTGTTCAGACTGACTTCATCAGCAGTGCTGTCAGAGGAGTAATTGCCTTCTTTAATTGCTGAACATCGCGTCCTGACTTTGTCCCTGGTCCCAGGTGCCTCTCTGAACTTGCATGCTGATCTTTATCACCCAGAGTGGTGCACTTTCTCCAACAATGAAATGAGGCATTTAGATGAATAGGACACCAAGTGATTACAGCCAGCCCTGGGACTTGACCTGGACATATTTGGTTCCATTTGCAGTCCTGTTTCTGATCATCTGTGTTCATCCTTCAGCCCTAGCATCATCTAACAAGAAGCATGTCAGGCTTGGAGAGAATAATGGCGAAATGTTCACTCTTATTCTGGAATGGTAATGGGGCATCAGTTAATAATCACTTATGAAACTGTTTAAAAGGTGTCTCGCACCCATCAAACATATATATATATAGGGCACTCACTATATATATATTATATATATATATATATATATAATTTTCTTTTTTTTTAGAAAAGACTAAATCTGTAAATCAAAAATTATGCACATAAAGCATCTTTCCGTAACATTCAATAAAGAGGAAAGATGACAGTGAGAATGAGGACAGACTGTTTTATAATACAAAATTGTTCATTCTAAATGTATTAAAATAAATCTATTTTAAATGCTAAAAATGTAAATATCTAAACTGTATCTTTTTGAAGAGTGTAATTTCAATCCCTTTTTATGAGCTAAGGAAACTATTGCTTGTTTCATCATCTAGGTGCTACTCATTTTAATGTAGTTTTGGAAATATATGCTCTGTTTATTTTCTCAGGAGAGGTGCCAACACTGAGCCTCAGCATTGTTATTCAAACACTTGGGGTGCAAAAATGTGGGCAACTCTAGTTTAAATGTATGTTACAATGAATGTATGTGATCCAAAGCAAACTTGAACTCTTATTGGAGTGGACATGAGACCTTTCTGCAAAAAATTTTTTATTTAAATTTTCACTGTTTAGAAAAGGAAAAGGGCCCTGTGCAAAAGTTTGGGAACCTTTTTTTAAAGGATGATTACTTTACCAGACCCAGGTGATGGCTTCATTGAGTCTGGTGAGTATAATTCTTGGGCTGAACTTTTTATTCTGAAGTAACTCCTTACCTTCTAAAATATTCAACTGTAGTGGCTGTTCTGTCTGGTGTTAACAACCATGGGTTCCTCTAAACAGTTGTACAAGGATTTCAGAATGAAGATGTTTTGTTTCCACCAAGAAGGAGAAGGCTACATTGGGACTGATTGCAATGGAAAAAGTGGGGGAAGAGTCAACTCACTCTTGTCCGGGGTTCCAAATCTGGTCTGGACCTTTGGCTACATTCTACACTTTGCTGGGGCAATGTATAGAGTATATTTTCCACAAATACAAGGGCAAAGCCTAGCTTGCACAAAAACAATATACATTGACAAAACAATTGGTCATACCAATTTATTCTGTGTACACACATTCCACTCTTGAAGATTACTGAATTACTGATACTGTCATCACAGCATTTCATGTTTGAGCCTTACTATTTTTGTGTTCTGAGTTGAAGCTTTTCATTTTGACAAGCCTGTTTAGCAAACACTCAAGCTTGTGTTGTTCTGCTGCCATTTGATTTAACAGATCAAAAAAGGGCTCCATTTTCAGAAGAGAGAAACGAGCGACATTACACATCAGACTCAATTTTAATTCTGTAATGTGGTCACCAGAATTGGGCAGGAGCAGTAAATTGTGTCTAGACTGCTTCTAATTTTCAGATTGCTGCTAGGGGTTTTTGACTTCTGCTCCTTCACCAAGTCCTTTCATTTTATTTGTGGGATTACCACACCGCCCTTTTGTTCGACCCCATCCTCTGTCTCCTCAAAATCAATAAAAGCCGAGAGTGTTTAGCGCTCGTCTTTGATTCACAGGAAGTGATCTTAGCTCAGAGAACTGTGGAGATTTTTTTTTCTGTGTGCTTCTTCTTCGCGGAGAGCGCTGTTGAGAGGAGGGTAATTATGTTTGACTTCAACTGTCAAGATTCTGCGTCAGACAAACCAAAGCCACTTCATTAGCATTTGTTTCCAGCTACTAATTGTTTGAATACAAATGTGAACAAAGCTTTCATGTGGTTGGGCGTGTACTTTAACAAAGCCTTCTGATGTTAACAGAATCCAAGGACAGCAGTTTATGCATGCACGCAATACAAGTGGAATTAAATATGGAGAGGGAAAAAGGTCATTATTTTAACATTTGGATATTTAATTGGATAATCTATTGGCCAAAAAAAGGACCATGTGATTATTTCGCTCCATTTTTAGGTCACGTGATATTTAATGGCAATTCATAAGATATATTAATAATGGCAGTTAATTTGATGTACAGATAATGCGTTATCACAGACACACACACAAGCTCATCTTATGATCGCTTGACTGGATCGGATAGAATAGAAATATTCAGTACAGTGTGAGTTTCCACAAAGCAGTCCAACAACTGAATCATTCCCTCATCATTTCAGCAGGTTTCATTCAAATCGGCTACAAGTATTGATGCATGGGGCAGTGATTACATTAGTTAGCCAGTGTGCTCCAGAATTATTGTGTGCTCCAGAAACACTTCAAAAAAGAAAAAATGTGATTCCTGAGATAAACTCAAAATATGGAAAAATACTTGACTTTATTCATGTTTCAATGGAATGCAATAAATAATATAATTCACAAAAACAAGGTTACATAATTATTGGCACCCCTGGTTTAGTACTTGGTGCATCTACTTCTGGCAAGAATAACAGAATTCCTCTATGCAGATCATTGCAAGATCCTTGCATTCTTGGGTTTGCACTGATCAACTACCCTCTTCAGTTCTGTCCACGGGTTTTTTATTGGATTACAGGAAAAGACTCCATGCTGTTATACTTTCTTGAGCACTGCAGAGCTTCCAGCATTCCCAATCTTTGAAGTAGATATATTGCTGTCATTGCATGATCTCAGGGGTGGCTAAATAAGGCAAAAACCAACAGACCACATCATGAAGTGAGTTGAAGTAGATGTATTCTCCTTCACAAAGTATTGATGAAGCAAGCAGTGCTCCTGCAAAGTAACATTTGCACATAAGGTGAAAATACGGTGTGTGCCTGCCATGAAACAGCTTATAATTATAAAACATAGCACTTTCTTGCATACTGGGCTTGGACTTATTGATTTGAACCTTAAATCCCCCCTCCCATATAAAAAGTAATCAATGACATCCATCTAATTAATAAAACATTGTGATTTAATAAAACATTAAATGTATTGAGACATAATATGTAAAGAAACAATATGTTTGGAAATGTCTTGATATTTCCAGAAAGAATATGTCTTCTATTTTTGTTTATCAGTTTGTTAGCTAAATTGGTTTATTTATTTAACTATCTATTTTATGCACTCATTCTCAGGGCTAAAGAGCTCCCCTGTGTGGAATTTCAGAATAGGTCGTTTATTAACAACAACAATATAAAGTACTATTTTGGTGAAGGTTACTCTTCATATTTTAGATGGGAAAGATGGGTATGCCCATTGTGTCCTTGGATTTGTAAATAGCACACTATATTATTTAAGTAGAATGTGTGCTTGGATAAACCCCTCAGTGCTGTGCTGTTTGCCATCTTATTCTGTGACTCAGAAATTATTTGTGTTTTTCATCATGCTTGGATATCAGGCACCATTAATCAGAGCAGAAAAAAAAAAAAAAATCAATGGCTCAGGTCTAACTAGCTATGTATTCCCAGTTATTCTATTTTAAGCTGACAAATGCCAAGCACATTTAGCAGTTTAACTGATAAGCAATTAAATATGCATGGATTTAACCGAAAATCACTGGATGATTTAATCATTTCTGTAATTGTATTACTCATTAAGGTTCCCAGCATCAGTACAGACGCTTTTGGCTGCATGAATTATTAAAATATAAAATATGGGGGGTTGGAAACTGAAATGGCTGCAATTATATTGACATAGGAATAATACAAATGCTACATAATAGCATTTGTATTATTATAATAATTATTATAATTATAATTATTATAATGAGACATTTTATACTCAACAAAAAATTCAATGTTGGCATAGTATTGCACCTATGTATAGTTGAATCTTCAGTTTGGTATTGCAGAATGTAATTAATTTTTTTACCTAAGTGGCCATTCAGACTAACTGAACATATGAATTATAAGCCCTGTACCTGACCAGAGACATACTTGGATCATTGTGGAGAGGCTGATTACACATTTAATTTTCATATAATAGTGATAATATACACATGTATATAAAGGTGTTGAACAAATGCGGAAACTACACAGAGCTTGTTATTTTGATTAATGATGTCCAATGTAAAATCTTACTTAAAATGTTATAATATAAAAATTACCTGGCTTTTACCTCTCATTAAAATACAGTTTTTATAGCCAATTGCTGTGCCTGTGTAAACTGACCTTGTCCTATAGCCACTCTGGAGATATATTTGCATGGGCAGTGAATCACTAACTGGCCTCAGCTCTACATAAAGTTTATTTTCATAAAGTTTAATATAATAGATAAGATTTAACAGTACAGCCCACATTCTTTTGGAGATGAGATTTAAAGAGGTTGATTCATGACAATTTACTGTAAAACATACATCGTCTCATAACAGAAATGGTATGGTTATATAAGAAAGTCGATAAAATCACTCTTGGTCTTTGTTTTTGAAAGTGTTTTTTGTCTGGCTATTAGCCTATATGAAGCAATAGATTAAATCAGAATGTTTGTAAACAAAAGGCGCTAAGATACTTCCAGGTGGCCATTCAGCTGCGGAATGAAGTAATGTTACTTAAATATTGACTGAACCAGAGATGTGTATAAACAGTTAGCTCATTAACTATTCGGAAATAATGTTGTTGTAATCTAGCACACAGCGGATTGGGATTTTTCTGATTCTTAAAAGGGAGGATAACCCAGATCCTACAGTCCGTTTACAGGGCGGCATCAGGTGCTTGGCACCATCAATGACAGCAACACAGAGATGCCTGACATAAGATTAAAAGTGTCAGAAACAGGGGGTAACAAACAAAAAACTAAACCGGAACTTCTAATTATATTGCTCATGTCCTTCACAAATGTTGTTGGCAGCAAATGTTAGCTAATAAACACCAGATGCTCATCAGCGGCCGTACAGAGAAACTCAGAGATGATTTTACAAACATGAAATGCTAAATCCAACCTTGCCTGTCGTAAAACTAGTTAGCTAGGTTGTTAGTTTTGGTGGTAACATTATAGTAATAGGGTTTCCAATAACACTAGCTAGTTTTCACTGGTTATTCAAGTTAATGATGTTGGCTAGCTAATGTTTGCTACAACATTAGGAGGGGTGCTCTCATCTAACGTTAACATTACATAAGCTAGCACCATATAAATCATATGAATAAAACAATTTCGTTCAGTTTTCATAAATTCTTTTTATATTCCAACATTGACTATGTGTTTGTACCTTGGTTAAATGACACAGAAAACACTGCCTGCTATTTACATTCCTCAACCTTATCCACCCGGAAGTTATTTGATGTTGTGACATCATGGTGATTTAATCTATACAAGCAAGGTCAATTTTATTGGTAAAATATAAATAAATAAAATTTACTCCCACTTGAGAGATTCCTATTCCATAATTAATCTTCCTTTTCCTTTTTTAAATCTAATGTCAGAGGGGATGGGAACGCAAACACATTTTTACCAAAAGTGTCACAACGTCAATTAACAAGGTAAAAGTGGTGGGGCCAATATTCTGTCAATATACTTTCACCCTTTCATCAGCGCACATTCTTCCCCCTTCTCATTTGACACCCAAAAAAGGTGTTTCACTCGTGTATACATCATATCGCGGAAGCTAGTGCTGCTTTAACTTCTGTTTCAGCTTTAATATTTATATCTTTATGTGAATTACGGACACAGAAAAGGATGGCATGCGACCACAAAGCATACCTGCTGCTGAACATATCACTATTTTCTGTATATCAGCACTGGGAAACACACAGCAAGTTCAGATTCAAAAACTAAAAATAAATTCTTACTGCTGTCAGTATAAACAGTAAATGTATGGTAAGAGTTGAATGATATTTAATAATTTGCATGTAATATCTGACAGCAAGTGCTGGAACAAAAAAGTTATCTGAAAAGAGCATATAAAACACAATCAAACATCTTAAAATAGCTTTTCCCCATTACAGAGTCCCTGATTTATATAGCTCTGGTCTCTTTCTTCCATTAATGTCATAGCTGATTGGTTGCCGGCCATTTTGTCTAATGGCAGCATGACATGTTTTATGCCACTTAATTAGTTAGATTATTTCCTGCCTGTGCTTTGCTTGGAAAAAGCCCTCGCACAGAGTTGACATGTCAGCTCTTTTCTGGCAAAATTATTTGTATTTTAAACTTCAGTGGTTGTTAAGTATAAAAAATTACATTGTTTTCTTTCTTTCCCTCAGCTTAATGGCTGTGCCTTGGAGGAATTGAAAGCATGCTAATGGAGTTACTATAACATCTGGTTTGTAAGTATATTTTCCTCAGTTTCCTTAAGGCCATTGTGCGATCTGAAAAATGAATGTGCCAGCAGACTACTGTAGTGTGGAGTTCTGCCAAATTTCTCATCCCCAAACAGGGGAGACTGCCTGCGGCCCCAAAATTCATTCTAAGCACAATCCGCTTTGTCCTTTCGTGCAAAATATTTAAGCAAGCTCAAGCTTTTAAAAACACAACATACAAAAACGGAAAACACATAATTTTACAAACTGCTGTGTAAGACCCGAATTAATTGAACACTTGCTTGGATTGTTTATCCACAGTTAAAGCTAATGAGCGGCACTGTGCACTTCCAAACCAGAGGTTGGCATGAGTTATTTAACAGAGAATTTTGTTTAATGAATCTATGGAACTACAGTATTTCGTAGTTTTAGACAGCAGCTCAGCTTATAATTCAAGTTAGTGAACTACACTTTCAAATTTAATTCAACCTAACCCTGCTGTTTAATTAGCATTCCCAGTCCACAATTTGTACAGTTACTACAATAATTAACATGTTGTACTTTAACTTCCTCCAGAAACAAGACCCTGATTACAATGTAATTTTAACCTAAATGCACTGTGCTGAAATATAAGGATCATCCCTCACAATAATATCTGATATATTGATCACATTTGTATTGACAACTAGTCAATAGATTTTATAGTTATTATTTGACATTTTTTTACATACATTGACTGAACCTAGTTCAGGGGTTCTTTGTTATGTGAATATATAGTCATATATAATTATTATTGTTTTTAATAATAATAATAAAACAGAAAGAGCGGCTCCCCATCTAAAACTGGGTCATGGCTTGGCCACAGTGTTGTCGTCTAAAATTTCCAATTCCAAATCAATCCTTAAATGTGCTGTGGGTCTCTTTATTAAACAGAAGTTTGGCTGAGAAGGCATTATCTGCCTTAAGTTTCCCTCAGCCAACGGAACTGCACTCTGCATCTCTAAATAAGAACACAGATAAAGATTAATCTCTTGCATTTATATTTTTACAGCCATTTGCCCCCCAACGAAACCCCAGTAACACATCAGGGAAACAAGGCCTGGCACCTCAGCTGTGGGATGTACTTGCAGAGAATTGAAAGGCCTTGTATGTATTCATGATTTGCTGCTATCCACCGGGACCCACCTTTCAGAAGCACTGATGACTCAGAGAGGTGCTCTGCATATCAACAGAATGCTGCTACCTGGGAGAATTCACAGCCTGCTTAAGAAGCAGAAAGAACAGTCTGGCCCGTGGTGGGAAGGTTGGGGGGATGGGGTGTATGCAGCGGCGGGGGTGATTAGTGATCCAGCAAGGCTGAAACCAGATGATTAAGACGCGCTGGAGCTCTGCAGAAGCCCCAAACCCGGGCCCAGAGTCTGGAATGGTAAGGGGATCGATTACGGCGGCGCGTCTCTTTAACGGATTAATTTCAGCCATCCGGACAGTTCTGCCGAGAATGGGAGCGCCTGAGCAGCCTTCGTGGATAGGATTTGTGTCCAGTACTCCTTAATCTTAAAGACAATGGTGAAGTGCACCAAAGCTGTGCGGCACAGCACCGACCCCCATGAAGGTTTTTGTGGTCTGTTGTACTTATTCACATGATTAATGCTGCTTCCTTTTTACTCTGGGAAATGGCCTGTATTCTAGAGTGCAATCTGCATTGGGTAGAAACGTGCTCCTGCTTTCTTACAAATCAACGGAGCTGAAAGGTTTTAAATTTGTACTCAGCCTGCATTATTCATTGTATTTATCTACCTTTGTTTAACCAGGTAAGTCAACTGAGAACGTAATTCTCGTTTTTCAAACTGCAAATTCAAAATGGAGAGGGAATGCAAGTCTAGAATGGTAAGGGGATCGATTACAGGGGCACCTCTCTTTAACAGATTACTTGCAGCCACCCGGACTGCTGAGAATGACTATTATATTGAATCCCTTTATATATGTATTGACTGTCACCTTTAATTTATTATTTTTTTTATTTTTTTATTTTTTTCCAGATTTTTCCATTTTTCTCCCAATTTGGTAGCCAATTGTACCTCGTCTGATTCAATTAGAGGTAGTAGTCGTATTAGATGTACCGCCCATACCCCGTCCCTCGGCGGCCCGAATGAGAGCGACACGCCTTCTTCAAGCCGTCTCGTCTCGTGCCCGTTGCCGTGATTCCGAGGCGCCCGAGGTGCTTATTGTGCGGCGATCTAATAACCCTGCCAAGTCCCTCCCTCTGGAGCAGCGAGCCAATTATTGCTGCCCCACGTGAGCCGGCCAAACTTGGCTTTTGGCAGGACCGAGAATCGAACCCCGGTCCCCGGTGTGCAACTGCAGCAAACTGCAACCGCAAGTCTGCTGCGTCTTAGCCTGTTTTTAATTAATTAATTAATTTTTAATATATTTATTTTTCCCTACTGTTTTGTTTAACCCTTGTAGTATGTAGTCTTAACATTCTGTATACTCCCCTTGTCCGAATGGTCAAAAAAGACCCGCCTTCATTAAACCCCTAAAATAAAGCAGCTTAATTGAATTTGAATGAATTGAATTATATTTTGCATTAAGAAACAACCTGTCACTCATCACAAAGTTTGTCATCAAATTTCAAGTCGAAAAAAAATAATTTAGGGGGTATTCTCTGCTGTTAAACATAGTAACAAGGGTCATTTTTTACCCTTAAGACAGCACAAGGTTTAAAACCGTAGGCAAGATCAGAGTCTAAAAACAGGTAGAGTTCATTGAGGTGGACAGGACAGGAACGTGAGGAATCAAAACAAAAACAAAAAGCACATATTCACTCTGATACACACAGTGAATCAGATAAGATTCCTGACACGTCATGGAGAAGAAAGAGTGCACTGGTTTATGTTTGGGATCATTGCCTTGCTGTAGGATGAAGCACTGTCCAATGAGTTTGGAGGTATTTGATTGAACTTGAACACCTGTGGCAGCCATATATGCCCAAACCTTTCCTCAGTGAGTGTATATCATCCTCACTTCCAAGTACCTTTAGAATGTCTCAAGGGTCAGGCCAATTTTATTTTCAATCTACATACTTCCTCTCAATCATATCATTTGCAAGCATATGATTTCACTTTTATGTTGCTGATACCCAGCTGTATCTGGTACTTTAAAGAAGTTAGAGACTCTCCATGCATGCCTGGCCCAACGTTGTGCTAATGACAGTCAAGGAAGCCATTATGAGGCTGGGAAATAAGAAAAACAAAAAATCAATCAGGCTTATCTTGCCATAGGCTTACCGAAATAACCTGTTTGAAACATCATTAACCCTTCCACACAGATTTGGCAAACCTTGCCTATTTTTGCAGGATTCTACTTTGAGGCCTTATCCAGAGGTGAGCACCACAGCAGCTTGTTGCTTAAATGAAAAAAGACACTCCACCATTCACAATGCTAACTTCATTTAGTTCATTTTCATAATTTAGGTATAAATTAAATAAAGTAAATGAGTTATCCTTTACTTTGCAGTGAGTTTTCCACAAGGGTGATATGCAGAACTACTAAAGATCTATGAAACAAAATGTAAGCAGTGGACCCTGGTGTCCCTTAATAAACTCAAATTTTGGCTATGCTTTAATCTGCAATTGACTAGAAGTGAATTTGGATTTAAATGCAACTTCATATATATCAGCTTAGTGTACACAATAGGTATATTTACTGCACTTTATAATTAAATTTGTATTTTAAATGACATGACTTTCATTCTGAGGGCAGTGGTTCTACTATAAAATATCACATTTGAACTGAAGGACTAGGTGCAGGTATTGTGGTGGAAAGGACAATTAAGACTTGATCAGTCTCTTAGGGCTTAGGTTCCAAGCTCTCACTTAGTAGTCCCTAAGTGGTCAAAATGATTAGTAAATGTCTTATGTATTAGACCCACACTGGTCTAACAGAAATTGATGGCCATACAGATGTCAGTTAACGTAATCCATGTGTCAATTTATTGGAATTTTCATATAGTACTTCACTCGTATATAGTTCATCCACGGCCCCCGGGTGGAAATTAGTCATTCAAATGCAGAAATTGGTTACTAATATGTTGCTTGGCATCCCGTGCTTTGTGATAGACCTAAGTATTTAATAATATATAACAACATATACAACAAAAGTATATAATTGGCAGCAATGTCACTTTTTTTATCCAAGACAGGTTTACCCGAACTGAGGAAAAATTGGCATATTAATAACAATATTTATAAAAACAGAGCTGCTCAGAATATCAACTTGGCTGCCAACAGACCCGGTGCTTTACCCCTTAATTATAAAAATATTACAATAATGTGCGAAAAATGTAGTGCCAGTTCACATTAAGTGACCGTTATACACTGTAATTATACTGCAACTACAGTATGATTACTACTCCATCGAAGTGTTACAAAATAATGGTTAAGATGGGCTCAACTCTTTCTTGGCCTCTCATATATAAAAGCCAGGATTAGTAGCCACCGTCAGGTCAAACTGTCATCGTGAACCTTCCCACGACCAAACACATCAGCTATTGAGCAGAAACATAATTAAATGGGTAGGCATGTTAATCTTTCTTGGATTAGCCCATTAATATATTTGAGAAGTAACAAATAGAAAAGATGCTCTTTTTTTCTCGGTGAGGTGTTTGTTTTAACTCCTCGGGGATGGGAGCACAAGGGCTTGAAAACCATTGCACAGCAGCCCTTGAAATGAATTGCTCGCTAATAAAGACATCTTGGGATTAAACCTGCCAGTGCCAAGCAAAGGATAGATGTAGAAGAGAGGAGGGGAGAGAAGAGAAGAGAAGATAAGAGAAGAGAAGAGGAGAGAGAGAGAGAGAGAGAGAGAGAGAGAGAGAGAGAGAGAGAGAGACTGTATGCCCTCCTAAGGAGAAAAATAAGAAAATATCCACATCCAAATATGTAATACAGGTGCAGAGTAGAGGTAACTCATAAAAAGGAAAATATTGTCGGCACAAAATGATTACTGCTCCCAGTGATCTTCTTATGGTGAGTAAACTTTGTCTGGGAGCAGTTATCACAGTGTACAGACTTTAGTCCTATTTTTCCACACTAAATGGAAAAAATGGGATTTCAGGCATGTGTAAATTCATAACCACCCCTCCCCCCAGCCTCCCATTCGCTGTCTGGAAAGGAGATGGAGCAGAAAACCTATTCCTTTCATTTTTTTAACATTATTCATTCTGCCTTTGTTGGTCACAGCAATTGAAATCCCCAAACAAAGACCCATGAGAAATGGCGATTCGATTTCAGGGGGGAAACTACTCATTGAATCAAAAACAAGGCAAACAAGGGAATTCTGTCGTTCTTTTTGTTATGTTAAACTGAGGGAACCACCAACCCCAGATAATTGTTTTTCACGTAACAGGTTTACAGTGAGCCTCAGTATTGTAGCCAATAACAAGAATCCAAACCAATTTCTAACCAATAGCCATGCTGTTACTTGATTTCTTCATTCTGAATGTGTAAATAGCATGATGTAGAGGTTAGTGATCCAGACATACAGTGTAGTCAGTAAGAATTTGGACAGTGGTACCATTTCTGTTCTTTGTTGGCTCTGTACACACATATTAGACTTGAAATGAAACAATACATATGAGGTTAACCCTTGTGTTGTCTTCAGGGTCAAAAATTACCTGCCACTATGTTTAACATCAGAGAAAACCCCCAAAATGTTGTTTTTTTTTCAACTTGAAATTTGATGACAAAATTTGTGATGAGTGACAGGTTTCTTAATACAAAATAGATTTGGGGTTTAAAATTCTATTAAACTGCTTTATTTTACACGTTTAGCGAAAGCAGGTCATTTTTTACCCTTAGGACAAGGGGAGTATACAGAATGTTAAGACTACACAAGGGTTAAACATATGTTCACACCCAGGTAATATGGGTAGGAATGACATCCCTTTTTATAGGCCTACATAGTCCCTCCATTTTAAGGGACCAAAATAATTGGACAGTTGTCTTCTCAGCAGTTTTTGCTTAGTCAGGTGTATTCAATCACTTCCTTGGTGCAGGTATAATTAAGCATTATTGAACGAGAACCCATGGTATATTGTGGATATTGGCACAGCTAGAGGGGTGGTTAGTCACGACGCGAAGCGAAGTGCTGTTACACCCCCTAGCTGTGCCAATATCCACAATATTCTACAGGTTCCAGTTCCATCACGCTTTTATACAACAGTTACCACATTTATCTTTCAAAATTTCAAACTTTAATGAATATATTAATGGAACTAGGTTTTATTGTAACTGTATTCTTCTGCTGAACAGTAGTTTATTGGTTGCTAAGCGATTGGTATTAACGTTAGCTAGCAATAGATGAAATTAGAATGTAAACAGAGGTCACTAAGACAGGTGGCTGCAGAATGTTACTTCAAAATCGACTGAATCAGAGCTGTGAAGAAACAGT
This sequence comes from Conger conger, assembly GCF_963514075.1. Classification (NCBI taxonomy): domain Eukaryota; kingdom Metazoa; phylum Chordata; class Actinopteri; order Anguilliformes; family Congridae; genus Conger; species Conger conger. The sequence continues at coordinate 51,150,097 of NC_083764.1, forward strand.
TAGCCAGTTAAGTATGCCAAAATCGTGTTGTGTTTGGGACTGTAATGCCAAATGTAATCTGGCACACACTGGATTGGGCTTTTCCCAATTCTTAAAAGGGAAGATAACCGAGATCCTACAGTCCGTTTACAGGGCGGTCTCAGTTTTGACAGGTGTTTGGTACAGTCAATGATAGCCGACATAGAAACACCCGACATAAGTTTCAAAGTGTCAGTAAAATGGGGGGACAAAAACTATGTTCTTCACAAATATTGTTGGCAGCTAATGTTAGCTAATGTAACACCAGACGCTCATTGGAGGCTGTGTAGAGAAAAACTGGGATGATAACTTTACAAACATCAAACGATAAATCCGAAAGCTACTAGCAATAATTTATCCCTACTGCACTAACATTAGCTAGCTAGTTTGCTAGTTTACATTACACCTGACGACACTGACATACAAGTAATTTGTGTTTGTTTTAGACGTTTATCTGCCAGATAATGTACAGTGAAATAACTAATAATAGCGTCGTAATGAGTCATTATTTCCCTCGCTGGGGTTTGGTGGTCTTGCTGTTATTTAGATCCGAGGATGTTGCCTTAGTTTTTTTTTCATTCCTACTCCTTTCCAAATCCCCAACAAGGTCAAATGACACTAAAACTACTCAGGCTTTGGATTGCCTTTGGAGTCTGTTCTTAGCATTTGTAAACAATGCCAACAACAGAGTTGGACCAGAGTTGTACCAATGACTGTCAAGAAAGCCATTATGAGAAATAAGAACAAAACAGAGACTTAGGCCAAACAATAGGCTTACCAAAACAAATGAAGATTGTTTTGGTAAGCCAACAGTAAGACATAAGACTACCCAATACATAATGATTAGTGTAAGGATTATTGTTTGTTTAACACAAACAGTAATTATGTCTTCAGGTTTGTTTTATTTTGATATTACATTAGCCAAGAGGGAAATTGATGCAAAATTGAATGAATGAATGAACAAACACAATCTATCTATCTTGGATTTACAGTGGTGTGCATATATTCGGGCACCCCTGGTCAAAAAGCCTTTTACAGTGAATATCTAAGTGAACAGAAGTGAACCTGACCTCTAAATGGTACAATGTTAAATATGACACTCCTTCAAATTTTAAAGCAATATTACTTTTTATTTAAATATTTTAGTTACTGGAAATACAACTAAAAGGAAATGCTTCAAACAACATATGCTCATTGGAAAGTAGCTGCAGTCTCTAGGATTCAATTTGTTAATTTGACTGATGGCAGCACGGATGGTGCAGTGGGTAGCACTGCCGCCTCACAGCAAGGAGGTCCTGGGTTCAAATCCCCGTCGGCTGGGGCCTCTCTGTGCGGAGTTTGCATGTTCTCCCCGTGTTTGCGTGGGTTTCCTCCCACAGTCCAAAGACATGTAGGTTAGGCTGATTGGAGAGTCTAAATTGCCCGTAGGTATGAGTGTGTGAGTGAATGGTGTGTGTGCCCTGCGATGGACTGGCGACCTGTCCAGGGTGTATTCCTGCCTTTCGCCCAATGTATGCTGGGATAGGCTCCAGCCCCCCTGCAACCCTGATCAGGATAAGCGGGTTAAGATAATGGATGGATGGATGGAATTTGACTGATGGTATTTAATTTAGTTTCATGAAAATGGCTTATCTCTGAGGAAGTCATGGTTCTAAAATGTAAACAGCATTAAGTGCTTTTAATTTAGTGTGTAACACATGATTAGGATTGATATACATTTACGCCAGTGGCAAGGGCAGAAATGATGCAGTTCTCAAACAGCTTCTTTGGAAAGATAAGACAAGAGAAAGAAGATAGTTGTTACATTGTGTTTAATGCTTATGTTTTTCAATGCATATTGATCACCTACAGTCAGGTCCATATGTATTGGCATCCCTGATATAAGTTGCCAAAAAAAGGCTTGAGCCTACATTAGCTATAAAGAATGAAAATGAAGATTAATTAAATGTGCCTTTTTAAAACTTTAACAAACTAAATCGTTTGGAATGGAATTCTCTAGAAGTGTTATAATTGTTTTTTGTGAACTGATTAGTTGCAATGACAGTGATGAGCTTTAGAGAATTACTCTCTGGTACATTTCATTAAATAAAAATCAATGTGACAAATGTATGAAGGCCCAGGCTGTTTATTACCACAGGAACAAGTTGAACAGGGAATCCATGCTCTGCATCTTTAGCCATAATGAGCACTTAATTTGTTTAAAAAGAAAAAATCAACCACCCTGGGTCAGTACCAAAGAAGCAAATGTCACCCATTTGTGTTCCTCCCCCACCTGCCTTCAACTCCACCCTCATCTCATTACTTCCTAAGACTTGATTATCACTTAGATGTGGTGGCTCTTGACGAAATTTGGACCACGCTGACATAATGCCTTCTCTGACACACAGCATGTATACATGCTCATTAAAAAGAGATGCTTTTGAATTCAGGGCCATACCACAGGAGGCAAGAGGTTTAAAGCCCACAGTTGAAGTCAGCTTTTGAACAACTTCAAGGATTTATCACTCAAATTATTTAGCGGTTGCTTGCAGTAGGGCCTAGCTTGTAAGAGTGTATCTCTTCTTCTCCAGTTTTCTTGATGTACAGTATGTGGATGTACGCATTGTATGTAGATACATTACATTACATTACATTATTGGCATTTGGCAGACGCTCTTATCCAGAGCGACGTACAACAAAGTGCATACCCATAACCAGGGATAAGTTCGCTGAAAGACCCTAGAGGGAAGTACAATTTCAACTGCTGTTACACTGTATATATACATTTAAAAAGTATTTGCCCCCTTTCTATTAATGCATAATTGTCACACTGAAAGGTTTAAGGTATTTAGACTAAATGTAATAATTGACAAATTATTGGAACCTGAGTAAACACAAAACACATTGTTAAAAGATAATTTCATTAAAAACGAATTTATCTAAGATCAATGGCACAATGAATTCAACAAAGCACCCTGAAGCTGAAACTGAAATTGTTCAGCAGCACTCATTGATATACACCCAGTAAATACATATATATACACTTAGTATGTGTGCAGATAGACAGGCAAATGTAGACATGGAAGTAGAAAAGAATATCCAACACATTAACAATTTTATTGACCCACCAAATATTATTGCAATGTTAGCCCTTTTTCCTGAAAGCGGTCTGAAGGGAAACATCATCTTGCAATAGTGACAAGAGCAGCACAGGAGCAGAGCGAGTTGCTCTAAGGTTTAGAATACTCAGTGCACTCAGTTCAGCACCACCTATGCCAGGGCACACAAGGAATGCATCAGCAGTGGGCCCTAATAAAAGCACAGGTGAATAATTTGACGTTGTGTTTTGCAATATGCTATGAGCGGCACCACTGACACATTTTTTTATCACAGCAAATTTAAAAGGCAGCACGGACTTTCTGAGCAAAACTTGATGCATGTGTTTCTGTCGTAAGTGTATTATGAAAGACCAGCGCGTAGCTTGGTCCATTTCTGGCTTTATTCCAAAACAAAACAAATTCTGAAAACAGTGTTGGCTTTTTTGGCAGATTGATCATATTGGCTCTGGAACCTTGGTTTTAGCCTGTCAGTCCTGCGGTTAACTTTGTATTTTTATTCCCCCCCCCCCCCCCCCCCCCAGATTGTCGTTTGGGCTCTGGGCCACTTTAAGCCTTTTATTTTGTGCTACCCCACAGCCCAGGCAGGTTGTAAACATGTGGCCACAGCCATTGCATCGTAGGCAGCCTCTTACAAGTTTTATTATTTTATTAAATTCATATCATAGGAGCATAAAGAACAAAATGTTATAATTCAGTAATATCGTAATTGGGTGTCAAGCTGAAAAACAATGCTTAAATATAGCTACAAGAGAAACTGTTCTGACACACTCTTGGTGCCAAACAATTATTCTTAACAATAATGTAGCTACATCCTAGTAAAGTGCACAGAGAGCCGAATGCTCTGGAAATGTCTTTTTTTTATTGCTCAATCCATTCCCTATAGAGCCTAAATGTCTTCAGTTGTACAGTAAAATATGCAGGTTTCATATTATGGAAATGGGCAGGGCTTCTCGCCAGATATAGAGGTGAGTTGGCAATTTGACTACATTGCTGTTAGTTGTTGCGTTCCTTTGAATGCTTATACTCAAATATTATAATTTAAAAGGCTGAAATTTGATGCCAAAATTCAGCGAGTTATCCAAAAATAATCAGTCTCTTGCTTGTTACTAAATAGGAAGTTCTGCATGCAAAATGGTCCGGCCCATCTGTTTCTACAAGGAATTGTCAGTATGAGTTGAGGAAGCCCTCAACTTAGTCAATCAATGTACAGAGATAATGGCAACACACGGCTACTCATGTGAGCGTTAAATATCGTTGCTTGCTTCTGTTGAGAGACAGGACAAAGTCATAGGCTCAGGCCATATTCCTGTGGAGATCATTACACAGATTAATTGGGTCGAGAGATAGAAGTAATTTTTCTGAGTTCAAGGTATTACATTGAGATTAAACAGAAGCATGTACTTCATTAGGAAGATTCATTAACATGAATCAGGTATAAAATGATTTCGTTTAGTCCTGCTAATGAAAGCTATTCCAAAAATTACACTGAATTAACTGACACATTATTCTTTTTAATTATTACATCTTCATTGTGCAAAAGAGGAAGAGGAAATTCCACCAGATTATTGAAGATTAATAAAAATGCATGTAAAAAGTTGTAAAAAAAATAAATAAAGCATGCTATATGTTATTGATTATTTTTGTAGTCAGAGCATAAACTGACAGCAGGTCACTTAGCTAAAGCTATCATGTTACAAATGCAGAGGTATACTTACAACCCTTTGACAATTAACAATCTGTGTTTCAGGGGAGCAAAATACCTCCATTTGAGTCTTTACAGAAACTGAGACACAGCCAGACCATTGGGTAGAATGGCATACTTTGAACACTTATTGTCGTGAAGTGTAACAATAGATGCTTGTACTATTTTCCTTCTCCTGAAGTCTCCCCCTTTCTGATGAATCATGGATTTATGTTTATTATTAAATGTGCATGATAGGTTAAAATAGCTTTGCAGCTTTCCAGAGAGTTTAAAGAAGTTTTCAGTACAAAGTTAAATTCCACCCTTTCCTCTCGCAGAATACATTATGAGTTGACATAGTGGATCCTCTGGCTAAAGCAATATGCTTGCTGGAAGCATTGAATCAATGCAGGCTTTAAATTCATGTTTGTTTCCTCAGTGTTTGCCGGACCCATTAGTATACAGGAGAGAGATATTATTGAACTGAAATCAATCCCTCTTGTAGAGAGGTGATTTATATATTAACCTATCCTAAGGTAATATCTGCAGATAGCTATTTCATTTGAAATAGCGATTTGTTAAGCTAATCCACAAATAGTGATTATTTTCAGGCTTCTAAATTGTACATCTAAATGGGAGTATCTTGCTCCCTGAAATGCCTCATTAAGAATTAATTTGGTATTTTATGTGTTATTTGTGCATGGTTATTTCATAGAAAACAGAGTGCATTTTTCATAATGTAACTGATAGAAACTACTTCAGGGATAAAACACAATTTGGATATTTATAACTACAGCTAAAATTAGTGAGCCACACACCAATAATCACAAATATGCATTGTTGTATAGGAATGGGTTCACTCTGATGCAAACTACAGTGGGGTGCAAAAATGTGGGAATCCCTGGTTGAAATGTCTGTTCATCTGTGATGATCGATAGCAAACCTGAACTCTAAATAGTACAGAGATACCTTTCAGCAAATTTTCAAGCATGATTGCTTTTCATTTAAATTTTTTTACTGTTTATAAATGATAGAAAAATGAAAAGGGCCCTGTGCAAAAGTTTTGGAACCCTTTTGGATTATTCTGTTACTTTTTAAAAAGATGATTACCAAGGCCCAGACCCAGGTGATTTACTCATTAGAGCTTCATTACTTTTTATGAACCTTTATTTATACAGGGATATTCAACAAGTCAGGTGAGTAAAATTCCAGGGCTGAGTATCGAACTGCAGAGGCTGTTCTGTCTGGTGTTAACAACCATGGGTTCCTCTAAACTGTTGTTCAAGGGTGTCAGAATGAAGATGGTTCATTTCCATCAAGAAGGAGAACCAAGAGAGATTCCAGATAGAATGGCTCAAGACCTGGTGAGAAATGCTCCAACACATCACTGCTAGTACCAACACATCACTGCAAAAGAGCTGCAAAAAAGAGTAGCAAACACAGGTCTAGCTGTTCACAGGACAACAATACAAGATACTTTAAACAACAAAGACCTACATGGCAGAGTTTCCAGAAAAAATTACCTCAACACAAAATTAAGCTGAAGTACGCAAAATAAAACATTGAGAAGCCAGAAGCCTTCCAGCAAGACAATGATCCAAAGTATACCTTGAAATCAACCATGAAGTACCTCCAGAGTAGACAGATGAAGGTTTTGGAATGGTCTCCATGGTCCCCAGACTTCAATATTATTGAAAACCTTTGGAGAGATCTCAAACATGCTGTACATGCAAGGAGGCCAAAGAATATTTCTGAGCTAGAGCTGTTCTGTCTGGAAGAATGGGGAAGGACCAAAAGTGAGAACTGAAAGACTCTTAGTCAGCGTTCACAAGTGGTTATATTTGCCTGACGAGTTACAAAGTACTATCTGACAGGGTTCCCAAACTTTTGCACTGGGCCTTTTTCCTTTTTTCTGTAAAAATGTAATGTTGCTTTAAAATGTGAAGAAATTAGTCATGTTTGTACCATTTAGAAGTCGCTTCTGCTCACTTAAATATTACTCATAAAAAGCTTTTGGATCAGGGGTGCCCAAATTTTTTCAGAAAGGAGGTGGACAATTCAAATGTTTCAGCACACATACATACATCAGTGAAATGGTTCATCTTTCATGCCAATATGCTACGCTCTTATGTCCTAACTCTGAAACTTCCCCACAGGAACACAGGTGAAGTAGAAATGTTCATGATAATTTTGTTCATGATAATAAATGTTCATTTTGTAAATATGTGTGAATGTTTTGACAGGCGTCTGATGTGAAAAGGCTCTGGGATATGCCGTCTAATACATAGGATCTGAATATGCTGTATTTAATGGTTATTTGAAGAGGTTCGTATGCAACATGCTCTTCAAGAAAATTACCATATGGCATTAAAACCTATTTTAAATCCTAACTGGATTTAAAAACATTTCATTTTCTTTTGACACTTGCTAATATTGGCTTTGATTCAGTATGACTCAGATTATATACCTTTGTCATATAAGAGGATGTGATCAAAGATACATTCGGTGGAAATACTACAGGGGGGCTGTCAACATGGCTCCCATTATTAACTGCCAGTCAGGAGCCATTTGTTGGATAATCCTTTTTTATGAGAAAATACTTTATTGAAAGAAAATGACACTGGCTTATAACAAGCACAAAATAACTGCCACTCAAACCACATTTTCTCCCATTTCTGAAGCACAACAATATCTTTAGACCAAATTATATTTATTTTTGCCGTTCATGCTTGTCAAGTATATCACAAATAAGACATGCTCCGGCTGTTTCTCATTGTAAAAATCATAAATATTCAAGCATATACTCTGTGGCCTTTAAATTGATTTTCCAATTTAAAAAAAAATATTATCCAAAGTATAGACACATTATTTAAAAGATGTTAAAACTGTTCCCCATAAACAAAATATATATTACATGGTCTTAAATCTAGAACTCTTAATATGTCTCTGGTGACTTTAACTCTGAGATTAAAAACACTTTTCTTGTTCCCCTGGTTGTGATAGTGTCCCCTTTCCATAACTTGGCCTTGGGCTCAAACTTTCATGAAAATGCCCAAGCAGCAAATATAATAATTCAGCCTATTTAACTTGTACTTGAGATGGAATGAGAGGTACTTTGTCAGACAGCAAGGAATATCTAAGACTTGTGCCCAGTGTAACATTGCTGCAGACAGGTTTTCTGCTGTGTTGGAGAGAATTTATATGCAATTGCGGTACACTCACTGCATAAATGATAAGCAGGGGGAATACACTTGTCAAATACTGAGTCAAACATTGAATAGGTTAAAGAAACCTTACGCTGGATGTGCTACAGCAAACCATAGCCCACTTAGCACAAGGCATCTTTTGTTTTGAAGAGTAGGTTTTTCCTTTTTGCACTGGCTACGAAGACACACATTCCAATATTGTTCTGGTTTCTCCATCTTTCCTGCCATCCCTGTTCCCTCATATGCATTTTGACAGAATTAATTTATCATGAATTCCTTGTGAAATGTGCAAGATAATCTTCTCTGACAGCCAAGTATGAGCATGATTTCACTATGTCAAAGATCATGGTCATAAATGGTCCAAATTCATTTTACTTCCCTTCTCTGTCCAGCTTAATCAGACAAATGATAGTGCCGCCATTTCCAAGAACTCTATTGATCCTCAATTTAAAAGGTCAAATATCAATTACTATTTATTTTTCAATTATTGATTTATTCTGACATGTGCCATCTCACATTTCTACTATGCATGCCTACACCATCCATTTTAGATGGGTGTGGCAGAGGTAGAGAGAGTGGAGGGAGGAGTAAGTCCTAAAATTGACACTGTACAGATGTCACTTTTGATACTACTGTACACAAAAAGCTGCCCTAGTTCCCATTGTGCACTTTTAAAAACTAAACAATGCATTCGTCTTGCTTATTTTTGTTATTGATGTTTTTAATTGCTATTTTTCCAGCCAGGTTTAAGTGTTAATCAACAGCAGATGAAACCTTTTTCATAACAATCCTAAGTAAGGAAAAATACCTGTCATTAAATCCACAGAATTGTACAGAATTACACTCATTGAGCACTTTATTAGGGATACCTTGTTAAACTATTTAATAAGCCAATCATGTGGCAGCAACTAAATGCATAAAAGCATGCAGTCATGGTCAAGAGGTTCAGCTGTTCTTCAGACCAAATGTCAGAATGGGGAAGAAATGTAATCTAAGTTAATTTTACCATAGAACGATGTGGTGAGAATGGTGTGAAAAACGTCCGGTGAGCAGCAGTTTTGCTAGCAAAAATGCCTTAATGACAGTGGAGAAGGGCCAGACTGGTCAAAGTTGAAAGGAAGTTAACACAAATAACCACACATTACAATGGTGGTATGCAGAAGAGCATCTCAGAACACACTACACGTCAAACCTGTATTGTGGATAGGCTACAGCAGCAGAAGACCAGTAAGTCTAAAAATAAGTCTTATAAATACCTTATAAAGTGCTCACTGAGTGTATATTCCCATGTTGGTTTAGTTGAGGAATGAGTGACAACTGGAAGTGTGGCTTTATCTTACACCAAAGTTTGCTTCCATGAAGTTTCTTGAGAGTATTGTTCTTTTTTGTTGTCTATATTGCTGTAAGGAACTCCCTGGAGGGCCAGTCTCTCTGACTGTTGCACTGTATGTTTTCCTCTTTAGCATCTCTGCTTTGAGACAGTACAAACAATGTATAAGTTTCCAGGATTTTTTCCCCAAACAATTCAACACCTTTTACACCATGCCTCGCTGTGGAATAGAGGTATTCCATAATATATCCTGAACAGCATTATTATTATTATTATTATTAGTATTATTATTATTGTTATTCACATATTTAGTACAGCTAAACAAATCGATGTGTACAGAATAATGTATGCATTCCGCTGCATACATTATTTGGAAATAATGTATGCATTAAAAAAAAAGAAAGCTTTTTGACACATGGCTGCCACCTGTTGTTCCACGGTTTGAATTACAGTAGGAGTAATGGATATCTGGAAGTAAAATGTGCTGCAATTCATAACCCAGGCCACATAGTCTTTGAGCAACTAAGACCATACCTAATATTACAAAACCAATTTGGTGGTGGCAAGGCACATTTTAAAGAGACCTACATACGTCTGATTTGCTCCCCAAAAATTGCTGTCTGTGATGTGAAATTTGACTGGTTCGATGCAAATGTCAATTTACATTTACCCATTATGGGCGGAGGTGACCTGCACGTTATCTCACTCTTAACAGACGGATGCGACACTAGCATTCTATTTGATCATATGACCGTTTTTCAAGACACTTGACCATTGAAATGCATTGTGATTCCTAGGCCTTGTGTTTTCTATAGAGTATCTTAGTCCGTAATGGGTTAACATGGGCATGAGGAGATTGGTATAAAATATATTTGGTGGAGGGGAGTAATAAGACAGGATATTAACGATGATAAGTATTATAATTTAAATAGACGAAAATCTGAAAGGTAACTGATGAGAATTAATCTTACCTATTTTTGAGTCTGAAAGTGTCAAGGTAAAGATGTTAGGTTTCCCATTATTTTCCTCACACACTGAGGAACAAACCACTCCAGGAATCTTAATTAGCATGACTTACACAAAAGAATCTGGCAGAAAACTGGCAGACTCTTTTGTTAAAGCAAAGATTTCTTTTTGAAAATGATATTATGAAACACGTATTGCATAATGTGTCATTTGTTTCCTCAACTGGTCTGCACAAGTACGGACAAATGATTGAAAACTGTATATTTATTACATCATGTATGTATATACACTTGACTACAATTGATGAAACATAATTCAAACTGAATCCCACACTCTGACATAACGGTGATATACTGCAAGACTGAACACCTCTCTCTCTTTCTCTCTCTCAACTCCCCAATTTCGGCAAAAGAGTCACAGTCAATGGACTGCATCACGTCAACCATGACATGAACAGCAATTCATATACGATAAAATCTGACCACTTCCTCAGGACAATTAAGAGATGAATAACACTGCCTTATTGTTTTATCATGATACTGTCATGCAGAAAATTTTATTAGTGCACAGATAAAGTTACCAATTACAGATGTGAAGAAGTGTGCATACAATCTCATTAATATCATCGTCATCCATTTCAAATCACGATTGTAAATGTAATGTATGTAAATGTAATGTAATGTAATACTGAAAGGCATACAATGAGAGAAGGAGGGAGAAATAAATGTACATCCAGATTTTCCAAGCAAATAATTGACTTGAAGCTGTCCTTGAGGAGGTGCAGATGACACTCCTGGCAGTCCCTGTAGAGTATCAGCTCTATTTATTTTTTCTTTACTTTCCTGAACAACTTCTGTAATATTCCACAAAGATCGATTTTGTGTTGTTGATTTTCCGCTACTTACCCACCGTTACCCTTTTTGTTAACTCTTCCAAAGGACACACCAGAGACACACATCTATCATTTCTCAGGAGTGTGTCACGAAAGCCTCGCAGGCCTGCATTTCACTTTACGCATTAATTACCCTTTAATTGCATATAAATTAAACGATGACCTGTCACTCCACGGACGTCTGACAGAGGGAAGAAATTCAGACGTATATAGCCGTTAACTCTTCACTGCTTCTTTAAAGTGTCTGTGAAAGGACACTGAGTAGAGGACATCCCCCCGCTATGTAAGAGCCGTTAATAGCATTAGCCTTGTTGTGGAAATTGGGAAATTGCCTAGCTCTGGAATGAAAACAAAACACGGTTGAATTAAATCCCTTCTGCAATAATTGAACACTGCGTTTTGTACCTGAGGTTACTGGCAAGTGCCAAGTGAAAGAACACTCCGACCTTCATTAAAGATGTGGATGCTGCTGGCTTAAAGTTTACTCTGGGTGGGGGGGTGGGGATCTGTTGCTCTGTATGTGTTCAACGTAGCGGCACAGGAAAATTACACTCGATAACTTTGACCTCAACATTCAAAAACTTTATTTTGCATTGAATTAATTGATTTTGTGTCCTTAATTAGGACTTCAATGCATCTACCTACTGTGGGAGTTTATCAATACATTATTATGATTTTACTTTTACAGTGGTGGTATTAGGGCTTAATGGAATTACACTGAAAGACATTGCTTATATCTACAAGCTTTTAGATGTCTATGCCTTTGTATGTTTTTTCCCCTTATCTTCCATTTTGAATCAACAATTGTACTATTCTCCCACATTACAGCAATTCCACCCACACCCACCCATGCATTGAGCTCTGCACTCATCTGATGCACTTGTCCATGAGCCAGAAACTACCTTTACTTTTATTTCACGTTTAGAAGCCTGGTGAGTATGCTATCACTCATTGAACAGTAACCTGAGGGACTGTAGCCAACTGCTCACTCTTCCCACTGCAGACACCAAGTCATACTCATCTAATGATATTGCTCAGATTCAAACAGCGACAGTGATGAGAGAATGTGATTGTGTTATCTACTGCACACCACAATGATTGGCTGAACTGATTGAATAACAACTGATTGAATAACTCACAGTTCTGTCCACTTTTGGTTGAATTAAACCAGACCCATATATTAGGAATATGTAGGCATCTGACCATTTTTATGAGAATAGAGCTGCATTAAAATAAAAAGAGCTGCAAATTAAATTTAAAAAAAAAAGAAATCTATCACATCGACAATTTCTTTGAGTCATAGAATCACTGAATAAAACCTTTTTCTTGACTGGGGCCATCCAGTTACATAATGATTGTATGATGCATTTGGAGATTGGAAAAAGCTAGCCATGCCTCCAATACGTAAGGAATAATCCACAACAAGGTGGTCTGTAAAGGGTTTTAATACACGATGCGGGGGGGAAAGAACCGTGTTGGGTAGTCGCCTCTGCGGAGTGCGTTAAAAACCCTTTAATGACCACCTCGGCCACCTTAAATTCTCAAATTCAGCCGCCTATTCGCAATTTCACAGAAAGGTTTATAAATGCCAAAATCATTTTGAGCCACTCATTACACAACTAAATCACACAATTTAGTCAACATAGCCAACTTCTGTATTTTGTGCTGGTGATAGCTAGCCTCCAATGGAAAGGATTATAGGTACAGCTCATGAGAATTTTCCGTTTACAAACAACCTACAAGTAGCATAGCTAGAGAGCTTACGGCTATTTAATATCTCGATGTAATGCTACTGTACTTCAGAAAAACATTCACTGTTATATCACATATATTTTACGAGTTAAAACACAAAAAATGTTTTAACTCGTATCACACTGATGGCTTTGGGTCTCTCCTTGCAGAAGGAAGTGTATGAATTTAGAATGGTGATTAGGCTTGAACTGGACTATTTGCCAAACGATTTTACGCCTATACAAATATAATTATCAACTAGCATCCAATCAGAATTGAGTATTCAGCGAGACCATAGTATAAATACTATATACTATATACTATATAATACACACAATGATTGTGTGTCATTTTAATGTAAAATATTGGTGAAGAAACTAAACTTGTGCTGGAATATATGGGATAAGGTTATGTTGATGAGAAGGGCATTGGTTTGAGCAATACCATTTTTAAGCTAGCATTTGGCATTAATGTCTTAAATTATTTTTGAGAATCGCAATTTTTACATACGAATAGCATTTTACAATGTTCACAAGAGGACAATAGACAAATCAAAATATTTCAAAATCCTTTATAAAATAACAAAAAGGTGAGTTCAGGATGTAAACTGTCATTGAAGGTTGTATTCTTTCAGTGAGATGCAAGATGACAGCATTCTTACTGGTGGTCACACCACTGTTTCCATGACAACGCCAGTACAAGTATGTCCTAAGTGGCCAAGACACTCAGCCAGCCTGACAAGGCCTTCGAAAATGAATCTGTTGTACTGCAGCTTGCAGGGTTTTAATTGAACTACACAGTGACTTAATCATCTGTCAGCCATCTGCCTCAGCACCAAAGCAACAATGTATGTACAGAACATGAATTTTCACCAAATGCATTTTAAAAGACAAGGAGATGCTATTTTTAAGCCATTTAAAAGCTTGCTTTTCACTTAATCTTGTCTTGTGCATTTATTTTGAGCAAAGCCCAATGTATATTCTAACACCTATTAAATTGGCTTCTTCTTACTGATTCCAGCTATACAACATTGTCAGTGTACAAATATACATTGAAAGATGCAGGCAGACTAATGAAGGACTTAAAAAATAAGGGGTAATTGTGAGTGGGTAAAAGATAAATACCTTTGTGTTACACATCCAAAACCAGACTCCAAATGTGTAACACAAAAGATAAATACCTTTGTGTTACACATCCAAAACCAGACTCCAAATGTAGCTTCTCTGACTATCTTAGACCCATTATCTCAAGGTCCTCATCCTTCCAGGAGAGGACAAGTTGATGAATCGGCTTAATGCAGCTTGAGGGACAGTGGGTGGCCTACATTATTTTCAGGGAATTTTCAGTTTGGAACCAGAAATGGAATCTTCACTTGTTTAGGCTTTGTAATTATTTTAAAGACAGAGTTCACTTTTTATTGTGTAATTTCAGTACCTTCATCTCAATGTTGTCCAATTTTTGCCAAAAGGCCCCAAAATGCCAAGAACATAAGAAGAAAGCCAATCCATATGGATGTCACAGGGTGAAAGGCATATGGGCTAGAACTGTCACAGCTGAGGAACAAGAGAGCAAACCAACTACTTAATGAACAGCCTCAGAATTTACTCTGCCAGTGTATTTTTTTTCTTCTGAAATGTACAGTCAACTCCAAAATTACTGGCACCCTTTATAAAGATGAAGAAAAAATGCATACGATGAACACAGATAATAATCTTATGCTCAGTAATTTTCTTTATTAAACGTACTACAGCCCCTGCGATTAAATTGCGTGTTACGCTGTTAATGTGCAAATAGGCTTCGAGTTGTGCCTGCTTCCTTTAGTTTTTTATATCACAAACTAAACTTACATCAACTGCCTTTTCATCATCACAAGCTCGTGCCCCTTTGGCCCATTTTATCAATTGGGCTTACCCCCCGGTTGAACTTCTGAGGCCTTAATCCTCTCCATCCATCCATCCATTATCTGAACCCGCTTATCCTGAACAGGGTCGCAGGGGGGCTGGAGCCTATCCCAGCATACATTGGGCGAAAGGCAGGAATACACCCTGGACAGGTCGCCAGTCCATCGCAGGGCACACACACCATTCACTCACACACTCATACCTACGGGCAATTTAGACTCTCCAATCAGCCTAACGTGCATGTCTTTGGACTGTGGGAGGAAACCGGAGTACCCGGAGGAAACCCACGCAGACACGGGGAGAACATGCAAACTCCGCACAGAGAGGCCCCGGCCGACGGGGATTCGAACCCAGGACCTCCTTGCTGTGAGGCGGCAGTGCTACCCACTGCGCCATCCGTGCCGCCCTTAATCCTCTCTCATCGTATATTATCAGGTTAAATTCTAAGATAAGTATAGGCTAATGTATTATTGGGAGCTAAGGAAATGGCAATAAAATATTAAAACCAGCCCACCTGACTCCAACAATCATGCCACGGTCAAAATGACTAAGATCACATTTTTTTCACATTCTGATGGTTGATATGAACATTAACTGAGGCTCCTGACATGTATCTGCATGATTGTATGCATTGCACCGCTGTCACGCACTTGGCTGATTAGATAATTGCATGAATAAGTAGGTTTACAGGTGTAATAAAGTGCTCAGTGAGTGTATGTGTATCTCACATTGGGAGATATAAATGTTTTATACAACAATTACCTGGGCAAACCCAGCAAAGGTCAAGAGACTGTATTGTACTAGGTATAGACTGTATTATATTACAACCAGAGTGGTGTACTACAGACATTTGGGTGGTAGAGCTGAATATGGAATAGTATCCGTATATAGTGATACAATCAATTTGATAGGTTTTTAACATGTGAAATATCACACAGCTGTGAACTAGGTCTTTCAGTATTGGGAATACAATATTTTTATATTTTATATTTATCAGTCCAACTCATACTTCACATTTGTTGGTGACAGGTGGGAATGAAATAAATGGTCTGTCATTTTCTCTCTTTAGTATGATGCATAGCATTGTCATACTTACCTCAGCAATAGCCTGTGAGTAAGTAAATAATTGAATATTTCAGGACCCTGAGACCCAAGGACATTTGCATATATTTCTGTGTCATGCTGTTCTGGGATGTAGAGCTATATATGCTCTAAAGGAGTCAAACAGACTTATATTTAGAAAGATATATTGCTGTCCAATGCTCTAAAATATCTACTTGCAGAGAAAAGACATTTTTCAATTATGAATGGTACATGATATTGCCACAAATCTATTTAATATAATCATGATGGCCTTTTCATGTGCAAATTTCCACTGCCAGATCATAGTATGTCTTCTGGAGGTTGTTGAATAAAATATGTTACCAAAATTGTTCTGCAGTATTTGACTGCCTAATTGCACGTGTCCATGGGTTTAAGAAAGCTTTTATATAGCTTAACAAAATTAAGAGGCAGCATGTCCATAGTAATTATACAAGTCACGTGCTGTGCAATGTGCTTCTTTCTGGTTGAATCGCTATCATTTTCCTTCATCTACTGATTTGTCATGGTGTTTTTGTTGCACAGTAAATCACAGTTTTTTAAACTAAGTTTGATGTGACATTTAAATTGATACGTTTTTACAGATTATCCTCAAATAATCCAAATGTTGCTTGCCATAGCCTACTCTGCTGCATTTTCAAGTTGGTGGTGCCTCAAACTTCTGAAATTCTATGACCCCACTGGTGTTGGCTGCCCACAACTCCAATCAAATTATAGAACAGTCTTAAAAACATTTTTATAAACAACGTTGGCCATTTTGGTCAAGTGTCCATTTCAGTAAATCAGTTAATCGATTAACCATGCCCATCTCTACGATCAAGGATTTTTAGATTATGCCTTTTATTGAGTCAGTGGCAGTGGTGAGGGTTGTAAATGTGGCGAGGGGGAGACTGAGGTTTTATTGCCCTGGTTAAGCATCTAAAGCGTCTTTTTAACAATCTGGCATCACAGTTTTGCGATTTTATTACATCACAGTTTTTTGTATTATATAAATATGAACGCAACAATAATTTGAGACTAAACCACAAGGGGGCAAAATTGGTTGTGTTAACAGATAATCAATGTAGAAACAAAGGTCCAAACAGGGTTAACAGTTGCCAGGGGTAATGTACCAATATGTTCATACACAACAGTTACACTGTTCCATTCCTCCCTGACAATTATAAAGGCACTCAGGGCAAGGGTCTGTTTCGACAGGGTATGTGTGTGCAGGAGAGGTGGACAAGGCAGTTACTGGGTATGCATTAAAGGAATGTAATTCATGAGATATGCCATGTAACCAAGTCAGAGGAGGTAAGGCAGAGCTACGACTGCTCGCCATCAAAATGAACCACCATTGCCCCTTCTCCCTTCCTCCATCTCCACAGAAACCTTATGAGCCTCATGCTGGGCCTCATTATATTGCCATGAACAAAATTAATTTTCAGAAAGAACAGCTCTGCTATAATGGAACTGGTGTGTTAATAGCAAGATCACATTTTTGCAGCAGAATAAAGAGTCTTGCAGGCACTATGTGTTAAATTAAGGCTGACTGGTGTTGTTTTCTCTTCATACTGTAGGTGGAAGGTCTCCCTTTGAGAAAAGTCTGAGGGCTGTGTATTTAAATTCTGAGGCAATGACGGGCTGTTGCTGTTTGAATTGGACAATCATGTTCTTCGTGCAATGTGCTTTGTTTCTAAGTAGATGGATGCAAGCACCATGGTAAACTAATTACATGGAAGAAAGTATATTCATCTATGGGGATATGTGGGTCTGCCTTTTGATATTTATTGTGTATGAGGTGTGCTAAATTAACTTTGAAGAACATCTGATTGGCTGATTTGGTTGGTTAGTTGAATTGAGTTGTCATTTTATTTAATATCAATGTAATAAAATAGCCTGATTACATATTCTGAATCAGGTATATTCATACCTGATTCACCTATATCATGAAGAGCTGATAGCATTTGAGTATGCTTTTACTCTGAAATTGGAGTTAGTGCACTAAAATATGGGGAGGTCCTCCCCTTTGCCAGCTTCAGTTCTGTTGTTTGGATTTCTCACAGTGAAGAAAAACAAATATTGGCTTGAAAAACAAGGCCATCTGTTCCATTGGAAAACACCAGTACGAAATTCTGTCATCAGCCTAGAAACAGCATCCGGCAAATTTAATACTCTCTCCCTGTGTGTTGAGCCCAAGTGTTATTAAACTGTACACCAAGGTGGTCAGACCAATTCCACAGAGGCTTTAACTGATAATGAAATGCAAAGTTAATGGTCAGTTACTTGTTTTTTTTTCTCTCGATGCTTCATTATTAACAAATAAGAAATATCAGAAATATCAAGTGCAATGTATTGCACTTTTGGAATTAGAAGGGAAGGAGAAATGTATCTACGTACCTATCACCATAGCATTTTTAAGACTAGCTACCCCACATGGTATTATCCAACTCAGTTACATTTTACTTGCAATACGTTCTGCTGTCACTAGAAGGCAGCACACAGGGAAGATGAAGAAACCTAAAAGAAATTGGGACCCAGTAGGACTAGGAATCACTTTGAAATCTGCATACATTTAAAACCATTATCCAATACTTTATTATGAATCTAATGTTACCTTATGCTGATTTTAAAAAAGTATGTTGTAGTTTTTAGAGTGGAAACAATTTAACACTGTAGCTAACTCATGCTGATAATACTTATTTCCATTCTTCTTTATCCATACTTTTTCAATCCATTTTCAAGAGAATACTGGAGTTTTTTTTCTTTAAACAAGACTCAATTTAAAGACTGAAAACAAGTATTCCTTTTTGTCTTTCTCAATAAAATGCAATTACTGCCCAAATATCAGAATGATGCCCATACATCACACCCTATCATTTGAGAGTGAGCCATGCCCTCGTATTTCTGGCAAAATAATCCATTACTTTGTAAAATTGTATGTTTCAATTCAAGGTCAGTCACTCTATTCAAATATCTACATTTATTTGCTTTCGTTGACAGAGTTAAGGACAAGCGAGATCAGCCTGTCTGCACATGCCCCCTCTTATAAAGTGGTAGATCCTCACAGTGAAAAACATGAAAGCCTTAAGTTATCAGTGTTATGAATCCAAATTATCTAACTCATGATCAACTGATGTGGTCAATTTTCAGTTGTGTCACCTGCTACAGTAGAACCGTACACACCTCTAACATATTGTGGGCACCTGGTGCAATAGATTCATTTGGCATACTGTATAGCAGATTGAACAGCCACAATAGTCACAACTTTTGAATACATTGAGACTGAGAAAGCACTCAGACAAATTGTGGACATAAAGAACGGAAATATCTCCATTTTTACATACCATTCGTTTTTTACTGAATTTTACCAATAAGCCTGAAACATTAAAAATAGCTTGCAGGAGGCTAAAAATAATATATGTTTTGCCCAAACAAAGTATACGGAATATGCAAAATACCAAGGGCCGTGAAAATGTGTGGCAGGTTACGGAAGACTGTTCCAGGACCTTCCTTGCCTGTGACCAAGTCTCGGCGTGCTCCTTCAAACTCGTCCGTGTCAGCTATCTAGGACACAACAGCCATCACCTCCTGGGAGGACGCACCGTCATGAATAAATAACTCTCACTTCACCTTGCAGAGGCAGGCACGGGGTGTGCTCCACGCGCATATAAATACGCACTTCATACGGATATCTGTGCGTGCACTTCGCAACAGCGCTCTCCTGTGAATTTCTGCTTCCCTTGCTGATTTGTCTGCATTTGCATTATTGCTGCCAAGAAAATAAATAAATGCTTGTACTTTTGACCAGCAAAACAAAACAAAACATGGTAATGGCATTGGGCTAGCTTCAGCGAAAGCTCTTCTCAAAAATGGAATGTAGGGATGTAATTAATTGTTATCTGCTGCAACAAATATTTCTACATGCTCACCTAGTTCATGCTTATTCATTTTGGTAGGAAGGTGTATTTTTCATTTGCAGGAAGAGAAATGGGCACGTCAGAAAAAATGTCCAGCCATTCGGCCTGCGGCCTAGCCATGTGATTTTAATTTGTTCCCTTGGTTTGAGGGGACATTTATTATTGAAATATCCCATGGGTTCACTTGAAAAACACATGAGCACAATCCACAGGAATTTTGAAATTTCTGAACAATTCACAATAGAAAGAGAATGGTGAGCTAATGGAAGTCAAACTTCTATCAATGTAAATCTTTTTCTTTATTTTTCTTTATATGGCAGTGTGCATCATGGAATTGTATGTCATGAAAAGTATTGCTTGCACTGGATTATATTTGTAAAGCAAAAATTACATTAAATTCATATGCTTTTCCATTGATTATGGTTCTTTTTAAGGTTATGGTTTTTGGTTCATTAAATAAACCAGACATTAGATGTGGACAGTATCATTCTACTAGAATAATTATATTTTTTGAATGATTATTTCTGCAAATGTATTTCTGTATTATGTATGACTATATGCGTCTGTTAAGAAATGTACAACAATTTAAACTTGTGTATACATTGATATTCCTACAATATCATTAACTGTGAGGGGTCTCTGCAGGAAAAGCCTTCTGTCGAGCATTGGCTCCAGTAGCAGCAGTATGCATGCTAGTAAATCCCTGCTGCTCCACCTTTTTCTTGGCAGATAACCGGTATTTATCTCCGCTATTACCAATATTTCCTTTAGGACATGTATCAACATTGCTTAGGAACTTGTTCCTTTGCAGTTTAATTGCAATACTATGAGTGCGATTTTTTTTGTCAGATGGAATGGGGTCAACCATGCCTACTTACTTAAAGTAGAATAAAACCTCCAAATTTTAACTTTTAATTATTTACACCTTTTCATTTCTAGAAATGTGTAGTTAAACATATCACACCTGATGGCTTAAAAAAAACATGGTTTCAGGTGTGAGGATAGCTGTGATCAGTCTCACTAATTGTGCTAAAGTGCAGCAGGGCATGTACTCTGGGATCCAGCTTATAAAACAAACTTTATAAAGCTGTATGCTAGAACTGATTGAACAAATACAATTAGATGAAGCAGGAAATTAATTTAACATCAATCCTAGCAATTACACAAAGTATAATAATATACCATAAGTTGCATACATAAGAGTATTGCGAGAGCATGTTTAGAGTCTCAATACATTTGCTTCTATATACAGTGGCTTCAGAAAGTATAAAGACCCCTTCACTTTTTCATTCATTCATTCATTATCCTAACCCACTTATCCTCAACAGGGTCGCTGGAACCTATCCCAGCATACATTGGGCGAAAGGCAGCAATACACCCTGGACAGGTCGCCAGTCCATCGCAGGGCACACACACCATTCACTCACACACTCATACTTACGGGCAATTTAGACTCTCCAATCAGCCTAACCTGCATGTCTTTGGACTGTGGGAGGAAACCCACGCAGACACAGGGAGAACATGCATACTCCGCACAGAGAGGCCCCGGCCGACGGGGATTCGAACCCAGGACCTCCTTGCTGTGAGGTGGCAGTGCTACCCACTGCACCACCCGTGCCGCCCCTTCACTTTTTGCACACTTTATTGCATTGTAGATTTTATTTAAAATTGATAAAAATTGACATTTTATCAATAACACAAAATGTTTTGCTCATTTATAAAAAATCTAAAATTGAAATCACACCCTTGCTGGACACCAATGCAAACTCCAAGTAATCAATGACTCCAGTCTGGTGCCACTGAGTCTGATTTGAAACCCTGTTTGTCCCAGCAACATTCCAGCTGACCACGTGGCAGAATTTACAACTGTGAGACTGGGAGCGAGGGTCAGTTTCTAGGGCCTACACCAAACGCCACTGTCTCTTCATTAAAAAAATTATAATCTTTTCAAATGTTACTGAAACACGTTACTTTAATATATTTTCACCTGTAATAATAGCCCCCTCATGTCTCATTGAAGTGTCACAGAAAATAATAATCATTACCACATTTTTGGCTTAGCAATTATGCAAATACAATTTCTGACTGATTCCTACAAACACACATGCAAACCTAATAGTTCACCTTTCTCTTCTTATTGTTGCTCTACTTCAAATGTACATATGAAGAAAATGAATTATTCTGACTTCTCAAGTGCACTGACTCGCCATTTTCAGCAGAGGAATCGTGTATGACACATTATGGGTATGTCCTTGTGGAATATTTTTTCAGAGCAAATGGCATGAGGGACATATGAACAACATCTACTATGAGAAATGGTTATTGATGCACAGTAATGTGTGCCAGGCAAGGCAATGACAGGGAATGGCTTGATCAGATTGTACCTTTGTACATTTGCCATGCCTGTTCTGCACGTATATCATGTTGTATACATTCAGTCTAGAGGATCTAACCTATGCCAGGCAACCTGTACCTGATCATTCCAAATTCTGAATGAAATCTGATATAGTGAAATGTGGCTCTCACAGATCATTAGAAGTCATTGTGGGACTGTTTGTATCGATGCAAGGTAATGTGGACCATATAGATCATTGCTTGGCGCCTTGTGAGCACTGTGTTGCTGGGTGGTGTTGCTGTTAGAAATCATTATTGGTCCATCTCAGCTTGATATAGGACTGCAGGAGAATTGTCAGACTCTATGAGCAAACTAAGAGACTGATGCTTTTAGTTTTTCAGTTGGACACCCAATCGCTATTTTGCTGGCTGCTCTGTACCCATGGTCATGTTGTCCTGTGATGTGCCTTTGAATCTATCTCATCAATAGCTTTGCAAGTCACTCCAGATAACTGCTTCTACCAAAATAAATAAATGAACCTTCACAGGCTTGTGTCCAAAATGGCCAGTGACCATGGGAAGCAAATTAAGGTGAATCAGTAAAGTCATTTGGCAATTTTCTCTTGTCATTTCAGCTGCGTGGTCTCTGTCTTGCCAAAAGGCAATGAAAGGGCCTGTTCAAACTAAATTATGGAAAATTAGATAAGGCAGTGATTGAACAAACTGCACCACGGAGAACAGCAGTGAGCCAGAGACTTTGAGCACATTTCCGCTAAAGACCATAGCTAAAGGGAGAAGACCTGACAACATCTGGCATATTAACTAAACAGAACTAAACAGGTACTCTTTATATTAGCCACACCTGCGGCCACCTCATCCTCTAGCATCTCCAGCTCTATAATGACAATGCTTGAGGAGACCTGCATTGCTCCCATTATGTTATTTAGTGACCCAAGTGGTAAAACACTGTTAGTGCAGGAGCTGCTCTTTCAGACAGAGGTGAAGTACACTGTTTGGAGACAGGCAGCCTTTACCCTTAGCCTTTAAATTATTAGGAAATAATTAAATTTCTGTAAACAGTCATAATTAACAGGATATAAAGGATATATTCAATTTGCATAATCCTTTGTTGTTTAAACATATGTGAAAGCGCACTAATGAAAGTGTTTAGCAGTTTCAGCAGTGATCTTTGGACTTTGTGCAAGGATCACTGCTGAGGATTTGACCTACTGAGGAGCAACATCTTCAGCTACTGCATAATGACAACATTCCCTTTTCCTCAAAGCTGAACCCTGCTGTTACACAGCTGGACATTATGTAAGGATTCAATGAACATGGTGTCTAGATATAGGAGGCCTGCATGACGCATGACGCACACACTGATACATGTACACACATACATACATATACAGCACTCAATGTCCACTTTATTATGCCTATCCATTGCCAGAACAGACCAAATTATTCATGCAAAAAATTCAGCAAAGTGCTTGAGAATGTCCTTATGGATTATGGTCAATTCTTACTTGATAGTATGACACATTTCCAGCAGACTTTAATGCCGCAAACTTCCCTTTCCACCTCATCCCAAAAGTGCTCAAATGGATTGAGAGGTGAGGGCTGTACAGGTCATTGGAATGAACATGTTCATAGAACCAGCTTGAGCTGAGACAAACAGTGGAAATGCTTCTTTTTTGCATTCTTTTCTAATTTAATACAAACTTTTTAATTACAAATGATACAGTTAGGTCCGGAAATATTTGGACAGTGACACAATTTTCATAATTTTGGCCCTGTACGCTACCACAATGGATTTGAAATTAAATAATCGAGATGCAATTGAAGTGCAGACTTTCAGCTTTAATTTGAGGGTATTTACATCAAAATTGAAGGAAGGGTTTAGGAATTGCAACAATTTTCATACATAGTCCCCATCTTGCTTGGCTTTTGGCAGTCTTCAAGTGGGTTGAGGTCAGGTAATTGTGACAATGTTCAATGGGGTTGAGGTCAGGTAATTGTGACAATGTTCAATGGGGTTGAGGTCAGGTAATTGTGGATTGTGCAGCACTCCTTTTTCTTCTTTGGTCTTTAAGTAATTCTTGCAAAGCTTTGAAGTAACTTTAATTTGTTTTACATTTTTAAAAATCCAAAAATGTTCTGTTTATTTTCATTATTATATGACCCCCCCCCTCCCCCAGATTTTCAATGTGGTCTCAGACTTTTGGACCCCACTGTATATTTGACTGTGGCCATAAACAGATGGTCAGCAATAATGCTTAGGTATTTGGGCAATAAGCTTATGCTCAACAGGTATTAATAGGCCCATGTGAGCCAGGAAACTTCCCCACAACATTACACCACCATCAACCTGCACTGTTGATAGGTAGGATGGATCTACTGTATGGATTCATGCTGTGTTTATGCCCAATTTTTACCCAGTCATCTGCATGCAGCATATGCAAGATTCATCAGAGCAACATTTTTTCCAATCTTCCATCCAGTATTGGTGATCACCTGCCTACTGTAGCCTCATCTTCCTATTCGTAGCTGACAGCAGTAGAACCCAGCAAGGTATTTTGCTGCTGTTGCCCATCCACTTCAAGGTTGTACTGTACAATCCACATTGTACTGTACATTCAGAAGTTCCCTTTTGCACATACTTATGGTAAAAAGGCTGTAATTTGAGTGATTGTGGGTTTTCTGTTGGCATGAATGTTCTGCCCATTCTCACCTGACCTCTCTCATTAACAAGGTGTTTCTTTTCCAACTGCAGCTCATTGAATTGTGTTTTGCAGCATTCTCTGTTTACTCTAGAGATCGTATTGCATACAAATCCCAGAAGGACAGCTGTTTTCAGAGGCTGGAACCACCATTACTGGTGCCAACAATCATGCCAATGTCAAAGTCACTCAGACATCTTGCACATTCTAATGTTTGGTAAAACAACAACTAAACCTCTTCAGCATGTCTGCATCCTTTTTATATTGAGTTTCAGCCACATAATTTACTGTTTCGAGGAGCTATTTGTGCTAATGAGCACATGTACCAAAAGATGTGGCCAGCACGAACACCACCTCTGAAACAGAAGCTCATTGGCATTGCATTTTAGCAGGTCAGTTTATGTCTGGTTCTAGCCCGCCTGTAGACCTGTTTTTGCTGAAGCCTTCAAGCAATCTCCTCCCACGGTGGCAAGAGTGACAGCTGAACTAAGTGAGTGAAATCACCAGACCAGAACTGGCCGTTTTGGAGAGTTGGCTGGGGAGGACGACCCACGTCATGCAAGATGGGGGGTTCTGAACATTGGGGCAGAATGGATGAGCTGCAGGATAGTACCATGACATAAAGATCACGCTGTGTAATCAGTGTACTTTTCCACTAACGTGCGATGGAATGAGTGTATTAGGACTGACAAACATGAAGCATTCTGTGTTCTTTTTTCTCTTCCGTGACTGGAGCTGAAGGTTATGACTGTGGAGAAAGCACAGTTTATAGTAATGGGAGAGTGAGGTTTCGTGAAATCCAAAATTGGTGGAGCAATCATGGGTAGTCACAGGCTCACTGATCAGAGCCCATCTTCGTGGTTTGCTACTGTATGATGTGAAACAGGTACAGGTACAGAAACATTGGTTCATACAGGTACAACTTTGTGGATTTTACCTTGTTAGCTGCACCCATACTAAGGTTCCTCACTCTCCTTTTACTATGGTTATGGCCTAGCTAATTCATTTGTTTTATTCATTGTTGCTACTATTTTGCACCTTTTAACAACTGAACAACATCAGGATACAGCAATATGTAGCTAAATATAGAAAATAAATAGATGCAGTTATAAAGATGTGGTGTAACAACAATGTTTTACTCCATATTAAGAGTAATGTAGCTAATTAAGTAAGGGAACACAGTAAGAACTTTCCTTTAATGCTGGAAAGGTCACCGCTGATGCAATTAGGCATTTGGACTTTGAAAGCATGCAGAATTCAATGTTTTTTTTAAAAATATATTGCACTTTTTCCATTTTGTGTTATGTCTTGTTTTGCACAGTTTAGCACTTTTCTTTTCACTTTTGTGTGCTGTAATATGCCTTTACACATTTCCCCTTTTTCAAGAAAATAGTTTTGCAACATCCATCCATCCATCCATCCATTAGCTTAACCCGCTTATCCTGAACAGGGTCGCAGGGGGGCTGGAGCCTATGCCAACATACATTGGGCGAAAGGCAGGAATACACCCTGGACAGGTCGCCAGGCCATCACAGGGCACACACACCATTCACTCACACACTTATACCCAGAGGCAATTTAGACTCTCCAAACAGCCTAACCTGCATGTCTTTGGACTGTGGGACCGGAGTACCCGGAGGAAACCCATGCGAACACGGGGAGAACATGCAAACTCCACACAGAGAAGCCCTAGGTAATAAATACCTGGTTCTAGGTAATAAATAGTCTGATCTGACCTGTTTTAAATAAACATAATTGTATTACAAGTCTAATAGCCTAATTGAGGAGCATTGGCTAGATCTCATGACATATTTTCTGAACCAGTCATGCATTTTGATCAAGGAAAATGATTGGAATCAGTTTAAGGGGAAGTTTTCCACCCTGTCAACAGTCAGCTCAGCAGCCACTACTGCTGTTACTCCATTAGGAATAAGACAAATGTAGGGGTAGCTTATTAAATAAGAATGCAGCCTAAGAATTTCTGTGTGAATAGACTCTCTTCTATGGGACTGTGAACTTGATTCAGCCAGTCTGGAGAGTGGGTCTTAGCTATCTTGTTCTATGCACCTCATTCATCACTGACTATTTCTAGAAATTCGCCCTTTCCGACCACACCAAGAGAATTCAATCTTTCTGTGCCTTCAGGCCACCTCCAGCAATGCATTTGATTGCCCTTCACAGAAGTCTCAGCCTGCCAATATTGAGGGCTTGGAGAATGAGTGACAAAAGGTCCAAGGCTCATGAGCTTCCTGAATGCATTTAGATTCCTGCTTGCACTGTCTTAACTGAGAGAGGGGATATTAATATTATCATTAATATTATATTAAGAGCTGTTAATGCACTTATGCAGACCAAAAGATGTGCTTTTATAATAAGAAAAAGCAGGTCATGTACCAAACATGTGCAATGAAATGAGTATTTTCTGTAAACTCAAAAGATGTCAGGCTATTGGTAGTCTGATATAATAGTGTCCGAAATAATCAGTGAAAATTTGCAACATATCAAATTGTCTTGTGTCATTTACCGTTTCCATATTTTATTAGTGCTTCTTGGTGAAATGGCTGTGGTTTTAACACTGCAATTTCATTTGACTGCAATAGCTGGCAGCTGGCAGACAGGGCTGTGATTTTGGACAGGTTGCACATGGGGCAGCATACAGCCTAGTGGCTAAGGAGTATGGCTACCTGGAAGGTTAGTGGTTCAAGCCCCGGTGTATCCATGCACTTTCCATGCATGCTTACAATGACAGGCTGCGATAGTCTAACAACTGTAGCAGTTTCATGGTATATTCATTTTCATGCAGACTATATTGATCAGTAAATATTGGAAAAATATAAAATATATACCCATAAAAAAACTTTCTGAGAATATGATTTGGAATAAGGTGGCACGGATGGTGCAGTGGGTAGCACTGCCGCCTCACAGCAAGGAGGTCCTGGGTTCGAATCCCCGTCGGCCGGGGCCTCTCTGTGCGGAGTTTGCATGTTCTCCCCGTGTCTGCGTGGGTTTCCTCCGGGTACTCCGGTTTCCTCCCACAGTCCAAAGACATGCAGGTTAGGCTGATTGGAGAGTCTAAATTGCCCGTAGGTATGAGTGTGTGAGTGAATGAGTGAATGGTGTGTGTGCCCTGCGATGGACTGGCGACCTGTCCAGGGTGTATTCCTGCCTTTCGCCCCAATGTATGCTGGGATAGGCTCCAGCCCCCCTGCGACCCTGTTCAGGATAAGCGGGTTCAGATAATGGATGGATGGATGGATGATTTGGAATAACATTGCAATATGGGTATATGTGCCTAATAATGTATTACATAAAGCCAAATATGACAATGTCACAGTTGATATCTTGATTGTTTTAGTCTAATTAAATGCTATTAATAAGAAAAGAATAATCTAATTACATTTCATTATCAAAACTAATTGCTGCAACTGTTTTGTTTTACGTCGCTCTGGATAAGAGCGTCTGCCAAATGCCATTCATGTAATGTTTACTTGTATTAATAAGGCCAAAACATTGCCATCCTTCCATTGTGGAGAATAGACTGAATTGTGCTGTATTTCACAAAATCATGCGCTTGAACCGAACATGCATAATAATACGTCAATACAGTAATGTCGTGAGATTGAATGCTTCAATCAAGTTAAACGTAAATCCAATTTCACAGATTACTCCTATGGTGGGTAATGTTTGAACCATTTTCTGTAATTATTTAGCCTATTATTCGTGGAATCTTTAGTTTTAATATTAGTTTTCATTTAGTATTAGTTAAAAAAGCTGTTCGGAATCAAAATGGTTATACTTCAATGATAACGCAGTAGCCTATGCTCCCACATTTTGAGCTTTGGTCGTGAAATGTGAATGTCAGCTAGTTATAGTAACGAAGATGGTTAACGTTACAGCAGAGGAGTGAGCTACATCAAAGCAAATCTGAAACAAAAAAGCGGAATTCTGGAGAAAACGGACCAGCAGAAAGGGTAGCCAAGTTTGCAGATGCGTATGTATGCTACCTCTGAGCTTACTTGGCGTTCGGAACATGGTGGTTTTACGTTACCAGCTACCGCAAGAAATAATAGTTTGTTGCTGGAGATCAGCTACCATTTCTTCAAGCTGACAGCCAAGCCTTACATTATGCTGTTTAACTCCTCGTTTGGGCGTCCAGCCACAAAGTGCTGTGAGAATGACAACATTAATTTCAATCTTGAATAAAAAATAACGACTTGGAAGAAATACAAAGTGAACCAAGTAACATTATGGTACAACTATAGCTCTCGTTAACCACTAATCTGTGGTAAAAAGTTGGTTAAGTCTGGTCTTGGTTTTCAGGCGAAACCCCAGCTACATTTGGTTGAAAAGTAAAGCTTTACTGATACTAGATGATGCGAATATTGCTAGCCTGGCTACATCCTGGTAAAATCTGAGCTATTTGGGAATAAGTTAGACTCTGTTGGTCAGATTGGCTATTATCACTTTAGTTAGCTAGTTAGTTCAGGCTGTCTCGTCATTATATGGTGTAATTGTAGCCTAAATATGCAATATGCTTCACTTTTGATTGTCATTTTAGGTGGCACGTCAAGGTGCCACTTGCTAACAGATCAGCTAGCTAAGTTAACTAACTTAGCTAGACTATTGTAATATTAATATTCATATTTTTATTACTTACTTTCTTCACCACAGAGTTGAATGCTACAGTGTGTGTTGGTCAGCCAGTCTCGTTTGTTACTGTTGGGAGTTCACTGCTCCGCTCCACTAACGGTTAGTCTGTGTGACGGCGTAGAAAGTATGCATAATATACTTCACGTTTGTCACGCAAAAATGTAATTTTTTTTTACATTAAATAAAATAATTATTGCAACTGCTGCCTTTTTTTAAAGATGAACTACAAGTAGTGTGCACGCTGTAGACTATTTTCTACTGTATGTCAAGAGACTAGTCTTGACTCTTGACTCTTGGTCAAGAGACACTCTCTTGAAATAGTGTTATCAGCGGTGCGTTCAACCTCGCAAACGTTAGCGAACATATTCAACCTTGTTTTTGTTTACCACGAACGTTAACTAACAATTTGAAAAGGTAGTGTGCCGTGATCAAAAATGGCTGCCGACGGGGAAGACGCAGAAAGTACAACAGTATTTGGTTGTTATAATACACTTTAAACAATTTTATATTTGTTCTTACTCTAAAAACTAAATCACAGATAAGCAAAGAATCAGCCACTTTGTAAGGAGTGACCTTTCTTCCTGGGCCAGGCTTACTACATTCAATGGTCGGCATTGGTAATGAAATCAATCGTACTGAAGTACAGTGTTGTAATGATTGTGTTAATGAATACATTTTAGCTCCTAAAATGGTGACGTAGCTGAATTTAGCCTGTATATTGTAACCTTTGTTGGTGGTTTGTGACTAGGGTTGCCACATTTAATATGTGTGAAAAACCGGGACATTTGACGCGCAACGTTAAACCAGATTTGCAAATATACAATGTTAACAGTTGTAGGGCTCCCTATTGCCTCTCTTACCTCTATTTTTCCTGACGTAGATGCACTCTGTGGCAACCAGAGGGGGAATGTGCAAATAATCATGTTTAACTGACATCTTGGCTGGCCCAAAAACATGTGACGAGAACGGGTCGCCTTGGGTTGGCCTTATCCATTCGAAAAGTGCTCTCTTTTTGCCCAGTCTGAGTAGTACTTGTATATGTTTTTTGTTTTTTGCTGCTGGTTGCTTGTCTGATTTTGCTCTCTCTTCTTCCTTTTATGTTTTATAAAACTAAAATAAAATAAATAAATCAGAAGTATTGGGTGATTACCTCTAGGCTAGTAGCTAGTTGAACTTTCCTATGGTGGGGTCGTTGAACGGAATGGACGCGCCAGACTGATAGCTGTGCAGCAGTTTGCTAGGTGATAAAGTAAACTTTCGTATTTCTGCTACCAATTAAAAAGAGGTATAGGCATATGGCCAATCGCTGTGTTTTACTAATTTTACCTGTTTACAGATACGGGATTGGATGTCTAAACGTAAAGAGGAAAAAACAGAATAGCAGTAGAAGAATCCGGTTTTATTTGGAACTCTAACATTTAGAAGTACCAAAAACCGTCATTTTCAGGGCCAGTCGCTCAAAAAAGAGAACAATCCCGGGAAAACCAGAACGTGTGGCAACCCTATTGGTGACCAAGCTGGCTATCTTAGGCTGACTGTACTGTAGTTTAGGTGACGGTCTTGACCTGACATTACTTATTTTGAAACGTATTGCCGAATTGCCGTGAGTTAGTGGTCGGGAGTGTGCTAGCTGCTCACACAAGTTTTTGGTATTACATTACATTATTGGCATTTGGCAGACGCTCTTATCCAGAGCGACGTACAACAAAGTGCATACCCATAACCAGGGATAAGTTCGCTGAAAGACCCTAGGTATGTTTACACTGTTAACTCATATTCATTGTTTAATTTCAAATGCAATATGCTGGAGTACAGAGCCAAAACACACTGTGCCCCCTTAAAATCTGTGTCTGCCCACCCAAACAGAGCAGTCTAGAACCCGAGCTGGCTAAAGACGTGCTGTGAGAACTCAATATCTATTAACTACTCAGCTTTGTTAAGTTCCTCTTAATCGTCCGTCTCAGGAGAGTGTTTGAGAAACCCATGTAACAAGAGGACGTTTTTTCTTAAAAACCTTGTAATCACACTTGTTAAAACTACTATTGGGTGATTACACATCTGCAGTGGTTGCCTCTCAAAATAACTCAGGACAATTACAATAGGGTTTCAGCTCAAACGATGCTGTACTGTAGAGAGTTTCATGGAACCACCTCTGTGTGCGGTTAAGCATATCAGCATGCTCACCAAGAGTGAAGAAACCATATAGGGCTGGCTGAGATGAAATGAGATTAGCTCATTGAAAATGAGCTCTTCTGCTAAATCTGGCACTCCACGCAATGATGTAATTACTGGTATGTTGATTGTTCTGCACTGTCTCCTTTAAATAAATAAATAAATAAATGATCCACAGGTGCTGCATAGGCTTGCCTTGTACTATCATCCTTACAAGCCAATGATAAGACTTTGTCTGCTGGGAACATACAGGCTGGGCGGCCTGTAGCATAGTTGTTAATGTACATGTAACATGTACATGACTGGAATCCACAAGGTCGGTGGTTCAATCCTGGTCTAGCCACAATAACATCCGCACAGCCGTTGAGCAAGGCCCTTAACCCTATATTGCTACAGGGGAGGATTGTCTCCTGCTTAGTCTAATCAACTGTACGTCGCTCTGGATAAGAGCATCTGCCAAATGCCATTAATGTAATGTAATAAGGGATCGGCATGCCCAAGAGGTAACTTGGCAGGTCAGGGGACGAGCCAATGCTCAGTCTAACTAAGTACGGTCATATCTGGAAACTGATCTTGGTGGATGCAAGGCAGTTTTTTTCCCTTCAGCTTATAGAGACTCCCAACACGTATCCTGTACAGTCTACTTCTGCATCATCACCATCACTGTCATTCTCCACTCTGTCAGCATGCCCCATACGCAAAGTCCAGCATGCTGTCCTCCAAAAGTGATTTTGTAGAATGGTGTCCCTGGGGCCTGGCAGGGGCTGTGCCCTGGGGTATATGTGCCTCATTTTCTGCAGTGCCTGGCCATTTTGGTATGAGGAACGGATCAACTGCTAATTTACGGGCAACCTGGAAAGGGTAGTGCTATCTTACAAATTGTGTATATAAAATGGCAATTGACTTTCTGGTGACAGAATAATTAAAGTGACTTACACAGTATTCTACCATTGAGAATGGGTAAAATAACATGATTGTTTCTCTGGCAGTATGGCATTGTTATATTCAGTAGAGTCCCATTCAATAAATGGAATATTTTAAAATATATTATGTCTGTCTGTGTATATACGTATGTGCAGTATGTAATAAATATTTTTGTTTGAATTCTATTCTTGTCATTTGTAACAGGTTACGTCATGTACCATCTTGGCAACATCTGATGTTTACTGTAGGACTTGCGATAATTATTCAAAGTCAGTTCATCATTATATTGCATAATATTTATGCATTTTGTGAATAGTTTTCAAACTTAATTTACCACAAATCTCTGTACTCTTCAGAAAAAATACAGACATTGCAAGGAATTCATAATTTGAATAAATTAAAGTCCAAGCAACAAGCTCTATAATATAGGAATACAACTTGAAATTAATATTGTCAAAACAGGCTCTGTACAACTTGTAAACTCCTAAACATAAAGAAAGTGAGGTCTCAGAACCAGCCCCACAAATCCATACAATACTTAACCCTGTAATGAAATATAATTACTGGCAAAAATCTATTTTAGTGAATTTTACAATCTTTGAATTTGTAAAAGAGAGAAAGAGCCCTAAGTGTAATGTACACAGATGAGTGAATGAAAGAAGAAAGAATTGTTCAGAGCTGCTGCAGTAAAACTTCAACTGGTCAGAGCAAAAATGGAGGTAGGAAAATATGATATCCTTGCAAGAGAGGGCGGGGGGAACCATGGGATACTATGTGCCTCCTCAAACTCATTGATGTTCCTGCAATGGAATGGACTTGCATTTGTAACTTGGTGTTCCAAACAACAAAATAGAGAATATGCTCTTTGTATCCCGACTGTACCTATGGTTAATTACCATGCTTATATTTGACATATGGTTTAAAAAGCAGGATATTGAACTGAAATACATCACGTTAAGTATCATTTTGTACAGGGATTAGCTCCCCAGATATTTTTTAGTTTTAGGCTGTGAGCCCTTAAGTACTTCACTTAACTGTCATCCTTATATTGATGAATATATTTGTCTTTTTCTTTCCATGAACCTGATTGAATGTGCATCCATCATGCTTGAGTGAGCATATAATCAGTTCTTCAATACAGTTAAAGCCTGTTGGTGTGTAAAGAATTGAACTTAACCTCTTTCTGGTTACTGGAACTTGGTTGGCATGACAGCAGTTTTCAGCATAACGTGGCCTCCTTGCAGAACCTGTTCTGGCAATATCCAGGGAACAAAGAGACCTCACCTCTCAAGCCATTTTTTTCTGGGCAAACATTAGTTTTATAAATGCTTAACTCAAAATAAGACTCAAAGCTTCGGTCAATCAATACTGCTTACATTCTACAGATGTCTCAACACTGCCCCCAAGTGGAAGAGACTAGGCAAATCGTAACGTTGCCTTGCTGATCTGCAATTGCAGTTTTGACATTCACAGATGCTGGCACCTTATTTAATGCTTATTTAATACTTATATGAGTTTTTGAGATATGAGCATAATATCATGGTGTTCTGGGTGGATGTTTATTCTACAAAGAGCTGTCACCGGTTGTTGTGAATACAGGGAGCTACAATTCTCTGGTTTAGATCGTTCAACACACTTTTTTTATGTATCTACCGAGCATTATTAAAAAAAATGTTTTTACTCATGATCTCCATTAATTTCATTTATTTCAGTTTTTTTGCAATAACTTGTAAAAAATATGTATATATTTTAAATTCATTGGACATAATTATTGACACCCTTAATAATAATGTGTAATGTTCAAACATATGAGAAGGCTATGGACTTTTATTTCAATGCATTACTCATGTTTCAATGTTTTTTATTAAGTAATCTATTTTCTTTCTGAAAACCATAGGTGTCACAATTATTGGCACCCCTAACAGCTATTGTAAATAGATTCCAATAGAATGTTACTTAATTTATTTAATCTCAGTCTAAATGAATTATATTGAGTCATTCCACAAATTAAGAAGACTTGTGGCTTTTATTCTTGCCACGTCTGTTTGCACAAAGTATTAAACCAGGGGTGCCAATAATTGTGAAACCTGTTTTTTGGTGAAATACATTTTTTATTTGAAAAATGTAAGACTTTAGTTGATTCCATTTAATCATTAATAAAGTATACTGTTTTACACATGTTGTAAAATTAAGCTTATGTCAATAACTGTATTTTTAGTTTACACTATGTTTTGTGCATATTTATCAAGGGAGCCACTAATTCTGGAGCCCACTGTATATACTGCATTTTTTTAAAGGGCCTTGTACACCTACAGTACACTAGCCAGTTTTGTTATCAAATAAATTAATATATTAGATTTTAGCAGATTTTTTACCGAGGAGTAGCATTGAATTGGCTATTGAAGATTACATTTTGTGATTGAATGAGCTCTTCCATATGAATGGGCTGCCCTTCGGGTTTCCACGGGCATCATTAAATATACACCAGGAAAAAGAACAATGTTGACAATCATGTCAGAAAGTATCAGTGAAACTGAGGAGAATCCCAACCCACGGCCGTGACATGTGAGTTTCTAATCGGTAGGTACAGTGCTCATCGCTGTACAGGTCCAGGAGATGGAACAGGCTAAATAATTCAGCAGTCGCAATATGTTGCACCCAGTGCAACCTGTCTAAAACCACAGCCCTGTCTGCCAGCTGCCAGCATCCATTGAAACATCGGTGAAAATGTCAGGAAGACTCTGCAACGGCACCATAACTCTCCAATTCCATGGGTGCAAGACAGTGATTTCAGTCTCTCTCGTTCTTTCTTCTTCCTGAAAATGTTTTTTTTTTTTTCAGAACATCATCGAGGCCCGGTTACCATGACAACAAAGTGGAATCTCATACTAGATCTCACCTCCACTGTTTCCATTCACCTGACACTCCCTCCACTGAGTAAACATGGATCCCTCCCTTCACAGAGTCTGCTGAGCTAACCTTGGACTGGCTCCTCTCTCTCCGCTCTTTCTGTTCTCTGCCCAGTCTTTTACTTTTCGCTCTGCAAAATCCCCTTTCTCCCCAACATATATGCCTCTTTCAACTCCCCTTACTCACTACTTTTTTTCTCTCTATTTCTGCCTGTCTCTTTCTTACTTCCTGAACCTCTCCATTTTGGTCTCTTTCTCTCTCACACACGCACAAACATACAGAAACGCACACTCCTCTCTCTCATTCTCCCTCTCTCTCTCTCACACGCACACACACAAACTCTCCCTCTGCCTCTGACTTTTTTCTTGGGCTTAGAGGGAAGACAAGTTCATAATCAGATTCCTTTATGTGTCCATTGAGCAAAGTAAATGCAAATCCATTAAAAGTAATATGTTGGCAAAGCTTATAAGGGCCCTCATATGGTATGTGAACAATTTTCTATTGTTCACATTGTGGCCCCCCTCGGGGTACCACTGGGCCAACCTGGCACTCATCAAGGGCCTGCCGCTGGAGGATACCTCTTGGTCAGGTGATTGAAGGAAAGTATTTTCCTGCTGATATGATGGAGGGCTTTAGGACCATGGAGAGAAACGCTGTGCCAGTCTTGAGGACAATAATTGAATGATTGAAGCTGATCAGAACCCAACGAGGCACACCTGGTGAGTGTGAACTGCTCCTGGCCACACCCCCTCAAGCACAGATGGGCTGTGCTGGAGTGATGAGGCCAAGCACTTTAAGGACAGGAATTCTCCAAGAGCAAAGGAGAGTGTGATGGTGAATTCTGTGACTGCTGAATTTTTGTAATCTTTTCTCCAGTTTTCCGGAGTAGTACCGAGCCCACTAACACAAGAAAAGCTTGGGAACCGGGAACCCACCAGCCGGGAAGCTTTGGATCGGCTGTTTTTTGTTCTTTCCCGCCGCCCCTTGCCCTTCACTGTTTTTTATGAGAATAAACGAACCTCGGTTTTTTTCACTTAAAACATTTTGCTGCCTGTTTTTTGACCAGGGATCTCACAACATATATATGCATGTCATAAAGGTTTTAAGCGGGTTAACATCCAGGTTGGCATGAAAGTCATGTTCCTCTGCTTGGGGGGAGAGTTTTCTCTGCCAAAACTTTTTTTCATGTCATGCCATCTTCTCAGTAGGAAGCAAAGCATGTGAGCACAGCTGAGCAGGTAGGATATAAACGGGATATAAACATCACTCAGAAACTTTTTAATTACTTCTCTCTTTAATTTATGTTCCATGTTTACACTCAGGTGCTTTGTAGTGTTGCCAGTGGCACTCTTTACCACCCTCTTCAAAACAAAATACGTTTAGTTTTTTTCCATGGTGAAAATATTAGCTAAACTCTGTCTTGAAACGGAATTGCAAAACATTTTTAGGGCCGTGTTGACAAGCAATTGCGTACTAAGCTGGCAGAGCATGTGTTGCTCGTGGGTCTAAAGAATGGAGTGAGAGAAGATCAGTGCTATGACAATGCTCGCATGCTCAACATGAAAGAATACCTCTGCTGGAAACATTGCTCCTCCCCATGCAATGGTTCATTGCACAGCTATAGTTTGTATGCAGCAGTTGTTTCTTTCCGTTTCTTCCCACAGTCCAAAGACATGTAGGTTAACCCTTGTGTTGTCTTAGGGGTCAAAAATCAGCTGTCACTATGTTTTACAGCAGAGAAAACCCCCCTAAATGATCTTTTTTCAACTTGAAATTTGATGACAAAGTTTCTGATGAGTGAACGGTTGTTTCTTAATACTAAATAGATTTTGGGTTTAAAATTCAATTAAGCTGCTTTATTTTAGGGGTTTAGTGAAGGCGGGTCATTTTTTACCCAGCGGACAAGGGGAGTATACAGAATGTTAAGACTACACAAGGGTTCACAAAAGAGTCTAAATTGCCCCTTGGTGTGCTCCTGCTGTTGCCCTTGCGGCACTGAACTGGTGTTGGTTCCCGGGTACCTATGGCTGCCCACTGCTCCTAAGTATTTGGGATGGGTTCAATGCAGATCATGCATTTACAACCATGAATCAATAAAATCCAAATAAAATAGAATACAATCACTGGAGAATAAGAGGATGCTGTAGGGATATAGCCATTTAAATATTTGTTTTAAATAAATTCCCATTTAAAAATAATCATCACTGAGTCTTTATATAGGAAAACCAGAAAATAAAAACAAAAAACATGTTCCCCCTTCCACTGAACAACAATAATCATCTAGCTCGTTCCATGTGTCCTTGAATGTGTTTTAAACAACATCATGAGGTAAACAGCATGAATCATATGCTTTTATCCAAAGGTTATGAGGATGCACATTTTGCAAATGACAACCATAACTAAGAGCTACATGCTGTTTAAGATGAGCATTTTGTGGGGATGTATTTATTTTGGCCTATTGGTTAAATGGGCTGCTGATAGCATATATTAATCCAATTTAGTGTGAACATTATTCACATTTGAGGTGCCATGTAAAGTGTTTTCTGACAGGTTTTCTGATTAGTGCGAACATACATTTCATTACAATACAGTTATGCAGCTGATGTTTTATCTAAAGTGACTCATAGTTGATTACACTAAGCAGGTAAAATTATAGCGCACTTGAGCAATGTGCTATAGGTGAAAATTGCTTTGCTGCACTGATCTTATTGTAGCTACTAACTACAACATTCTAGGTCCCAATCGAGCAGCTTAACTATAGGCTATAGCTCACTGTCACCATACCCATCTCTGTTAGCTAATACAATATTAAATGTTTATTTTCCATGTGCGCATTTTTACTTTTATTACAATGTTTTTCTGGCAAGGAAACAAACATTAGCATCAACTTCAGCTTCTGTTTATTTCTTCTGACTTATTTCTTTAAAAAGCACCTATAAAAGCAGGGATCACGCAAAGTATCACACTAAACCAGTATCCCTCAATGTAAATTATAATCCATGTCATAAATATGTATTTAGAAGTTCTAATTCTAAATACATACAATTCTCACAAAGAACATATGGGATTTATGCAGAGTGGTCATTAAAAGTGAATGGGGATTCTTATAAGATTCCAGTCTTCTATATGTCTTTTCCATGGATGTTACATGGGTCAACTCATTCTTGCTCCCCAGTGAAACAGGATGACTTTTGGTTGTTTCAATTTGAAATTAATTTAAGGTGTAAATTGTGATGCAATCTTATAATTATATATTTTTGCAGCACAATAGCTGGTTATATCAGTGCCTGGGGCGAGATAAGCCCCAGCCACCCTTCACCAGTTCACCTTTCTTGTATTTTAAGGAATCAACCCAGGGGACAGCCCAAGCAGCACACAGAGAGGCGTGCAAGAAAATAGATTATTTTATTTCTTAAGACAGTTTCACACACACACTAACCCTGGTTCCCTCCCCTCCTTACAAGACCAACCCTCCACTGCTGTAGGCAAAACCCATAAGCTGAGGAGTCAAAGCAGGCAAGGCATAGCACACACCTGCTTAACCAGCTGACACACGCACCACACACTGATACAGTAATTAGCACGGCCCAAGATAAACTGCAGCCAAATCTCAAATCCTCCTCCCACTCCCAACTAGTACACCACACAACCAGACAAATAAACAAAAACACCATTCTGCCTATTCTACCCCCTTTTATCAGTTTTCCTCAATCAATGCCCATATTCACACACCAGTCACTCACTATAAAAGTGCAAAAACATAATTTTAGGTTGCATTTTTTTAATAAGGTGGCTAATTTGGTTACAATTTGGAGTCCACGTGGATGGCAATAAACGGGTCCTCATCCATGTTATTGATTATAAAGTGAGCTTGCCCATCGCTGCCCACGGTCACCTGCTTGCCGGTGCAATGGTTGCCCTCCTTCTGACCAGAGATGATGTCACAATATGTCCCACCAGGCAGTGCGGTGTTCAGAGTCATGTCAAGAGGCCTGT
The DNA here is from genome assembly GCF_963514075.1 of Conger conger. Taxonomy (NCBI): domain Eukaryota; kingdom Metazoa; phylum Chordata; class Actinopteri; order Anguilliformes; family Congridae; genus Conger; species Conger conger. The sequence goes on from NC_083764.1 coordinate 51,189,626, forward strand.
CAGTGACAGAGGTCATGTTATAGTTTGTGTGGCTCAGAAACATACTCATGTCAGTGGCAGTTGGAAAGAGTTTAAAAATGAAAATTTCAGCGGTCGGATTGGAACCGACAATCTCTGGCTTGCTAGGACCAAATGTACTTGACTGCATCAATTTAATCATTTGAAATTACCCAGCGAAAGGTATCTCAGAAACACGACTTAGTAAGTTCTGTGCACGAGTACGTTTTCTCGCGCGCATAAGTTACTTTACGTTTTTTTGCAATGTCCCTTTCGGGGCTCTGTAAGTTTGTGACACAAGAGATATAAAACATTATAACACATGCAAATCAAGAATAAGCATATTCAAGTGTGAGTGATGATTGTTAATATTTGCTAAAATATGTACTTTTAAAAAAATATTACACTTGACATAAATACAGAATGTACATATTAATTAATGTAATCTTTTTTTAAATATTATAAATATTTTAAATATTTTGCAATGGAAGACTGTACCAGAGTTCAGAGGAGTTAGATCCTTACCAGTCATCATTATTGAAGACAATGAACCCATGGTTTCCACGGCCAAAAGCAACCTGGTTGCTCCCGTTATCCCACCAGTGTGAGAATGGCTGGGTGTTGACAACATTACGGAAAATGACCATGTTTCTGCATAGGGAAGGGCCAGAATTGATAAAATGTTGTATTAGTTCTGCATGAAAGCTTCTATTTCAACAATTGTAACCTCTTGCTCACCTGATCTGGCGCCATCTGTGCTCGCACACCCAGCCGTCCCCACAGGTGGTGTCCGGGTTGATGGGGACAGGCTTTGTGGAACCATTTGAGTAGCTTGGGGGTCCCATCCAGTCATTCTGGTCCTGAAAAACAATACATGGTAAATGCTAATGTCAGTATGGCAATAGTTTTGATTGTGTTAATTGCAGTCAGAAGTAACATTAAATGTATCTCCAGGAAAATATTCAGAGCAACTTAGAATGACAGACCTGGCTAACAACATTCCCAAGACCAACAAGTATAAATGCAGCATGAATTCCCCCCCTGTAATGAAGTAAACGTTTGCCAACTTCATCAGTTATAATACAAAATCTAATTTAATATAATATAATGAAGAAAAAGGTACTGGGAGGTGGGAATAGGAATACATTTAAGCTTTATGGAACAAGAACCCATGGTATATTGAGTTCCATAACGCTTTTATACTACGGTTACCACGTTTATCTTTTAACGTTTCACTAAATAAAGACAAGATAAACTTTAAATTAATGTATTTTTAATGGAACTGTTTTATGGTAAATGTATTCTTCCACTGAACAGTAGTTTATTGGTTACTAAGCAATGGTATTGCGAATGTTAGCAAGCAATAATGTATCCCCACTGCACTAACATTAGATAGCTAGCTGACATACAAGTAATTTGTCTTTGTTGTAGACGTTTATCTGGACACTGCCAGACAACATGCAGTTGTTGAAATAACTCATAAGTTATCGCCTGGGTTAGGTAATCTTACTGGTATTTCGATGTTTGCTTAGTTGTATATTTTTTGTTGCTACTCCTTTCCGAAACCCCAAGAAGGTCAAATGACACTTTAAAATCACTCATTTTGTTTTACTTTGGTAGGTTACTAGTGGCGAGATGATGATAATGTTAAGTTAATTTTGATTACAAAGTAGATAGCGGTGATCTACATCGCTATACAATTTTAAAAGATGTGTTAAAGATGTGTTAATATTCCATTTAGCTCTGCGTATATCGTGGATATTGGCATGGCTGAAACGCAAACTGACCAATAGAGACAATGGACCGCATCTATCCGTTGTATATTTACATTTGCTGGACCTTCTGCATTTTTAAAATAGTTTTTCATGCTTTGTTCCCCCATTCTCTCCCCAATTTGGAATGCTCTTTTGTATTTTACCAGCATTCATTGCTACAACCTCGGAAATGCGATATCAGCTATTGCTTCTAATGAAACCACATTTCAGCTCACACAAACACGAGTTACCTTTCCATCCACAATGTGACGATCCCAGCGGAAGCTAGACATCACCCTGGTTACTCCATATGGATGGGCCAGCATAAAACCCATGGCCATTTTGTAAATTCTGAGCAACAAGAAAGACAGAAACCAGATGTGACAGTGTGACAGTGCTATTTCCTATGGTCTCCAGGTCCAGAGTAGTATCGAAGTAACACAAGTTACCTGGGGTCCCAGAAGGTGATAACTGAGCTACCTCCTGCTCCATGGCCTCTCTGGTTGTCATGATTGTCCACAAACACTAAAGCCTTGTCCGAGGACATGAATCCCCAGCCTTCACCCCAGTTCCTGTAGCAGACCCAGGACAATTAGGAACACATACACACATACAGGCATACACACAAATACATACATGCACATACAAACGTGCCCACACACATACACACAAAGACATACAATCATGTCCAGATTCACAAACAGCCTTTTGTTTAATCTCTAAAAGCAAATACATTCATCTTAACTGTTTTATAATTATTGCCATCATTGATGATAATAAATGTATACATTATATTGACATATAACATATCGTACCTCAGATAGGCCATCTTTTCACCATACATTTTGCGGATGACTGTTCCCAGTTTGGCGCTGTACTTGAATTCTGTGACCTGACCCAGTCCAGTATACTCACTTGCAGTAATGGGTTCCCCACCAAGGTCAATAACCTACAGTAGAATGTGAGAAGCACAAAAGTAGGATTAGCACTCCATCCACTGGTCAACATACCCTCATACCTGATGTCCTTACTATCTGAATGCTTAAGTAAGGCTCACCTCTTGGTAGATGAAAGGCTGTGAGTTGATGTGGAACCAGTTTGTGTTGAGGCTGTGGAGCTGGCTGTACACAGCCTTCAAGTCCCCAGGCCACATATGCTTGCAGGCATCTACCCTGAATCCAGCCACACCCATGTCAATCAGAGTGTTCATGTACTCTGCCACCTTCCCACGTACATAGTCCTTCTGCAGGTTCAAGTCCAGGAGGCTGACCAGCCGACAGTCCCGCACCTGTCAGAACCATAGACTATAAAAAAGTATATATAGACAAAATGCCTGTGACATCACCTACTGATTTTCCCCTGCTTGCGAAAAAGCATTTTGAAGCCAGGGCAGTGCATTTTTTTGTGTTACAATGTAGCACAATTTGAAGCTAGAAACTGCAGAGTAGGGAAAGGAGGGGACCGTTATAGGGTCATGAAGTCTGGGCCCGGTCCTGGTCCTGGTCATCTAGTAAGCGCCATAAGATATTGCCCCCAATGTGACGTTCACTGATTAGGCAGTGGTGCAACCTGTCCCTGATTGGTACACAAAATAATAATATATTGTCCAAATGATACAATAACTTAAAGGTAGAATAGGGATTTTTTGTGTTAAAACACTGTTACAAGACCATTGTAAATGCCTTCCTAACATGGAAAAAGGCTCACTGACATGTCGACTCACCCTCTGCCTGTGTTTATAGTCCTTAAATCCAGGTTTCAAAATATACACATGACTCACTTTGAATAATACCAGGTCGCTATTGGTAGCAACAAGCAAATTAGCCATAGTTAGCTTGACAAATTTACAAATATCCACCAGGCAATATGAATATAGTAGCAAGCATTGCGAGCATAGTTGCACAAGCTTTGTGCATCAGGTGGATATTTGTAAATTTGGCAAGCTAACTAATAGCTAATTTGCTTGTTGCTACCAATAACAAATTGGTATCGTTTTATAACTAGATATTTTTTCTTCACTTGGATAATAAGCAATCGTAAGCTATACAGAGTTTCAGTGATCCCTTGTCTGGAGTGCAATTTCAGCAGCTACACGTTCCTTCTATCTCTTTACGTGTTCAATCCTGCGTGTTTAGCTAAACTTTTATTTGTCTCAAACTGTAAGTTACAGTTACATTGTTTGTGGTAGACTATCATATCTTACTAATATAGACAGCTAGTTAGATAGCCAAATAAGTTGCTTGCTCCTAATGTAGTTGGTCAGCTGAAGTGAAAACTTCAAAAAGACCAAAAATAGAAATAGTGTTGTGAACTGAACTGTATAATAATGCTATATACTATATATTATAGACTGGGGGAAGGATAAACAGTGTTGTGGTCTGAGGGTGTTTGTTGCTACAATTCCTCTCTTGGTCGTTAGGAGTCAGAAACTACCTATTTTAACTTTAAGAAAAGGGGAGCATGGGGTGACATTAAAAAACTCAATTTGAAACTACATGATCTTGTGAGAAAAAAAAAAGGATTAACTTTGTATTTTGACACTGAAACAGGTAGCTGAACAACCTATACTGGAGCCAACCACACTAGCACTAAAGAACAACAAGACCAGGAAGACATGGCCCATTGGTCACAACAAATCTGGGTATCCCGTCATCCAGAGAGATTTTAATGAAAAATGTAGTTGTTCTGCTTGTTTTTTTCTCATTTAAATCCATACAAATTATAAAGTTGGCGGCTATTCACATCAGCTACATCATCAGTCAGTCTCTCATAATTCGAGTGACCGGGGTTAGCTAGTTAGCTAAATTAGCGGGTTACAGCTGGACCAAAGCATCATTGCTTAATCTAATGAGTGGAAACATCATAGCTGTCGACATCCAATGTAAAGTGAGCTAGCAAAACGCAAAAGTAGGCTGTCAGATTTATTGATCGGCTGCAATGGAGCCGGTAGAATGTTAAAATGATGGCTGACGTTGATGGCTGCATGTAAGAGCTGTCCTCATATCGCTCAGGATAACCAAGGTATCTGTATGCTAACCTTACCGTATTTTTGTTGGAGTATCATGTGATGGACGTGTTTGTTTTGAGAAGTTTTGCCCCATATTTAGGAAATGGCTACGCTGACTGTGATTTTCAAAATGCCGACACACATAATTTAAGCATTTAATCCAAATGAGCTCAACTGAAAAAAGCATGACAGTGCTCGTTTAACAAGCGTACACAGGGAATAGGTTAACTCAATCAAAGATTAAGTTATTATTCGCAGTCATACCTGGAAAATGTCATGGTAGCTCTCAATATTACCGCTGCTCGTCTTGCATTTATCATTATTGAAGTCCCAGGAGGAGTAGGGCACGGAGGGGAAGTCGGGCTTGTGGGCATTAAAGTATGTGCCACAAGATGAATGCTTGCCTTCACCCCCACTAGCTCCACACATGTGGTTGATGACCACATCGACATAGATATTCACCTGGAGGAACAAATCATTATTATGTGCCACACTAACAACACACTTGATGTTACCCCAGGTAACTTGTGTTACACTTGTTAAGTAGAATCGTACAGACTGCATGTTACATTGGCATACTGCATTATATTAAGGAGTGAACAAAAACTCAGTGTAAGTACAGAGCTTTAATTTTTGTAAATGTAATAATTGGAGCCATGCATGTGATAACACCTTGGATAAGGACTTGCAAGTAAGTATCTGCATATAAATATGAAAAGAAATATCAGAAAACTAATCGGTAATTGTAGGGAAATGCATTATTCCAGTGTGATAAGAAATACCTATTTGTCAACTGCATGCTCAGTAATTCCATCTAATTACTTCCACATTCTGTCTCCCTTGGTAACTTCTGGACTCATTTTTAGACTTGCAGAAATGTACTTCATTCAATCACAAAAATGAAATGTTTAGTAATATTTTACCCCAACGTTATTGCACCTGGTGACCATGTCTCTCAATTCTTGCTCGCTTCCTGATCGAGAGCACAGGTTGTAGCTGATTGGCTGGTACCTCTCCCACCACGGCCGCCAGGGATTTGAGAGGACAATGCTCTCAGTGGGAGGGGAGATCTGACACAACAGACATACCCATCAATCAAAGATACTAGCAACAACAGCAACATTACATTACATTAATGGCATATGGTAGACGCTCTTATCCAAAGCAATGTACAACAACGTATTACCAGGGATAAGTGCCCTGAAAGACCCTATAGGGAAGTACAATTTAGTACAACAAAGATTTAGTACAACAAAGATCTTATATCAGTATATATACTGGTATACCTATTTGATCATTGGAATTATTATTATATATGAATATACAGCTTATCTAGTCAAACAAAACTAGCAAAGGTATCATCCTAGTAACACAAGTAAATAACAACAGTTAAGGTTTACAGGGAGTTAGGGAGGGGCAGGGAGAGGTGCAGCTTGAAGAGGTACCATCACCAGGTTGAAGAGGTACCAATTGGTGACATCACCAAAAACAACAGCACCAGTCATGACCATATTTCTTGTGGTCAAACAAGCAAAATTGCTTGCTCTTGCCGATGATTAGAGACAATCAACTTTTTAGATAGCTGGTTGTCTCTAAAGTTTGTGAAGTACATGTGGAGAATATTGTGGATGTGTTGGATGGACATGTGTATTACATGCCATTATTTTGAGAACCTGATTAGCCTAACACAAATGAGGCTGGCACAATGTTAAACCTGGATTTGGGGATTTTTGGAGTGTTTGTTATCCATGCGTAGCCAGCCCATCATAGTAAGACATTTTTTTAAAGTAAAGGCAGCTCCCACAAGAGATTTATTTTTTCCCCACTTCATTTCTTCACATTCTACTACTAATATCCCAGTGAATGCACTGGATTGAGTTCAATGCATAGAGTAGTAATATTAGTAGTAGTAGTAGACAAATAATGGGACTAGTATTGTAGTTTGAATACTGTAAATTAAGTTTAAGCACTGCATCACTATAAACTACAACCTTTGCTTGATCATGGTTTATAATATTAAATGGTTTATAAGAGCTTATTTACTAAAGCTTTGTGGTTCAATCTAACTGCAATAGTTTTTAGAAAACATAACAGTTTGACTGAAGTGTTACTTTGCCTTTCAAACTATGTTCAACCATTTCAAATTTGTTTTGTTATCAGTCAGATGTGCATTATGTACACACATATTGCATTTGAGCATAAAGCCTAGTGCTGGATATCATTAACAACATGCTGAAACATGCAGGCTTGTAGATTAGCACACAAGTAATTTCAGACAATATACTTGGTTAGTCTTAATGACTGTACTTACCTGAACCCCACCAAAACCATTGGGTGCTAAATACCGCTCACATTCCTCCGCTATGTCAGCCCAGCGCCACTCAAATAAATGAACTATGGACGTCCTCCCATGTTTCATGTGTGGGTCATATTGAGCACGAGTCATATGCAAAACTAAGGCCAAAATGAAGATCTTCATTTTCACCTGGTGAAGGATGGACACATTACCCAGAGGATAAGCAACTGGTACTGCATATATACACAGTAATGCATTCACACTGTCCAATGAAATCTGTTAGATGTTATTTATTGTATAACTGTACTTAATCAGAAGTAAGGAAAATGAGAAGCTAACAGGTGCAGAATGGTATTTGTTTCTCACCGGTTACACTGGTTACAAATTGACAAATCAAGGTGACCTGTTTATTTAAACATGATATATTCGCATGAAGCACATGTCGCTAATTCAAGATGCTTACCCTTCCTCTAATAAAGTTTGCCATGGTGATTAGCAACTTCATGGTCACATATTGCTATGGATACTTCAGTGGATAGACTGCCATATTCAGACATCTAACATAAATGCCTTTTTTAAATGAACTGTGATATGTTCAATATTTTGTGTTGTGCCTTCCACTATAGATCGATGTAGTCACAGGCAAACTGGGATGACTACAACCTTCCCTGTGTCCTCTTTGGAAAATGTCCTTACAAGCCATGCTCAACATTTTATGAAACAGGTGAATGGTACAAATATGAAAAATAATTATATGGGAAATGCATACATTTTGTTTATAAAAGATTATCAAATGTGAGTTTATTGGGTAGTTTTACTTTATCAAATGTAAGTGATTAAAGTTAGTAAAACAATGTTATCAAACTATGTTGGCTAGTTTCAAAACAACATTTTCATTTTATATACTTAAATTTGTCCTGCAATTATACCAACTGCACCAAACAAAACATGTTTGTTGCCTGAGAAATATCAAACCAGCGTTTTCTTGGATTTAGTACCCAACATTTATAAATCAGCCCTGAATGTGTTATTTGATTGGTTTCTAGTTTGTACCTCTGGCAGCCAATTATGTTCATTTTAAATACAAAATGTGTTAATAGTTTTTGTAATCTTGCACACAGAAACAACGTGATAGATAATGTTTGTATTCATTGGACTTAGTCCAATGTATAAAAAAACACTTTCTGTTTATTCTTTACACAACGCTGGCTTTTCCCAGGCCTGTTGAGTGGGAACACCTGGACTGGCCTCACAGAACTTTAAATAACTCCTGTGGCTTTTTTACACTTGTTTAGTGCCGCCCCTTGAGTCTCATAGACTAGACATACATTTTTCATCAGAATATTATATTACCCATTCCATATCCAATATACTGTATACAGCATAAACAAATCCTATAATATTAATCTGGCAAATACGACTGAGATGGTCAGTGCATCATATTGTTAGCCAGGTAATGTATTTTTGTGACTTTTTTGTGACTTTACTGAAAGCATAACCTTTGAAATATTCAATGTACATTCATAATTCTTCAATCAATTCAGTCTGAACTACAACTAATTCTTAAGGCAGTGTCACTCCTGGGAAATCAGAAAAGGAAAACAGGCATTGTCTTCTGTTAATAACAATTCTTCACCTGGAGACCATGGGGTAAAAGCAAGGTGACTTGACATCATTTTAGAGAGGCCAGAAGTAGACAGCTTGCCACTGCGACAAAATAACTCTGTCCTCGATACAAAATCAATTTCAATATAACAAAAAGTTAATTAAAATATGAAGAGTGTGGATTATCCAAGATTTCAGGAAACTTCCTGGGTGCGTTTTTACAGGTCACTTATAATGCCAATCTATTTTCTCACTTGACAATAAATAAATAGATGGCACAATTGAGACATTCAGTTCTTTGCTATGCTGTATACGGTAATGTATAAATGTACTCATTAATTATAATTCTAAGAATTACATGAAAACGTCCATGCAGGAAATGCGTATGAACTTATTTTGGCTGCCCTGCCTACTGCTTGCTAGCGAGCTGACTGGTCAAACTTTATCACAATATGTGCAAATGAATAAATGACAGCATAAGCCAGGTTATGGATTCTTGGTTAACTTGTTTGTCTAAATTGTCTTAGATTAATCCAAACTACCTACCTCTTGGGATGCGAGTGGATCAATTGCTTCACACAACTAGACGTTGTTTTACATTTGTCCACTTGCTTTCAGTGTTGACCTTTTGTCTACATGCTGGATGTTCTTGCCAAAGCAAATTGTAATCTTGGCACAGATGTTTTGTGTGGATGAAATTCATGTCAACAGTAAAGGTATTCAAGCAAAAGAAATACCAAAAAAACATTTTACCCCTTATTGTAAGTCTCAACCAGCCTGTATTTGGGCCCAAGTGGGTTTATTTGTGTTCAACAGTTCTTTTATCACAGTGAAATTTTCAATCAGTCAGGTCACAGAGTATACAGTATACTGCTTGAAAGCAATACAACTCACGGTTGTAGTAACTATTTTACTATAACATTGTTTTAACAATAATGGTCCCTTATTTTGTAATATTTCGGGTGGCAAAAAAAACTCACCACACCTTCTATGCATTCTGAAAACCCACAGATGACACAAATCATGGTAAAGTGGAACCAAATCCATAATAATTTTTAATTCCAAAATCCAATTAGGCATATATCAGTGAGCATCTAAATATGTTATTATTAGGACAATGGTGTCTGCAGGAGGTCATTCATAGATGCCTTGATTAGGGTATCAGCATGCCTTTGATGTTGGTGGAGGGGAAACAGACTGCATTCTTAGAAGCAATATTTTGTGGGTTTTTTAAAAGTTTGAGGCAGAAAAACTCTGAAACAGTGGCGAGCAAAAATTCCCCAAGGGGAAGAAATCTCAGGAGGAATCTGGCTATAGAGGGATTCCCATCCTCTGTTGGCCTATAGGCTGAGATGATAACAGTTCAGGTGTTAAACTAACAGGTAAACTAGAAAATCCACATGGATGGATGTAAAGTATTCAGTTCAGAGGGGAAGGGGATGAATCTGTAGCTCCAGGACAGGAACCATGTCCATGACCTCAGAGCTGGGGTACGGTTGGAGTGGTCAATGAGCTTGGGGGGAAGGGGCAGGTACCCCAGGAAAAAGAAACAAAGAAAGATGTTAGGCACTAGTATCAGTACATAGAATAAAATGTTCTCATGCATAGAACACCTGTCCCACACAAACCTCCCCAGTGACGAAGGGTGTAACTAACCCCAAAGGCATGCTCAGTGCTTCCAGTCATGTGTGGATTTATAGAACTAGTAGCCTGACCGGCCAGGCATGACCAAAATGCCAGTACTTTACAAACCTCCCTGGTGACTAAGGTTGTAATTAACCCCACCGGCACCGTTAATGCATGTACAGTGTTGCCTGTTACCTGTGGATTTATAGAACCATTATATACAAATCAGTGGAACTAATTCCTCATTCACCATTTGGCCATGGGAAACTTCAAAAGGCCTCTTCACAGTGGGCTGCAGGAAGGAGCAGGAACTGGGAGGTGTTAATGTTTGTGTGTGTGCGTGGCTGCGTGTGTGTCTGTCTAAATGTGGGTGGCCGAGCAAACTTCACGCTGGCACCTCTCATACTATTAAGATTATTTTATTATATAAAGTAACCTGCCATGTGACTTGAAATAATCACGTGGCAAGTTATTTTATGTCATTTAATGCCCCGTTGTAGTAACTGAACTAGGTCATTTGTAATTTAACAGTGGAGAAATTAAAATGTCCGCAGCCGGATTTGAACCGAGGAACTCTGCTCTGTTAGTCAGATGCCTGCATATTAGTATCTCTAGTATCTCATGCGCACAAGTTAGTGTCTCGTGTGCATGAGTTAGTTTTCTCCTGAGCGCCAGTTAGTATCTTGTGTGCACAAGTAATTTTTTTTGTGAAGTACATTACAATTATTTTTTCGTTTTTTTGCAATGTCCATTTAGGGGCTCCGTACATACGCAATGGGCGGCCTGTAGTGTAGTGGTTAAGGTAAATGACTGGGACACCCAAGGTCGGTGGTTCTAATCCCAGTGTAGCCACAATAAGATCCGCACAGCCGTTGGGCCCTTGAGCAAGGCCCTTAACCCTGCATTGCTCCAGGGGAGGATTGTCTCCTGCTTAGTCTAATCAACTGTACGTCACTCTGGATAAGAGCGTCTGCCAAAATGCCAATAATGTAATGTAATGCAAAACATAATAATAATAATCATCATCATCATCATCATCAATTGCAGTGTGCTTACCTGTTTCATCTTCAGTTTTAAATGTCAGGATCACAGAACTGCATCACAACTGGAACATACAGTATATCCTAATCATTTAGGGCTTTAAATCTGCAATTGATCCATGCTGTTTAAATTATTCAGATAGCCTGCAAAAAAAGGCTCTACATGTGCGGTGGGCAGATTATTCCATGTCCATATTAAATTCTGCTTGCAACAATACAAAGTGCACTGGCCAAGTGGGCAACAAAATAATAGAAGCCACCAGGCTCAAAGCTTGTATTGGTCCTTTAAGTTGCTGGATATTATTTTACCAACAGAGGTCACTATAAAGCAACAATATGAATGGTGGAATTGATGTCCTTTTGAGAATTTTATGAAAAGTAACGGGAATGTTGAGCTATTGACTTAATTTTTCTCCACTTTAGTAGAATGTTCTTCTTCTTTAGTAGATGAGCCATAACTACAAAGGAATACAACTGCAAATGTATGTAAACAAGTACGTATTTTATCTGAGATTCAGTGGTTTGTGTGTATGATTTGACCAGTTCTAAATCCACATGGCATTTCAGCACTCCCTCTCTGGAAAATTAAGAATGAACTGAAATGGTGATGTCTGAGTTCTTGCTGTAGCCCTGTATCAGGTGGTATATCTGCACCCACCCAGATGACGTACAAACGAACATTTCAAAGGAGAGCACGGAGGCCGGGGGCTTTGCACAGCAATCTCAGGGATACTCCACATTCTTCCTGGTATGCAGTTTCTTACTGGTACAAAGCATAACTTTTTGAGTGACTGGGGTTCCAGTGTTGGACAATGTGTCTTTTCAGTCCCTCTCTGAAGTTTTTTAGGTGAAGACACAGTAGTGGTCTTAAGATCATATTCACACTTCTTAACCAGCAGGGAGAGTGAGAGTGAAAGAGAGTTCAAGGGTTCACTCTGCCAGGCAGTGAGCAATTACATGGCCAGTCAGCACAACCTCTGAAACACAACCTCTCCACTGTGGTGTGTGAACACATTTTGTGCGGCCTGTAAAGTTCCAGACCTGGGTCAAATATGTAATTGTTTTAGATTCAAATACTTTTCTATGCTTTACTGAGCTTGTCTGGTGTATTGGAACCTATGAAATATTCTCAGAAAGTGCAAGCCTATTGGTTGTCTCAATTGCACCAGGCAAGATCAATCAAGCACATCTCCAAACAATGACATATTTGTCCCAGGTCTGACATTTACGCTTTATTGTTGTCACAGAATCACCCTTTAACTGCTGCTACTAGGTCTGGTTATCAGGTTCTATTCTACACATTTTTATAGTTGACATCTGTTGAATTACGCAATTATCTAGCCTACAAATCTACTTACGATGTACCTCAGGCTGTTCCCGCTATCTTTTTATTATATGTCCATGACCTCACTTTTTTCAGCTGTTGTGCATGAATTCCTGCCAGTTTAATTTGGATTTTGGAGACTTCCAAGGTAGAATAAATAGTGGCGACTGGATCTGCAAAAATGGTAATGTGGTAAGACCAAGCAAGAACACAGTGGGACCTAGGAACTTATTTACACAGTGAAATGGGTGAAAAAGAGTTATACAATGATTATGAAGATGAAGATGCCGAAAAATGACAAACTAGAGCTGGGAAGCTGGTGGGTTCTGGTGGCCAGTACTTAGAACTGTAACACCACTGGCATGCAAAAAGTCACTCTGCTGAAAGCTTGGCAAAACATCACTTGTTTTTGTGTATTTATGCTTCAGAACAGTCCTTTCATAGATTTTGGTTAAAGTGAATACTTGACAGACATCTTGGTCATGGATCAAATAGAAAGCCTCTATCAGACATTCTGTAAACATATAAATGACAGAAAAACATAATCTCTCTCTCAAGCTTACATATTTCTAAATTGTGTTTTAAAGTTTATAAAATAGCTCACTGTCTGCTTTTATATTTGAGTCCTAACAATGCAGATCGGTTTGGGAATGAACAGTAGCAGTGTCATTTGTGAACTGGGGAGTACACAAGATCTTGTATCGGGAATTGAAGTGTGTGCAAAGCTCTATTTGAATGTTAAATCCTTAGTCCTACTGGGACATAGAGTAACTCATATTTTACCTCTGGGTACGATTCCTATTTGAAAATGCTGAATTGTTCTTCAAAGCCCATGGGATAAAAAAATGAATAATTGTATTACTATTGAAATTAACTCTTGATTACTGAAATATGGAAGCTTTCAGGAAGCCGTATGTTGAAAAGTTTAACAACTAGTGTCCTTGAACAATCGTAGACTAGCCATAAATGTGGAAAAACTGGTTACTTGTTACATTTCCATACAAATGGGCAACCAGCCGAAAAACCGCAACTACCTTTTTTCACTTTGGAAAAAGCACAGTCGCGTATTAGCTGGCAACCTTGTCTCCAGGTAGCCTATGTTGTTCCATGCCAGTCCTCAGGTATATAGTTACAATATCTGTTGTTCAGCGAGTCACCTATTATTTAATAGCTTGGTCTTGATGTTTCAAGTTTCCCTTTTCATGCAATCATCCCTTGTCAGTGTCATGCCTTCAAAATATTTGGAGACTGGAAATATTACCATGTTACATGCTGTCTTTTGTCATTTTTTACCCAAGTTGAAATAATGCCCCTGTTGTGCAGTAATATGTCTAATTAATGTGCTTATACTGACTTATATTGTTTTGGCTGTGGTTCAGCCTATTGCAGCATGATTGTAAAGCCTATTATGGATTTTTAATTGATTAAATGTTGGCGGTTACCAAAACATGAAAATACTGAAAATGCCCATCCCTACTTGATAGCATTTCTCTACATCAAAAAATCATGTTCCAATATAAGAACAAAAATATACTATTCAGAACTTGCATGAACAAACACATCGTTTTTTTTTTCTTAGCTCACCTTTATTGCAAGTCCGGCCGACTTATTTCCAGTTTGGTAGAAATATACAATTGTGTTTCTAATCGGTAGGTACAGTGCCCATCACAGTCCCTAGGTCCAGGAGATGGAACAAGCAAAATAATTCAGCAGGCGCAATATGTTGCACCCAGCGCAACCTGTCTAAAACCACAGCCCTTTCTGCCATCGACACATTGGTTGTCTCTCTTCAATTCCATGGTGCAAGACAGTGATTTCAGTCTCTCTCCTGCTTTCTTTTTTCTTCCTGAATTTTTTTCTTTTGTTTCTGAAAATCACTGAGGTCTGGTTACCATGACAACAAAGTTGAATCTCATACTGGATCTCACCTCCACTGTTTCCACTCACCTGACACTCCCTCCACTGAGCAAACATGGATCCCTCCCTTCACAGAGTCTGCTGAGCTAACCTTGGACTGGCTCTTCTCTCTCCGCTCTTTCTGTTCTCTGCCTAGTCTTTTCCTTTTCACTCTGCAAAATTCTCCCCAATATATTTGCCTCTTACAACTCCCCTTGCTCACTACTTTTTTCTCTGTATTTCTGCCTGTCTCTTTCTTACTTTCTGAACCTCTCCACTTTGCTCTCTCACTCACACACACACACAGAAGCACACACACACAAATCCATGCTTCTCTCTCTCTCATTCTCCCTCTCTCACACACACACACACACACACACACACACAAACTCTCCCTTTGACTTTTTTACTTGTGCTTAGGGGGAAGACCAGTTTATAATCAGATTCTTTTCTGTGTCCAGTGAGCAATAAAAAGGGAAATTCATAAAAAAAATAACCAACAATTTCCTTTTTTTTGCTCATGCAGGCCCACGGGAAGTTAAAAGAAGAAAAGACAGTTTGAATGAGATAACCAAGAGAAGATCCCATAAGTGTGTGTAAACAGCTGTT
This sequence comes from Conger conger, assembly GCF_963514075.1. Lineage (NCBI taxonomy): Eukaryota > Metazoa > Chordata > Actinopteri > Anguilliformes > Congridae > Conger > Conger conger. Next base: position 51,204,780 of record NC_083764.1, read on the forward strand.
TTCTAATTTTTGTCATAAAGGTTTTGAGCTGGCCAATGTCCAGGTTGGCCTGAAAGTCATGTTCCTCTGCTTGGGGGGAGCGTTTTTTCCTCCAAAAACTATTGCAAGTTAAAGCAATGTGTTTTTTTTATGTCATGCCATCTTCTCAGTGGGAAGAAAAGCATGTGAGCACAGATGAGCAGGTAGGATGTAAACGGCAAACATCACTCAGAAACTTTTTAATCACTTCTCTCTTTATTTTATGTTCCACATTTGTGCTTTGTAGTGTTGCCAGTGGCACTCTTCTTTACCATGTTCTTTAAATGTTTATTTTGCCATAGTGAAAATGTTTGCTCAACTCTTGAAACAGAATTGCAAAACATTTTTAGGGCCGTGTTGACATACAATTGCGTGCTGAGCTGGCAGAGCATGTGTTATGCTTGTGGGTCTAAAGAATGGAGTGAGAGAAGATCAGTGCTATGACAATGCTCGCATGCTCAACATGAAAGAATACCTCTGCTGGAAACGTTGCTCCACCCCATGCGATGGTTCATTGCACAGCTACTGTTTGTATGCAGCAGTTTTTTCCTCCTGTTTCCTCCTACAGTCCAAAAACATGCAGGTTAGGTTAACTGGAGAGTCTAAATTGCCCCTTGGTGTGCTCCTGCCATTGCCCTTGAGGCACTGAACTGGAGTTGGTCCCCGGGTGCCAGACTATGGCTGCCCACTGCTCCTAAGGATTTAGGATGGGTTCAATGCAGATGATGTATTTTATTGCCATGGAAGGCAATGACAACCATGAATAAATACATAAAATCAAAATAAAATACAATACAATCACTGGAGAATAAGAGGATGCTGTAGGGATATAGCCATTTACAATGGGGTAAATAGTTATTTGAAAAATACAATTTCCATTCAAAAACAATCATCAGTTAGTCTTTATATCGGAAAACCAAAAAATGAAACCAATAAACATGGCCCCCCTCCCACTGAATGACAGTAATCATCTGGCTCGTTCCATGTGTCCTTGAATGTGTTTTAAACAACATCATGAGGTAAACAGCATGAATCATATGCTTTTATCCAAAGGTTATGGGGATGCACATTTTGCTAATGAAAAACCATGACTAAGAGGCTACATGCTGTTTAAGATGAGCATTTTGAGGGGATATATTTATCTTGGCTTTATCAAAATCTATTGGTTCAATCCAATTTATTGTGTAGATTATTTGAGGTGCCATATAAAGTGTTTTCTGACAGGTTTTCTGATTAGTGTGAATCACACTGTGAGTCAATACCATGGAGGACTTGGTATCATTTTTTCATTTTTTAGATTTTTAACATTTTCCAAAAAAGAAAACAGAATGTGCAATATAGCAGTGCAGGAAGCCACTGTTGTGCCAGGGTCTGTTGATATACTATGCAGCAGCCACCATGTTGTCTGTCCTGACCAGCAGAGGCAAAAAATTATGGAGAGCAAGTAGAACTTCCCCCAGCTCCAAAAACATTTTTGTGCTGAGATGCTCAGCTTCATGTCCAATGGCCCCAATGCAACCATGCCCTGCTCATCCTGGAGCTGAGGTGACACGGTACAGTCACAGGTACAGTCAAAGTGCACCCTTGGCCAGCCGTATCTGGATTGCCATTGCTCTGCACATCCTAGTGAGCAGATAACTTGGGCATGTGGCTGCCCAACCACAACTGCTTCTGTATTATCTCCTCAAAGTCTTGGAGAAGAGGCATCACTGTCATCGTCAAGTGCAGCAAGGGACCCTTGGGGTCTTCTGGGAGAGAAACATCCAGGGCATTAACTGCCCTGCTGATCAATGCCCTGATCTGGAAGTTAGGCCATGGCTCCTCTGAGCCTGGTGCTTTCACTTCCCATACATGTCATTACATTAGAGTTATACAGCAATGTGAACAATATTAAATGTTTATTTTCCAACTGAGCATTCGGATTTATGCAGTTTACTATACCTTAAATGGGTTATGATGGTAGTGGTCATTACAAGTGAATGGGGATTCTATAAGATTCCATTCTTGTTCCATCTACTATGTTTGTGCCATGGATTTTACATGTGTTAACTCAATCTTACGCCCCAGTGAAACAGGATTACTTTTATTTGTTTCCACTTTAAAGAAATTTAAAGTGTAAATTGTGATGCAATCTTATAATCATATATTTTTTCAGCACAATATAGCTGGTTATATCAGTGCCTGGGGTAAACCACAGCTGGGACCCCGATAAACCCCAGCCATCCTTCACCAAAGTTCCCCTTCCATATATTTTAAGGAATCAACCCAGGAGACAGCCCAACCAGCACACAGAGAGGCTGACAAGACAATAGACTATTTTATTTCATAAGACAGTTTCACACACACGCCTCACAGCAAGGAGGTTCTGGGTTCGAATCCCCGTTGGCCGCGGCCTCTCTGTGTGGAGTTTGCATGTTCTCCCCGTGTTTGTGTGGGTTTCCTCTGGGTACTCCGGTTTCCTCCCACAGTCCAAAGACATGCAGGTGAGGCTGATTGGAGAGTGTAAATTGCCCATAGGTATGAGTGTGTGACTGAATGGTGTGTGTGTCCTGGCGACCTGTGCAGGGTGTATTCCTGCCTTTCGCCCAATGTATGCTGGGATAGGCTCCAGCCCCCCTGCGACCCTGTTCGGGATAAGCGGGTTGGGATAATGAATGAATGAATGAGTTTCACACACACACTAACCCTGGTTCCCTCTCCTCCTTACAGGACCAACCCTCCACTGCTGTCGGCAAAACCCATAGGCTGAGGAGTCAGAGCAGGCAAGGCATAGCTCACACCCGCTTAAGCAGCTGACACACACACCACACACTGATACAGTAATTAGCACGGCCCAGGATAAACTGCAGCAAAATCTCAAATCTCAAATCTCAAATTCCCAACTAGTACACCACACAACCAGACAAATAAACAAAAACACCCATTCTCCCTATTCTACACCTTTTGCCCCTTCCCCTCAGTCAATGCCCATGTTCACACACCAGTCACACACTCTCCTCCTGCTCTTATTCTTGTAAGCTGTGGGGTTGTTATTCTTCTTGGCGACATTGGCTCAGGAGGTAGGTGATAAGCGCAGTCGCCTGGCAGTCGGAGTGTTGCTGGTTCGATTCCCCGCCTGTGGTGTGTCGAACTGTCCCTGAGCAAGACACCAAATCCCTAAATGCTCCTGACAAGCTGGTTGGTGCCTTGGATGGCAGACAATCACTGTTGGTGTGTGAGCGTGTGTACGAATGGGTGAATGAGAAGCATCAGTTGTGAAGCATTTTGGGTAAATATTTATATATATAAATGCCAACCATGTACCATTTACCATAAAATGATTACTGTAGCTTAACCTCTTACTCACCTGATCTGGCGCCATCTGTGCTCGCACACCCAGCCGTCCCCACAGGTGGTGTCCGGGTTGATGGGGACAGGCTTTCTGGAACCATTTGAGTAGCTTGGGGGTCCCATCCAGTCATTCTGGTCCTGAAAAACAACACACGGTAAATGCTAATGTCAGTAAGGGAATAGCTTTCAATGTATTAATTGCAGTTGCAGAGATTAATCTTAATCTCATCTGTCCATAAAACTTTGTTCCAGAACTTGTCTGGCTCATCTCTTCTTTGAAAATAATACCTTCTGATTCTTACTACTGGCGAGTGGTTTACATCTTGTGGTATAGCATCTATATTGCTGCTCTCTAAATCTAAATCTAAATACCTTCACCCCTGCCCTGTGGAGATTGTTTGTGATGTCACTGACTGATGTTTTGGCATTTCACAGTTTCACAGTTTCATAGCTCCTACAGTGTTTCTGTCATCAACTGCTGTTGTTTTCCTTGGTCGACCTGTTTGATGTTTGTTGCTCAGTACAGCAGTGGTTTCTTTCTTTCTCAGGACATTCCAAGTTATTATACAAGCTATACCTAATTATTGTGCAATGGCGCTGATCGATTTCCCCTTTTTTTCACAGCTTTTCTCCCAAAGACAGCTCTCTGTTGGTTTATCTTTTCTAACACAAATGCAGTCTTCACAGTTTATTTCCAAAACTAAGAGTAGAATTTCAGAAACACCTGTCAGTGTCACATGTTCCAATGCTTTTGCTCACCTAAAAATTGGGTGGTCTGATACAAAAGGTGTATGAAGTTGTTTAACAAATCTAGATAAAAATACCAGGAAATAAAATCAGAAATTCAGATCTGTCACCTCATGTACATCATTTGAGGTCAAACTTAATTGTCTTCAATACATAGCAAAAACAAAGGAATTGACATTTCTGTCTCAATACTTTTGTATTTTACTAGCATTCATTGCTGCAACCTCTGAAACATGGTGTCAGCTATTGCTTCTAATGAAACCACATTTCAGCTCACACAAACACGAGTTACCTTTCCATCCACAATGTGACGATCCCATGCGGAAGCTAGACATCACCCTGGTTACTCCATATGGATGGGCCAGCATAAAACCCATGGCCATTTTGTAAATTCTGAGCAACAAGAAAGACAGAAACCAGATGTGACAGTGTGACAGTGCTATTTCCTATGGTCTCCAGGTCCAGAGTAGTATCGAAGTAACACAAGTTACCTGGGGTCCCAGAAGGTGATAACTGAGCTACCTCCTGCTCCATGGCCTCTCTGGTTGTCATGATTGTCCACAAACACTAAAGCCTTGTCCGAGGACATGAATCCCCAGCCTTCACCCCAGTTCCTGTAGCAGACCCAGGACAATTAGGAACACATACACACATACAGGCATACACACAAATACATACATGCACATACAAACGTGCCCACACACATACACACAAAGACATACAATCATGTCTAGATTCACTAACAGGCTTTTGCTAAATCTCTAAAAGCAAATTAATTTCTCAACTATTTTATAATTATTGATAAGACATTTTTTTATTGTGCCTATTCACATATAACATATCTTACCTCAGATAGGCCATCTTTTCACCATGCATTTTGCGGATGACTGTACTTGAATTCTGTGACCTGACCCAGACCAGTATACTCACTTGCAGTAATGGGTTCCCCACCAAGGTCAATAACCTACAGTAGAATGTGGGAAACACAAAAGTAGGATTAGCACTCCATCCACCAGTCAACATGCCCTCATACCTGAGGTTCTTACTGACTGAATGCTTCAGTAAGGCTCACCTCTTGGTAGATAAAATACATATATACTGTATATTGACAAAGTGCCCCCCCCCCCCCCCCTCTCCCGCTCACTGATTAGGCAGTAGTGATGACTTTTTCCCCACTGAAACAGCTGAACTACCTATGCTGGAGCCAACCACGCTAGGGTTAGAGAACAACATTTCTCAGCAAAACCAGGATGTCATGGCTGATTGGTCACAACAAATATTTAATATTCAAACAAATATACACTCAGTGAACAATTTATTCAATAGACGTGTACACCAGCTTGGTAATGCAAGTATTTAATCAGCCAATCATGTGGCAGCAACTGAATCCATATACACATGCAGATATGGTCAAGAGGTTCAGCTGTTTCTCAGACCAAATTTCAGAATTTCAAGAAACGTGATATAAGTGACTTCGACCATGGAATGAGTGTTGGTGCCAGACAGGGTGGTTTGAGTATCTCAGAAACTGCTGATCTCCTGTGTAAATCCTTTCACATGCAACAGTCTCTAGCGTTTGCAGAGAGTGGTGTTTAAAACAAAAAACATCCAGTGAACTGACAGGAAGGAGATAGTAATGCAAATAACTACAGTGGTATGCAAAAGAGCATCTCTGAACACACAACGGGTCAAACCTCTAAGTGGATAGGCTACAGCAGCAGAAGACCAATAATTCAAAAAAAAAATGTATAATAAATACCTAATAAAGTGCTCATTGAGTGTATATAGACTTTAGCCAATTTGAATACATGGTACTGAACAATATGGTAAATGGCAGGCATTTATATAGCGCCTTTATCCAAAGCGCTGTACAATTGATGCTTCTCCATTCACCCATTCATACACCGATGGCGATTGGCTGCCATGCAAGGCCCCGACCAGCTCTTCAGGAGCTTTTCTGGGGGTTAGGTGTCTTGCTCTGGGACACTTCGACACAGCCCAGGCGGGGGATCGAACCGGCAACCCTCCGACTGCTCTTACTGCCTGAGCCATGGCGCTCCCACAATTCATATCTACAATACCTTCTACCATAAATCCTAAAATTGCATAAAAGTACAATGTATATAAGTACAAATTAACAAGCTTACACAAGGAATAGGTTAATTCAATCAAAGATTAAGTTATTCTTTGTAATTATACCTGGACAATGTCATGGTAGTTCTCGATATTACCACTGTCTGTCTTGCATTTTTCATTATTGAAGTCCCAGGCGGAGTAGGGCATGGAGAGGAAGTCGAGCTTGTGGGCATTAAAGTATGTGCCACAGGATGAATGATTGCCTTCGCCCACAATAGCTTTACACATGTGGTTGATGACCACATCAGCATAGATATTCACCTGGAGGAACAAATCATCATTATGTGCCACACTAACAACAGAATAGGACACTAGTTGAATCGTATAAACCACTGCAGGTTACTTTGGCATACTGCATTATATTACGGGTGAGGAAAACCTCAGTGTAAGTGCCAGTGCGAATTCCATAACAAATACCTATTTGTCAGCTGCATGCTCACTAATTCTATTTAATTACTTCCACATAATGTTCTGTCTCCCTTGGGTACTGCTGGACTAATTTCTGGACTTTCTTGGAGAAACGTACTACATTCAATCACAAAAACTGAATGTTTAATAATATTTTACCCCAATGTTATTGCACCTGGTGACCATGTCTCTCAATTCTTGCTCACTTCCTGATCGGGAGCACAGGTTGTAGCTGATTGGCTGGTACCTCTGCTACCACGGCCGCCAGGGATTTGAGAGGACAACGCTCTCAGAGGGAGGGGAGATCTGACACAACAGACATACCCATCAACCAAAGATACTAGCAACAACAGCAACATCACCAAAATCAACAGAACCAGTCACCTTTCTTGTGGTCAAACAAGAAAAATGACATACTCCTGCAGATGATTAGAGATTACATTACATTACATTACATTACATTATTGGCATTTGGCAGACGCTCTTATCCAGAGCGACGTACAACAAGTGCATACCCATAACCAGGGATAAGTTCGCTGAAAGACACTAGAGGGAAGTACAATTTCAACTGCTACCTGTACAACAAAGATAAGGACAAGGGCAATTTTTTTTTTTTTTTTTTTTTTTTTTAACAAACAAACAAACAGAGCAAAAGTGACCAAAGTTAACTATCCAAACACTGCTTACCTAGCCAACTAAAAATACCGATACACAAAGCAAGTCACAGAGACAACAATTAAGGTTCACAGGGAGGTAGGGAGGGATGGGGAGAGGTGCTGCTTGAAGAGGTGTGTCTTCAGCTTGCGCTTGAAGGTGGGGAGAGATTCTATAGTTCTGACCTCAACGGGGAGTTCGTTCCACCACCGTGGGGCCAGAACAGACAGTCGTGAGCGTGAGGTGGAGGTTCTGAGAGGGGGAGGTGCCAAGCGACCTGTGGAGGCTGAACGAAGAGGTCTGGCAGGGGTGTAGGGTCTGATGATTTTTTGCAGATAAGCTGGGGAAGACCCCTTAACTGCTTGGAAGGCTAGCACCAATGTTTTGAATTTGATGCGAGCCATGACAGGCAGCCAGTGGAGGGAAGTAAGCAGGGGGGTGACGTGTGAGTATTTGGGAAGGTTGAAGACCAGACGAGCTGCTGCATTCTGGATGAGTTGGAGGGGTCTGATGGCGGACGCTGGGAGGCCAGCCAAGAGGGAATTGCAGTAGTCCAGGCGGGACAGAACCATCGCTTGGACCAGGAGCTGGGTCGAGTAGGGGGTGAGAAAGGGGCGGATTCTCCGTATGTTGTATAGGAAGAACCTGCAAGACCGGGTCACCACCGCAATGTTCTCGGAAAGGGACAGTCTGCTGTCCATCACCACGCCGAGGTTCCTTGCACTGGGTGACGGCGTGAGTGTGGTATCCCCAAGGGAAATGGAGATATCCAGATGGGGAGAGGCATTAGCAGGGATGAATATCATTTCAGTTTTACCTGGGTTGAGCTTTAGATGGTGGTTGTCCATCCAGCTCTGGATGTCCCTCAGGCAAGCAGAGATACGGGCTGAAACCTGCGTATCAGACGGCGGGAACGAGACGAAGAGTTGGGTATCGTCCGCGTAGCAGTGGTAGGATAGCCCATGTGCAGTGATCACAGGGCCAAGGGAGCGAGTGTAAAGAGAAAAAAGAAGTGGGCCAAGGACTGAGCCCTGGGGAACTCCTGTGGCGAGGGGCTAAGGTGTCGATACCGAACCAGCCCAGGCAACCTGGAAGGAGCGACCAGAGAGGTAGGACTCAATCCAGTCCAGGGCTGTGCCACAGATGCCCGTTGCTGACAGGGCAGACAGGAGGATGGAGTGATCCACAGTGTCGAAGGCAGCAGAGAGATCTAGAAGAATGAGGACAGAGGAGAGGGAGGCTGCTCGTGCGTCATGGAGTGACTCACTGACGGAGAGGAGCGCAGTCTCTGTCGAGTGGCTCGATCTGAAGCCAGGCTGATGGGGGTCTAGCAGGTTGTTGTTAGAAAAGAAAGAAGAAAGTTGAGTAGAAGCGGCTCGTTCTATAGTTTTAGAAAGGAAAGGAAGAAGAGATACCGGGCGGTAGTTCTGGATGATGGAGGGATCCAGGGTAGGCTTTTTTAGCAGCGGAGTGATGTGGGCCCTCTTGGAGGATGCCGGAAAACAGCCGGAAGACAGGGAGGAGTTGACAAGGGAGGTGACAAATGGGAGAATGTCAGGTGTGATAGTTTGGAGAAGAGAAGAGGGGATAGGGTCAAGGGCACAGGTTGTAGGGCGGTGGCAGAGCAGGAGTTGAGAAACATCAGAGTCTGTAAGGGGGGAGAAAGTGGAAAAGGAAGGGATGGGCCTAGAGGGGGGGAAGGGCACAGTGAGGGGGGCGGTGGTTGTAAAGGATCTGCGGATGACTGTGACCTTCTCATCGAAGAAATCAGCAAAGTCATCAGCAGCGAAGGAGGACTGAGGAGGAGGAGGCGGTGCGTTGAGGAGAGAGGAGAAAATGGAGAAAAGTTTCCGGGGGTTAGAAGCAGAGTTCTGAATTTGTGTTTGATAGTATTTTGCTTTGGCGGCAGTGACATCGGAAGAGAATGCCGCCAGGAGAGACTGGTAAGTCATGAGGTCTGAAGCATCTCTGGATTTCCCCCACTTCCTCTCCGCTGTGCGGAGGCTGGCCCTGGAGGTACGGAGGGTGTCAGATATCCAAGGACTGGGAGGGGATGTGCGAGGTGGCTTTGAGACAGGGGGACAGAGAGAGTCAAAGGCGGAGGAGAGAGATGAAAGGAGGGTGGCAGATGCAGAGTCAGCGGGGAGTTTGGAGAAGGATTCGAGAGGGGGGAGTGAGGCGGTGACGGTGCTGGCAAAGGAAGAGGGTGAGAGGGAGCGGAGGTTACGGCGGGCTGAGGAAGTGTGGGTGGGAGGAGGGGGAGGAGGATGGGGAGGAAGAGGGAGGGAGAATGAGATGAAGTGGTGATCAGATGTATGCAGAGGGGTAACCGTGAAATCGGAGCATGAGCAGTTCCTCACAAAGACAAGGTCTAGGACATTGCCCGCCTTGTGGGTTGGAGGAGAATGTTGCAGGGAGAGGCCGAAGGAGTGGATTAGCGGTAGGAAGGCAGCAGACTGGGAGGCTTCTAGGTGGATGTTGAAGTCTCCAAGGAGAATCAGTGGGGTGCCATCCTCAGGGAAGGAGCTGAGAAGGGTGTCTAGCTCATCAAGGAAGTTTCCCAGGGGCCCTGGAGGACGGTAGATAACTGCAATGAAAAGGTTAGTAGGGTAGGATACTGCAACAGAATGGAATTCAAAAGTGGATATTGACAGGTCAGAGAGGGGGAGAACAGAATTTCCATGAGGGGGAAATTAAAAGACCAGTACCACCGCCACGGCCGGAAGGCCGGGGAGTGTGCGAGAAGGAGAAGGAGGATGAGGGCAGCGGGAGTGGCGGTGTTGTCAGGTGTGATCCAGGTCTCCGTGAGGGCAAGGAATTGTAGGGACTGGAGGGAGGCATACGCAGGGATGAAGTCAGCCTTCCGAGTGGCAGACTGGCAGTTCCATAGTCCCCCTGTGACAGCAAAGTCCTCACAGGGGGTCAGCGGGGGATAGCTGAGGTTTGAGGGGTTCCGACGCCGTGGAGGCCCACGTCGCAGGGGGGGTCTTCGAGGGAGAGAGCAGACTGGGATGGGGTGAAACATAACATCACAAACTGGGACGGAGCGTCGCTCTGACACGCCTATTTAAATGGCCTACAATTGCTCACAAGCAATACCAAATCAAAGCTAATCTACTGATAAATTCCACAGCTATTTAAGTTATTTAAGACAAATGTTCAATCACTCTACAGGTATGCAACCAGTAGAAGTGATTAACAGGTAATAGACAAACAACCTGGCTCAAGCCCTAACCCTTGCTGTTCAAATGAGCAATTTAAAAAAATCAACGATCATGGCTGGTTGTCTCTTTAGTTGTGGAGAATAAGTTTTGGATAGACATGTGTATGCATCCAGAAATGAGATTCAATCAAAAAACATATTGCAAATCTTTCATTATTATTTTTTTGTACATTCCAGTGGACACTAGGTCCAAACAGTTGTAATATGTAACATGTAAGATTCAATGGACTTATATTGTTTTATTAATAGATTCATATGGTAAAAAATTTCACAAAGCATTTGAAAAAAAGGGGGAACATGTGTTGTTCATTGAAAAGTTGTTTTATCCTTTTTAGTGTTTGTTTAGTGGAAGCTGTGTAGCCAGCCCATCATGAGTAGAAGAAAAGGCAGCTCCCTCAAGAAATGTGTTTCTTTTTTCCATCCATCCATCCATCCATCATCACCCGCTTATCCGGAGTCGCGGGGGCAGTAGGCAAAGCCGGGTATTCCAGGCGTCCCTCTCCCCAGCAACGCATTCTAGCTCCTCCTGGGGGATCCCGAGGCGTTCCCTGGCCAGGAGAGATATATAATCTCTCCAGCGGGCTCTGGGTCTCCCTCGGGGTCTCCGCCCAGTTGGACGAGCCCGGAAAACCTCCAAAGGGAGGCGCCCGGGAGGCATCCTGATCAGATGCCCGAACCACCTCAATTGGCTCCTTTCGATGCGAAGGAGCAGCGGCTCTACTCCGAGCTCCCTCCGGATGTCCGAGCTCCTCACCCTATCTCTAAGGCTGAGCCCGGCCACCCTACGGAGGAAGCTCATTTCGGCCGCTTGTATACGCGATCTCGTTCTTTCGGTCACTACCCAAAGCTCGTGACCATAGGTGAGGGTTGGGACGTAGATCGACCAGTAAATCGAGAGCTTTGCCTTCCGGCTCAGCTCCTTCTTCACCACAACGGTCCGGTGCAACGCCCGCATTACTGCTGACGCTGCACCGATCCGCCTGTCGATCTCACGCTCCCTTCTACCCTCACTCGTGAACAAGACCCCGAGATACTTGAACTCCTTCACTTGGGGCAAAGACTCGTTCCCAACCCGGAGGGAGCAATCCACCGTTTTCCGGCAGAGAACCATGGCCTCGGACTTGGAGGTGCTGACTCTCATCCCGGCCGCTTCACACTCGGCTGCAAACCGCTCCAGTGCGTGCTGAAGGTCACGGTCCGATGAAGCCAGCAGAACCACATCATCCGCAAAAAGCAGAGATGCGATTCTGAGGTCACCAAACCGGACACTCTCCTCACCTCGGCTGCGCCTTGAGATCCTGTCCATGAATACCACAAACAGGACCGGTGACAAGGGGCAACCTTGGCGGAGTCCAACACCCACCGGAAACGTGCTTGACTTTGTGCCGAGAATGCGGACACAGCTCTCACTTTGGTTATACAGGGACCTGATGGCTCGTAACAACGGCCCCGGTACCCCATACTCCCGCAGTACACCCCACAGGGTTCCCCGGGGGACACGGTCGAAAGCCTTCTCCAAGTCCACAAAGCACATGTGGACTGGATGGGCAAACTCCCATGACCCCGCCAGCAACCCTGCCAAGGTAAAGAGTGGTCCACTGTTCCACGGCCAGGACGGAAGCCACATTGCTCCTCCTGAATCCGAGGTTCGACCGTCGGTCGGAGCCTCCTTTCCAGTACCCTAGAGTAAGCTTTCCCAGGGAGGCTGAGGAGTGTGATACCCCGGTAATTGGAGCACACCCTCCGGTCCCCCTTCTTGAAAATGGGGACCACCACCCCGGTCTGCCACTCTACAGGTACTGTCCCCGATCTCCACGCGACACTGAAGAGGCGTGTCAGCCAAGACAGCCCAACAATGTCCAGAGCCTTCAGCATCTCAGGGCGAATCTCATCTACACCCGGCGACTTGCCACTGAGGAGCTTTTTGACTACCTCAGCAACTTCCGCCAGGGATATAGGTGCAGATTCCCCCAAGTCTTCAGGCTCTGCCTCTTCCACAGAGGACGTGTTGTTCGGGTTCAGGAGCTCCTCGAAGTGCTCTTTCCACCGCCCGACAATATCCCCAGTCCGGGTCAGCAGTTCTCCTCCCCTGCTGAAAACAGCCTGAGACAAGCCCTGCTTTCCCTTTCTGAGTCGTCGGATGGTTTGCCAGAACTTCCTCAAGGCCAACCGAAAGTCCTTCTCCATAGCCTCCCTGAACTCCTCCCATACCCGGGTTTTTGCTTCAGCGACTGCCGAAGCTGCAGCCCTTCTGGCCACCCGGTACCTGTCTGCTGCTTCAGGGGACCCCCGGGCCAGCCAAGCCCGAAAGGCCTCCTTCTTCAGCTTGACGACCTCCCTCACCGCTGGTGTCCACCAGCGGGTTCTTGGGTTGCCGCCCCGACAGGCACCGATGACCTTCTGGCCACAGCTCCTGCTTGCCGCCTCTGCAATGGAGGCTTTGAACATGGCCCACTCGGACTCCATGTCCCCAGCTTCCCCCGGGATGCGTGAGAAGTTCTTCCGGAGGTGGCAGTTGAAGACCTCGCGAACAGGGGCCTCCGCCAGACGTTCCCAGTTCACCCTCACTACACGTTTGGGTTTACCGGGTCTGTCAGACAGCCTCCCCGGCCACTTGATCCAACTCACCACCAGGTGGTGAGTTGAAATCTGTTAGATGTTTTTTTATTTATTGTATAATGTACTTAATCAGAAGTAAGGTGTAGCGTTCCACGTACACCAGTTTCCACTTGCTATAGGCCACGGAGTTACCGCGAGGTAACTAGGTGTGTCCGTAGGCCTGGTAGTGCCCTGTGCAGCATTCAGCCTCTGTCTGAGTCTCGGAGCAGATGAGCCGAAGCGAATGGCCAAAAAGGGTGCGTCGAGGAAGGGAATGAAGAAAGGGAAGAGAAGAGAGAGATCTCAAGAACGTGTCTTGCTCTTATACGGGAAAGTTTATTGCTCCCGCCATACGGGATTGGCTGAATCAAGTTAGACGTCATTCCTGGTGGACGTCGCGGAATTTTCCTGTGGGAATGTGGAAGTTGTAGTCCCTACAAAGGGAAATGAGAAGCTAACAGGTGGAGAGTTGTCAGGTTCTGGGTTTTCTGCATCTGTTTTTGTTTTAGTCATTAGTGGTCATCTAGGGTCTTTCAGCGAACTTATCCCTGGTTATGGGTATGCACTTTGTTGTACGTCGCTCTGGATAAGAGCGTCTGCCAAATGCCAATAATGTAATGTAATGTAATGTAGTGCTTTCGTTTATTTTTACCCTCTGTTCATTAATTTCCTGGTATTCATTTCACCTGTCTCCCACTTCCTGATTGTTTCCCACACCTGATTTTCATCCCCTCTCATTACCTGTGTATTGTGTGTCTTACTCCTGGTTTTGGATTTTGATTCTGTCTGGAATGCCTTTGTGTTTTCGATCCTTCCCCTGTGATCACGACCACTCTCTGGATTTTTTTTGTTGTCCCTGTTTGCCTGCATATCCGACCATTGCCTGAACCTTTGATTACGGACTGCTTCATCTACGTTACATCTGTTTGCTGGTTCTTGACCCTTGCCTGTCTGATCTGCTGCAAAAAACATTGACATTAACTTCTGTGGTCTCTCTCTTGGGTTCAGTGTTCTTACATACAATCCTTGATCACTCCCTACTCCCCAGCTAGACCACTCCGGTCTGCCAGCTCTGATCGCCTTATGGTTCCCTCTCTACGTGCACCTGGCAGTCGAGCTGCACGTTCACGCCTGTTTTCCGTTCTGGTTCCACAGTGGTGGAATGACTTGCCTACCACTGTCAGGACAGCAGAATCCCTCCCCCTATTTCGACGCGGACTCAAAAAACACACCTTTTCAAACTCTACCTTAGTCCTCCCTCCTGATTTCCCCCACCCCCCCTTTCTGATATCCCTATCCTCCTTGTCTAACCCAAAAAAAGAAAATTGCACTTATGATGACTATATGCTTAGAACAGCATTTCATGTGTATTTTCCTCGTTATGGATGTGATGCTTTGACTTGTGGAAGAACCTATGCACTTGTAAGTCGCTTTGGATTAAAAGCGTCTGCCAAATGATTAAAATATAAAATGTAAATGTAAATGGTGCCTGACCGAGAGTGCTGTTTGTTTTTCATCGGCGGGGCTGGTTACAAATTGACAAATCAAGATTGACCCTTTTATTTACGCATGACAAATACACATGAAGCTCATGTCATTAATTCAAGATGCATACCCATCTGTATGTCTAATAAAGTTTGCCATGGTTGTTAGAAACTTCATGCTCACACATAGCTATAGATTTAATTAGCTTATAGTTTGATTGCCATATTCAGACATTTAACATTCCAACACAAATGCCTTTTTTAAAGGAACTAATATGTTCAATATTTTGTGGCAAGTAAAGCATAGCAGTAGTGTTGTGCCTTCCACTATAGATCAATGTAGTCATAGGCAAACTGGGATGACCCTGAAATCTGATGTCTAAAGGCAAACAGGTTGTTGGCTGAGCAATATCAAAATGGGTTTCTTGGATTTAGTACCAAGCATTTATAAATCAACCCTGAATGTGTTATTTGTTTGTGGTTTGCATCTCTAGCAGCCCATTATGCTCATTTTACACATAAAATGTGTAAATACATTTTGTAACCTAGCACACAGAAACAACATTATAGATAATGTTTGTATTAATTGGACTCAAATGCTTTGTCCAATATAAAAAAACACTTTCTGTTTATTCTTTACACAACACTGGCTTTTCCCAGGAATATTCACTGTGAACACATGGACTGGCCTCACAGTACTTTAAATAACTCCTGTGGCTTTTTTACACTTTTTTAAAATAAGTGCCGCCCCTTGAGTCTCATAGAATAGTCATCCGTTTTTCACCCACATATATTATTAATTCCATATCCAATATACTGTATACACTATACACAACTCCTATAATATTCATCTTCATCTGGCAAAGACCACTGAGAACGAAAGTGCATCATATTGTTAGCCAAGTAATGTATTTTTCTCTGATGACTTTACTGAAAGCATAACCTTTGTATTCAGCGATATTCAATTCAATTCTTCAATCAATTCAGTCTGAGCTACAACTACTTCTTAAGGCATTGTCACTCCTGGGAAATCAGAAAAGTAAAATCTTGATTCTGTCTTCTGTTAATACCATTCCTTCACCAGGGGACCATGGGCTAAAAGCAAGGTGCTTTACATCATTTTAGAGTGGCCAGAAGTAGATAACTTCCCACTGCAACAAAATAACTTTGTCCTTCATCAAAAAAATAAAATATTAAATAAAACAAAAAGTTAATTCAAATGTGAAGAATGGATTATCCAGGAGTTTTCATGAAACTTCCATCCATCATCATGTGATAAAACTGTCAAATCTAGTTTTATTTGACACCTGTAGTGCTACTGTAATCCACTATGTATCTGGTCCATACTTGAGAATGATGGCGGTATCTAATACAGTCATGAAGGATAAATCATTTTCTTTAACTTTCCTGGTGTCAATAAGGTCTCATAATGTTACTTGGAAGAACGGATGTCATCATCAGATAATGTTGTTCTAGCTGGCCTGACAGATTCTATTCATTTTAAAGCTTTCTGTTCTTTGTTA
The DNA here is from genome assembly GCF_963514075.1 of Conger conger. NCBI lineage: Eukaryota > Metazoa > Chordata > Actinopteri > Anguilliformes > Congridae > Conger > Conger conger. Next base: position 51,220,901 of record NC_083764.1, read on the forward strand.
TTCTTTGCTATACTGTATACTGTAATGTATAATTTTACTCATTAATTATAAAATTACAATTTAATATAAGAATTAAATGAAAGCGCCCATGCAGGAAATACATACGAACTTATTTTGGTAAGCCAGGTAGTGGGTTCTTGGCTAACTTGTTTAACTAAATCACCTTAGATTAATCCAAACTACCTACCTCTTGGGATTGCGGGTGGATCAGTTGCTTCACACAATTTGACGTTGTTTCACGTCTGTCCATCTGCTTTCAGTGCCAACCTTTTATCTACATACTGGATGTTCTTGGCAAAGCAAATAGTAATATTAACACAGATTGATGTTTTGTGAGGACACTGAAGGTAGTCAAGTGGAAAAAATACCAAAAAAGCATTTGACCCATTGCTGTCTCAACCAGCCTGTATTTAGGCTGGTATGAGTTTATTAGTGTTCAACCCCTTTTTTTATAACAGTGATATTTTCCGTCAGTCAGGTCACAAGATATACAGTATACTGCTTGAAAGCAATACAACTTACTATCTATCTGTATAAACTATTTTACTAAAATATTATTTTAACAACTGTGGTTCCTTATTTTGGAACATTTTGGTGGCAAAACAACCCACCACACCTTCCATGTATTCTGGAAATCCACGGATTACACAAATCATGGTAAAGTAGAACCAAATCCATGATCATTTTTAATTCCAAAAACCTGATCCAATCATATATCGGTGAGAATCTAAATATATTCTCATATTATTATTCAGTATGCTTATAAATAAGGAGTAGGCTTGCTTTTGAATAATAAATGGAATGTGTTGGGAAGCGAGGATGAATATATATATTCTCCGAATCCAGCAGTTGCAACAATCAATGCCCTTTGCTAGAATATTTCGCCCTTCTCCTTGGAATCAAATGCAGGCTGATGAAGAACACGCGAACAACTTCTCTATAGAGTTTTACAATTTATTACAATGCTCAAGGGAGAGACAAACACAGAACATTTGGGCAGTCTGTTCTGAGAATATCTCAACCCAACTAGTGTGCATGGTCTGTTAAAATACATACATATCAAAGGTATGTTTGAATTTAAATGGGAACCTCAGATGCACTGTTTTAGCAAGAATGGGTTATATCCCTTGCTGCCACAGAGACAGGCTACAGAGAATGGTGTCAAATGAATACATATAATGTCTGAAGTGCAAGTACAACTAGTAGTAGTAAAAACTGGGAACCTATCACCTTGTTAAGATGTTCAGCCCTCTAGCACTGAATACTGAACACAAGTGGTATTGCATGCTAGACATATAAAAAATATTTTATGTGATTTCAATTAATAATTATTATTAAGAATGACAATTTACAATTAAATCGCCTAATTATTTGATAGGTCAGTCTACAGTAAACTGGTGGAATCAACCAACAAGTCAAAACAAACTGAAATAAAAGAAGCAGACAGTTGGAATGATTAATAAAAGTCATACATTCTTTATTGAATGTTGGCTCACTACTTCTAATTTACAACACAGAAGACATCACCACTTTGATTATCCTTATGTATGCCATATTTTATAATAGCACTATAATATTTATTCTAGTATTTGGGGTATTCTAGCTGCCCATCATTTGTATGCTAGTTGGTAAATTGTATTTGTATGCTAGTTGATGCACTCTTCAAGGGTTCAAGTTGTACCTATGTGATTACTCTAGGACTCCAAACTGTACTTTCCTCACAGGTCCTCAACACACTTGTCCCTGGGTTTGACTTGCACTTTATTGTATATCGCTCTGGATAAGAGCGTCTGCTAAATGCCTGTAATGTAATATAATGTAATGTAACGTTAAACAAGACATTGTTTAAGAGAGAATGAGACTGATATATGTAAGGTATACAGTTCAGAGAATTTGAGAATCTGTAGCTCCAGGATGTTTCAAACTGTGGGCATGAATCAGGGGAGGAGCAGGGCTGCAGCAGTCCATGACCTCAGACCTGGGGTCCGGTTGGAGTGGTCCATAAGCCCCAGGTGCCACAAGAAAAAGAAACAAAGAAAGATGTTAGGCACTCGAAAGATGTATTAGTACATAGAATAAAATGTTCTCATGCACAGAACACCTATCCCAGCCAAAAGTTTGGACACAAACCTTACCCTTTTCTGCTTTTTCCTATTAATGTTTTATTTTCTCTGTTCACTTTGTCCATTCATGGTCAAAGTGCAGATACTCATCTTTAAAAGGTATTTTCACCATGTAGTAATTACAGCACATAGCCCTGCATTTCAATGTTTGAGACAAATGAACATATTGTGAAATAAAATAGTCATGTTTTGTATTTGGTTGTATATTGTTTGCATGCCATGACTTCTTCGACCCCTCATGAAAATGAGGGCTTCATTGTGTGCGTTCCTGGGCTAATGTTCCTAGGCTTTTGGCTTACAGTGGAAAGGAGGCTAGTGTGTGCATTACACTTGCAGCGTGGGTTATGTCTCTTGTTTCCCTCTGTGACTACCATAGTTCTGTATTCTGTTCATTATCTGTTTCACCTGTTTCTTGCTACCTGATTCCCTGTTGTCCAGCTGTTAGTCATTGTTTGTCATTATCTGTCTATTTAAACCCGCCTCTGTCTCATGGTCAGTGCCAGATTTTAATGTGCTCCAGCCATTCTTTCTAGTGGTTAGTCTGGCTGATCTGCCTGTATTTCAACCCGTGTATCCCAACCACTGACATTTGGATTTCCCTACTGCCTGTTTTCGACCTGCTGTGCTTGGACTGTGTTTGGATTTTCGGTTTGTGATTTTGCATTTAGTTTTGGTTTGTCTGCCTTCTCTGACTGCCTTTCTGTTAAAAAACTTTTGCCTGTGACCGTGACCACATTTTGGATTACCTGTTTTACATCTGTTTGGGTTTCCCCTGCCTGGATTACTGATTTGCCTGCTCTGATTGTTCAGCACTTTGGTCAACGTGGGTTGTTTTTAAATGTGCTATACAAATATATTTGATTTGATTTGATTTGAATATGAACTGTATTGTCTCTAACATTGCTGTTTGCCTGTGCTTGACCTGCCAGTCCTTCAATAAAGACTTTTATTGTAAGTCCTTTGTTTTTGATTGGTTCCTGGGTTCTGCGGGCTGACAGCTCTTATGTGTTAACACAATCTGTGAGCTTGCAATTGCAAGTAATTCAATTAAAGCTGATTAGAGTGTATATGGAGTAGAGGCTTTTGAACCACTGATCTAATGCTGACTAGGAAATTAATTTTATTGTATTTTGGTATATTGTATCAAAACAGGCTTGTGTTGAAGAGGGTGACACAGAATGGGGACAAAGGAGGACAAAAAATAAATGAATAAATGAAAGGGGGTAGGTGTCAGGCTTCAGAACAAGGAACCCAATACCGAGACAACAGGAATAGAGTTCAAAGTCTTTATTTTGGCGGAGTTTGTGTCAGGAGCCGGTGGCTGGGCTGGATTTGCCAGAGTTGGGTGGGGCTCGGTGTGCACATGGATCCACGCATGTGACGTGCCAGCTGTCGGGTTTGGGGGCGTGACGCAGCTGTTTCCTGTTTGACTAATGAAGTCAGGTTTAAAAGAAGCAGGTAAGGGGCAGACGCGAGAGAGTCGCCAGGGTTGAATGTTGGGTTCCGCGAACAGAATTTTAACTGGTCGATTATATTTCAGTTTGTTGTGTTTGGGTTTCTTTTTCTTTTTCTTTTCCTTTTCCTGTTTTGTTTCTTTTGTTTTTGTTTTAGGCTGTCTCCCGCATTGGCGGTGGTTAGCTGGCTGACAGCCCCGGGAAATTGTGGACGCTACACGGGCGATGCTGTTCGCAAGTGGGACCAGCGCTGGGTGATTCCGGTGGAGCAGCGCGGTGTGGAGCCAGACTGGTGCCGTGGCAAAGACCGTGCGACTTGGTGGAGGAAAGACGCAGTGGGACTACACTAACCCTGACGAGGGCGCAGGAAACTGTGAGTCTTCCACGCGGCGGAAAAGCAACGGGCGGACCAGGACCGGAGCCAGCACAAGCTCACTCCCCATTGGAGGAACAGCGAGGACGCTGAGGGTGGACAGTGCGGCAGTTCCAGTGTGTAGTGGACAGCAGAGTGGTTCGGGGCACAGTCCAGCGGCCCAGAGACTTAAATGTGCAGCGGGAGACAGCAGATTGTTTAGGGGTTGGGTTTTCTTTTTTTGCATTTTTTTGTTTTGGGATGTGGAGGCCCAGCACAGCGGTGGGGGCCAAATACATCCCTTCTTTAAAGATTATTTGTTGTGTTGTTGGTGTGTGTGGGAGTGAAAGATGTGAGTGCGTGTGTGAGACCCCGCCCATGTTGGTTGACTTCCCCTTTGAGTGGGGTTTCTTCCCCCCCCCTCCTGGGCGTGGGCTGGGTGGGGGACACTGGAGTGCCGTTTGGTCACTGGGGAGTTTAGCTGTGATTGCCTTTGTGTGTTGTGTATCGGGTTTACACTCTACCTGTGCCAGGCTCTGAGTACGGGAGGGGGGGAAGTGTTGGTGTAGGAGTAGTGGGGAAGTCAAAGGGGGGTGGGGTTGGTGCGAGTTGTGGCGTGCTCTGTGTTTTTTGAATAACTAAAATAAAGCTTTTTGCCCTTTACCTGCTTCGCCCTGAGCTCCTTGTGGTGGGTGGGTTCTGCATAAGAACAATCGGAACCCGTGGAGGGGGCGGGAATCAGCTGGTGCTTTTCCCGCTCCAGACATTTGAGAACTAACAAACAGGTATAACAGATTTCAGGCAGTTTGTGAGTGGTAATTCAGGCAGAGGTCCAAAAGCCAGACAAACAGATACAACACAGGTAATCCCGCGGATAGTTGAGGTCACAGGCGGAAGGTCAAAAACAAGAAGGCAGTTCTGACAGGCAGATAAACAAAGTCGGAACCCAAAAACAGAAACCGATAAATCAAAGAGAGTTGAAAAACAGTGGGTCAAAGAAGTACAGACGGGAAGCGGTTGTCAAAAACGAAGCAGGTCGATACCCTGGCGAACAGACAGAAAATAGCGCTGGAAAGCAAGGTGGAAGCATATGACAATCTGGCAATGTAATACAGAAACAGGGGGTTTAAATACAACACTAATGAATATAAAACATGGGACAGGTGAGTAGAAGTTGTAGGCGGAGCCACTAATAGAACACAATGAATGAATACACACACTCGCAGCCCAATGGCGATTGGCTGCTATGCAGGGGCATTTAGGGGTTAAGTGTCTTGCTCAGGGACACTAATGAACGACACAGAAGACAGACTATGGTGGTCACAGAGGGAAACAAAGAACGGAAACGCTAAGGACAGAAGGGCTCAATTACCTGACACATAAATGTGTAACATTTAAGTTGACTTCACATTTGAAATGCATTTGCCTTTAGTAGCATCCAATATGTCTGCATGACTCAAAGCATTAGTGATTCTTAGTTAAGATGGCATTCATGTGTTTTTTTTTAGTTTTTAGTTTTTTAGGGCTATAGATGACTATCATCATATAACACCCCAAACTCCTGTCCTTCCAATGCTGTTCATTTAAATGTGCCTTTTATCAGCTGTACAAATACAGGTTACTGAAAATACATGCATTTTAAGTTAATTCATTGTGGAACGAAGAAGTTCATTGTGTGGTTCATATTACATTTTGGGCCCTTTTGTTGACTACACAAATAATAGTTATTTTGCACATATGCAAATCTTATCTGCCACGATTAGAATTTGAGGTGATGCATTGTCATGAATAATGTTGTATAATATCTTTTGAAACTTTATTACAAACCCTAATCACATATTTTCAGCAAATTTTACCTCCTAATATGTTCTCTTCCTAAGGTTCTGGGTCCTGACCTTAGCAGGTCCATTACGAATGTGGATCATTCATGCTCTGTAGTGGTAGCCCATTGAACATTTTATATGATTTTATATGTTGGTATGAACCAAAACCACATTCTTGGTGCCAAAGGTATGGGACTTTGAAAGCATATACGGTAAGATCAATCAATTTTACAAAGAATATGGCTTGAAAAAGCACCACTGCTTGGGACACACTTCATCAAGACAGCAGTGCCCCCAATAGGTAGAAGTGTGGCTGAAATATTTTTTTTCATGAAGAAAAGCTTTATTTGAGGGAAGAAATAACAAAGCAATACATGATGTTTCCCATTTAGGATATGCATACTATTGTCCTTTATTACAGTAGATAGGAATAAACAGTTTGGTATCGGACACAGGGCTCAATTCAAGGCAGTTTTACAATGGCCATTCTAGCTCTGATAAAATTGGATGGCATGTTTTGCTTGTAATTCACACAGACCACACTTCTTTTAACCCTTGCGGCATGGGTTGCCGGTTCGATTCCACCCTGGGTGTGTTGAAATGTCCCTGTGCAAGACACTTAACCCCTAAATGCTCCTGACAAGCTGGTTGGTGCGCTGCATAGCAGCCAATCGCCTGCAAGTGTGTGTATGAATGAATGAATGAGAAGCAGCAATTGTACAGCGCTATGTAAATGCCTACCATTTAATAATAATAATAATAATAATAATAATAATCAATTGCAGTGCGCTTAACTGGACTTTAAGCTTTAGTTTTAAACATCAGGACCACATAACTGCATTACAACTGGAGTATACAGTATATCCAAATTGGTGAAATAAGGATGAGTTGTTCCAGCTGAAATGCAATTCTGTTATCTAGGGCTGAGGCAAATCTGAGGTTTAAACTCCTTGTAAAGAAATTGCTATTGACCCATGCTGTTTAAATAGATGTTGGCTAAGATAAGAGTAATTCAGAACACAAATTATTCAGATAGCCTGCAAAAAAGGCTGTACATGTACGGTGGGCAGATTATTCCATGTCCATATTAAATTCTGCTCGTAACAATACAAAGTGCACTGGCAAAGTTGGGAACAAAATAATAGAAGCCACCAGGCTCAAAGCTTGTATTGGTTCTTTAAGTTGCTGGATATTATTTTACCAACAGAGGTCACTATATAGCAACAATAAAAATGGTGGTATTGATGTCCGTTGGAGCATTGTATGAAAAGTAACGGGAATGTTGAAGATTTTCAGCTATTGACATGGAAGTTTTTCTGCATAATATGATCAGCTTCCATTGAAAGGCTTAACATAATCTATTAGCTACTCAAAGATAACCAAAACTCTTGCACCAGTATATAAAATAAAAACAACAATACAAACCATTGAAATGATTCTTAGCCATCTTAACAATGATTCATTACTTCTATACTCCAGAAATAAATACATGCATACATGTTGTTGATATACAGTACAGCTCATTCATAACATAACCTAGTAATCTTCTTTCTCCCATCTGTGTTTGTGGTCTCCAGTGAATTGCCTGTTAGACAGACACCTGATTTAAATTTCACTGCTTCCGACCAAACTGGCCGTCTGTTAATCACATTCAGGCCACGAGTGCAGAGCTGACTGAAAGGATGAGTTTGTCGCCTGAGAAAGATTAACAATATGGTCGAACTTCCATGTGAACAAGGATTTCAGAAGACCCTACAGGGAATCTTTTCATACAGGATTGAATTAAATGTTAATTTCTTAGGAATCTTCCTTATCTGTGGTGACTATGTATGCAAATTATGACAAGACAGAAAACACCCACAGTCATCTCTATATTACATTAATTATAGCAAAGAAGATACATCTGAGCCAAACTTGTAAACAGGTTGAAATTGTATTTAAACATTACATGTTACCTGTTGACATAGTCGGCAGTAAAAGGGTGAGTGCAACAGCAGTGCCCCACCTGGAATTCTAACCGGTAACCTTGTTATGAACCAATGCTCAACATTGCTGCCATAGTAGAAGGTTCTAGTAGATGAGCTATAACTACAAAAGCATACAACTGCAAATATATGTAAACGTGTGTGACCAAATCCAAAACCCTCAGTGGGTAGTGTGTATTATTTTACCTTTAAAGAAAAAACAAAAACAAAAAAAAACTAATATATATATATATACATATCCATCAATTCATTATTATGACCGGGATTCGAACCCAGGACCTCCTTGCTGTGAGGCGGCAGTGCTCCCCAGTATATATATATTTCTGTAATACATCTTGTTTTTGTGTGCAAAAGTATGATACTGCCAGTTCTGTATTTCAGGTTCAAATCTGCAGGGCATTTCAGCACTCGCTCTCTGGAAAATGAACACTTTATTAACTAGAACTGAAATGGTGATGTCTGAGTTGTTCCTGTAGCCCTGTATCAGGTGGTATAGAAACTGCACCTACCCAGATGACATACAAACGAACATTTCAAAGGAGAGAACGGAGGCCGAGGGCTCTGCTCAGCAATCTCAGGGATACTCCACATTCTTCCTGGTCTGCAGTTTTTTACTGGTACAAAGCATAACTTTTTGAGTGACTGGGGTTCCGGTGTTGGACACTGTGTCTTTTCAGTCCCTCTCTGAAGTTTTATAGGTGAAGAGACAGAAAATGGTAAATGGCTGGATTTATATAGTGCCATGCAAGGCACCAACCTGCTCATCAGGAGCCATTGGGGGTTAGGTGTCTTGCTCAGGGACGCTTCGACACATGCAGGGCGGGATTGAATCGGCAATCCTCCGACTGCCAGACGACTGCTCTCAGGTGGTCTTACCATCATGATTACACTTCTCCACCAGCAGGGAGAGTGAGAGTGAGAGAAAGCGCTTGCCACGGCTCAAGGGGTCAGCGAGTATATAGCCAGTCAGCAGGCCCCAGTGAAACACAACCTCTCCCCTGTGGTGTGTGAACATTTAAACACTTTGATTAAATGGGCAACCCCGCAGATTTGGTGCATGTTTTGCTATATATTTACTTACGTATATAGTCAAAAGGCTAACAAAAGGTCAGTTGTTCCACCACATGAGGAATGTAAAATAATGTTTTTAAATGAACAAAGTCCTTTCAGAAATGTAAATTTTTAGTGCAAAATTGGAAAAACCTAAAACATTTTCCAGTAGGTTGTCAGTCCATCTCTCCTCAATTTCCAGGAACCATATCCCACATTTGGATTTCAGCCTCATCACTCTGAACAATGTTATGTTTCAGTGGTAACAGTCTTTACATTTGTAACAAACTGACAGAAAACTGACGAAAGATGAAAATCAAGCTGGGGACCTTGAGGTTTACATGATTTGTACTGTGCTGTGATTCATGCACAACTTTGAACAAGTCATGCAAACATTACTTGTTTTCATTACCTACCAAAGAGTTTCAGTGAACAAACTTTTAACACTGTAGAGGTAAAGGAAGGTACACACTCACTTCAGCTCACTGTTCAGGGCTGAAGGCTAGCTGCAAAATGGCACGGCAGGCCTCAGTGTCCCATACAAAAAAAGATGGATAATTTCCTGCTGTAACAAAACATGGAGATGAAATGAGTTCATTAAATGTTGCCTTATCACTCAATTTGATGCATTCATTTGTATTCCGTTCCATTATCAAACACAGAATTTGTCAAATAAAAATTTGATGCAGGACAGGCCTTGAAGCCAAAAGAAAATCTTCAGTCTGTGCACACTGTTGCCATTATCAATGTTACTTCCCGAAAATAAACAGGATATAACATAACACTATAAAATCTTTAATAAATAAGTCGGAATAGTCTAGGATGCACGTCCATCAAAAGTGCTTCCTGCCAGTCACATCACCTCAGTCCACCATCTGACCTGTCGTTATGCTGGAAGACTACAGCAAGTCAATGAATTGTGTTAGGGTTACATTCCTGGGATCACCATGTGAGTCATTTTATTTGCAACTCGGAAATTCACGTTTAACTAAAGAAACATTCGGTCAGAAGACGTTACAAACATTATGTTCATGGAAATCCCAACATGGAAGAATACAAACACAAGTTTAAAGTAATTGTACAGTTGACATAATAACTGTAATAAAAACTTGAAAGTGAACTAAAATCATACTGTAAAGTACTGTTAAGTACTGCCATAAAGTTTAACTCATAACCTAGTATTTTCTGGTGTGTGGTTGGCAGGGAATTTGTTTTCCATAAGCGTTCAGTACCTTTGGGTGGTGTTTCCCTCCTTCTGTATTGATTTTTAATTTAATTTAAACAATTTCTCTCAGTGTGGATTTACATTATTGAATTTTATGTAGGTTGGGGGCTTTCTGAGAATTTTAGGTGCATTTGTATGGCAGACCAGTTATGGCCGGTCAACCAGAAGGGTCATTCTTGTACAGTGGGATGGGGGAAGTGCTGGCAACTGAATCTTTCCTCCCATGGGTGAAGCAGCAAGTGATTGTGCATTAACCTTGTGTTGTCTTGAGGGTAAATGACAGGACCCCTAAATAATCTTTTTTCAACTTAAAATTTGATGACAAAGTTTGTGATGAGTGACAGGTTGTTTCTTCGTGCAAAATAGATTTGTGGTTTAAAATTCAATTCAGCTGCTTTATTTTAGGGGTTTAGTGAAGGTGGGTCATTGTTGAGCCTTATGACAAGGGTAGCATACAGAATTTTAAGACTACACAAAAGTTAAGCCCCAGAACACTGAGCAACAGGTCAGAAATGTTTATGGTTAGGATTTCATTCCAATTTTATTGCAGTTATATATCGAAGTGTTTCAGCTGGGTGCACCTCACTGGAAACCTCACAGTGATGTGAAACTAAGGGCTGTGGTCATTTTACAATGGCCCCACAAGTGAGTGATGAAATGAAAGACAATTTTTGGATTCAAAAATTGGTCCTAAACTTTGACTTAAAAATGAATGCAAGTGTTTGTTTTGTTCCTTTCACAAGCAGTTTTAGATAAGTATGGGAATAACTGAATCTTCATATGCACATATGCTTATTTTTCTTCAATATGAGTTAAGTACATTGACCAAAGACAAATTAAATTCAGGTCAATATCCAGACTTTAGTTTTAGAATTTCAAATTTTTTTTAGAAAGGTTTTGCAATTATGGCCCATTAAGACCAGTCCACAATTCAGAGACAAATATAAAATATTATATAAATATTATTAAAATATGAATCACATTTTTTTGTTATGTTAAACCTGCTCCCTGACTTCAAATGCCTGGAAATGTTTGTGTGTTTCTTCCATCTTCCCATTAGTAACTGCAACTAACACTCCAGTGTTAGTTCCAATTCACAACATGTGAATTACACAAAAAATTCCACAAATGTGGAAATAAAATTCATTAGAAATAGTGTGAGAGGGTGGGAATCAGGCAGTTGTTGGGAATTTTCCATAATGCACAACACAGAGCAGAGGAGCACATTTCACACCCAAATGTAACTCTTGGTATCTAGTATCATCTTAACAAAAGTCATGGTTATTTTTTCTGAAATCAACACCAGAAATGTAACACTCATACACATTTTCCCACAAAACCAATCATTTAACTCATTCAGATTTACTGTGTGCAAAGCAAGAAACTACAATTAAATACAAAACAAAAGAAGAAAACATATGTCCTTCAATCCATTAGCCAGAAAAGAACAAACGTTAACATGCTCGGATTGAAACCAGGCCCTGTCCTTGTGTTAGTGACAAGCAGAGGAACAGACAATTTTGGCTTTTGTTCTAAAAAACAATAAAACATATTAAAAACAAATGGCATGATGAGACATGTCTTTACAAAGACACTTCAATACCCAAAGGAAACTTTTGTGTTCTGTTTTGACTATGTTTGCCAAATTAGACCCATTTATCATGTCTTTCAAATTGGAAAAAAGTCTGTGTGAAGCCTCTTAGTCTTTATTGCTTATTCAAAGCCCTTTATTCAACAACTCTGGAGCAGGTGAAGCTATTGAATAAGAGTCTCACATCAATGTCTTTAATTCTACTTATTTTTCCTTCTCTTTCCATACATGTGGTGAACGATTTAATGCTCTGCAAAGAAAGGAAGGGGGAAAAAAAACAAGGGCTGGTCTGAAGGAACACCGCACTGCATCGGATCGTTGGAAAGTCGGCTGTAAAAATACAGATGGAGGCAAGTTTATTATCCTCTTTCACAGTAGTCAGCAGGAAAAAAAGTGCTTCAGTTTTCATGGTCACAGGCCCAGACTCACTGTGCTATTAGGAGTCTTCTGAGCTACTTGCCATGCAACATTCTGTTCCATTCCTGCCATTCCATTGCCTCCATTGGATTCCTGGCAAACAGAAGCCATGGCAACCCTGGAACCCACAACCTGGGAGGAAGTCTGGTTCCTTACATTGCATTGCATGTGGCATCTCAAAAAACCTTTGTATAATGTGTGCAACCTGGATTCAGTCATGGACTTTACTTTCTTTAACGTTACTATAAATATTTTCAAAGCAATTTCAATTATGGTCGCTGAGGTTGGTGATAATTAATTCATAATTAAGGAGAAATGATGACTAAATACAGCTCTGGTAGCTGATACTTATAGCTATTCATACTGGCATAGGCACATACTCAGAACAATATAATTTTAAAGTAAGACAATACACTATTTTATAACCCTGATCCAGGCTCAAATGCGTCCAGGAGACCCCCAAAAGTTAACTTTCAGGGATAACTTTATTTGGTATTTACTCTTTTGCCTCCAGAAGAGCATGTATTATTGGTGGCATTGATTCAACAATGTGCTGGAAACATTCCAAGGATTTTGGTCCATGCTAACTTGATTGCATCACATGATTCCTGCAAATTTTTGGGAACACATTCATGCTATTAACCTCCTGTTCCATCACATCCCGAAGATACTCTATTGAACTGCAATCTGGAGACTGTGCAGTCCATTGGAGTAAACTAAACTCAGGTTCATGGAGCCAGTTCACATGCTTTATTATCCCACTAGAAGAATCCATTTCAAAAAGGTTAGACTGTGGCCAGGAATCGATGCACATGGTCGGCAACATCATCCAGTTTTGGTGTCCAACATGCCCACTGTAGCCTGATGTTCCTGTTCTTTGCTGCCAGGGCTGTGTGTCTTCAAGGCTCAAAATGTTTAGCATTTAGAAATTGCCTTATTTGAGCATTTGTGGCCTTTCTGTTAGCTTGAACAAATATGACTTGACCTATCTCATTTTGGCGATACTTTAAAAAAAGATTTATATCACACTACTCCATCGACTATAATGCATGGAAAAGAAGGGAAGCAGCATTGCATATAGTCATTTCATATCAGATACTCCCAACAGTACCTTCAAGGACCTCCAGGAGACCTCGGTCCCCCTGTTGAAAACCAAGGCACACTACTGTATTGTACTACTTTCAATATTTACATCTTTCAACATCATCCATTGTCACAACGTGACATAAAAAATTTTTTTAGCCCTGTCAACTGAAACCAGGCATAGATTGTTCTTTGAATATTAATCTGACTTGAAATGATATCCGGCTCATTGAATTACTGAGTGATTGCAGTTTGTAGCTACTCATGAACGTGTAATGCTGATGAAATGGACATGAGGCTGTGGTTCTTCATGCAATAACTTGTTAGCATTTTACTTGGCTTAATATTTCTGGATTAGATTTGTCAATTCATATTTTGGCACAGGGATAGAACACCCACATCCCTCTTCATGCATGTCCAGCAGGACTGGCCAATCCCTTCTAACCCAAACTGTCTGCACCACATTTTTTTAAAGCGCACATTTTAAATTAAATGTTCGACTTCATTCCTATTTCTTTAACAGCCCCTGGGTGACTGGTTGGCCAGTCTTGATGACTAAATTACAAACTGTTGTAGGTCTTGTGTAATTTTGTAGACCAAAATAGTAGTGTTTGGTTAGAAATAGTTTTAAACCTGAATTGTAAGGGACACTGTTTTGAGTGGGCGGCATGGTGCCTCACAGCAAGAAAGTCATAGCCTTTCTCTGTGGAGTTTGCATGTTCTACCTTTGTCTTCATGGGGTTCCTCTGCATACTCTGGTTTTCTCTCCACAGTCCAAAGACATGCCGGACATGCCAAAGACAGGCCGGTTTCCTCCCACAGCCCAAAGACATACCGACAAAGACATAGGTTAATTGGAGAGTCTAAATTGCCCCAGGTATGAGTGTGTGTGTGAATGGTGTGTGTGCCGTGTGATTGATTTGCGACCTGTTCAAGATATATTCCTGCCTTTTGCCGCAACCCACACCAGGAATAAGAGGGTACGGTAATGTATGGATGTTGTGTGCTTGAGATTTCGGAAAGTTGGGAGCTAAGGACTTGGACATGTCCTGGGTTGACTTACAGCTATTTGCATGCTCTCACGTTGGTTATGTGACAGAGTGTCTATTTTTGGTTACAATAATCTGAAGGGACTAGACTGACTAAACAGATTTTATGAAATCTGAGAATTCTTATCCCTTTGTTCTCTGCCATGCTGTGACGTGTTTTATTCTGCTATGGCCCTGCCTTCCAGTAAATCACACTGTAAAAAGCTGGAACAGCTGTTTCTCTCGTTGGTGTGTTCTCAGAGAGTGAAAGCCAGATCCGGGTGATAATTGGGAGGGGATTTATGCTTACAGGCTTACAGACAGCATAAAAGTAAATACTATGGGCAAAACTTGCTTGCTGCTGACAGTAGATATCAATAGAACCAACTCTCTTTGTTTTGCTCTCTTTCACCATTATTTCCCACTGCCACTCTCCTTCTGTCTCCCTGTTTCCCAGCCATTATCTCTCACACATCACAATTAGACTTGAACAGTTATAAATGCTGCATATTTCATTATGTTACAACTTAATTTATGTCCCATGTAACTGACTCTCCTCCTTGCTCCCATTTAAATGTTTCTCTCAATTTGTGATATTTTCTCTCCATTTTCTGTCTTCTGCCTTCTGAATTCAGGTTATCTCAAATATGTTAGTCCAGTGGGCTCCAGAATTCTTAAACCAAAGTTTAACAATTTTCAAATGAAACATATTTCTCCACAAAAAAATGTTCCTTGATTATTGGCACCCCTGGTTTAATACTTTGTGCAAACATCCCGAGCGAAGATGACAGCTATGAATCTTTTCATATCTTTGATAAGGTTAGAGAACACATTTTCTGACCAATCCTTTATGCAGAACTGTTCAGAATAATTTATATATTTGGGATAACCCCCTCTTCAGTTCAGACCACAGGTTTTCCATGGGATTTAAGACTGCAGACTGAGTTGACCATTGCGGATCATGGTTGGTGTTCTTACTGAATAATTTCTGTGTGGATTTTGATGTATGTTTGGAGTCATTGCTCTGCTGGACAATCTAGAGTACCGATAACCAAGGCTCAGTTTCCTAGCTGGCAGTAGTTCCTCGTGCTTTGTTGAATTAATTGTGCCATCTTAAATAGTTTTATAAATATCTTTTTATCATTGCCATTAAAGTGTAACAGTAAGTGGTATGTTTAATCATTAATGCATTTTTTGTACCCATTACCCAACTTGGTCAATTACCATCTGTGTGCCTTCTGAATTGAGAGTTCTTTGGCTTTTCCCATGCTGATGGTTACACTACATTACATTACATGTCATGACATTTGGCTGATGCTTTTATCCAAAGTGACTTACATTTGATTTAGACTAAGCTGGAGACAATCCTCCCCTGGAGCAATGCAGGGTTAAGGCCTAGCTCAAGGGCCCAATGGCTGTGCAGATCTTTTTGTGGCTACACCGGGGATTGAACCGCCGACCATGCGGTTCCCAGTCATGTACCTTAAATTGTACCGTGGTCAAAAAGCCTTTTACAATGAATACCTAAGTGAACAGAAGCGAACCTGACCCCAAAATGATACAACGTTAAAAGTGACACATTTCGTACAATTTTTTTAGTTAAATATTTTACAGTTTAAATAAATGAAAAAGGAAAAAGGCCCTGCACAATAGTTTGGCAACACTGTCATACTCCTGCTTGGGCAACTGTAACAGCTTGTAATCGATTCCTGAAGCGAGCTACGAATCTTTCAATTCCTGCTTTTTTTTCCCCGTTCTTCCTAGCAAAACACCTCTAGCTCAGAAATATTCTTGCCCATGTACGGAATGTTTGAGATATCTCCATAAATTTTCAGTAATACTCAAGTCTGGGACTGTGGTGGCCATACCAAAACCTTCACCCGTCTTTCCTGAAGGTACTTGTCATGGTTGATTTTGAGGTATGCTTTGGATCATTTTGTTGCTGGAATCCCCAACCTCTCTTAAACTTCAATGTCTGGACTGACCTTTGAACATTAGCCTCTAGAATGACTTAATATTTGGTGGAATCCATTCTTCCTTCCACTCGCACAATATTTCCTGTGCACCCAGCTGCCACGCAACCTGAAATAATGGATGCACCAACATGTTTCACAGTTGGTAAGATGTTCTTCTCTACAAAGGCTTTACCCTTTTTTCTCCAAAAGATACCTTCTTTGGTGGTGACCAAAAAGTGCAATTTTGGTTTTGGGAGTCCAAAGCAGATTACACCCCAATATGTAACTAAATTAAACAAAACTGTATTGACAATTTCACTTTGTTTGATTTTATCTACGATACTTCTTAGGGGTGCCAATAATTCTGGCACCTGAGGTTTTCAGAAAGAATAAGGTTCCTAAATAAGAAACATGAAAACATTTGAGTAAATGTGTTGAAATAAAAGTATATTGTTTTCCCATGTTTGAACATAAAATATACACTTGATTAGGTATTTATTAGACTTATTTTTTTGACATCTTGGTCTTCTGCTGCTGTAGCCTTTCGACTTAGCGGGTTGACATGTTGTGTGTTCAGAGATGCTCTTCTGCATACCACTGTTGTAATGCATGCTTATATGTTTCTCTTCTGATATCTCTCATTAACAATGTATTTTTGCCAGCAGAACTGCTGCTCACTGAATTTTTTTATTTTTAATTTAGCTTTTCGCACCATTCTCTGCACTCTCAACCATTGTTGTAGACGCACTGCCAGAAAACGTGCAGGAATTGAATTACCGTTATGATAATTTGCTTCGCCGGGGGTTTGGTGGTCTTGCTGGTATTTCGATCGAAGGATGTTGCCTAAAAGTTGTATTTTGTTAGTTCCAATCAAAGGACACTTGAAACTAACTCCTTTTATTTTACTTTATTTTGGTAGGCTACTAGAGGCGAGATGATGATGACGATAAGTTATGTTCATTTCGATTACAAAGTAGATAACGGTGATCTGTAAACGCAGAGTAATTTTAAAAGATTCCATTAAACATTCCATTTAGCCGTGCGTATATCGTTAATATTGGCACGGCTGGAAAGCAAACTGACTAAAAGAGACAACTGACCGGACCTATCCATTGTATAATATACAGTATGTAGCTTTTTTCTAAATTTGTATGATTTTATCATCCTGGAGCCCACCGAACATGCATCCCCAAAAATAAAAGAAGTGAGAAGGGTTTTCCAAATTGAATATAAGGGGTATAATGTAAAAGTATTGATAATTTGGTCAGCCCATGATACATACACTCCCTCTCTAAATTCAATTCAATGTGCTTTATTGGCATGACACATTTTACACTTGTATTGCCAAAGCTTGTTGGATGAACAAAACAAGGAACATGGCAACTCTCCCTCTCTGTATGGGAAGAGGTAGACTATGTTGTGCTATGGCTTCTCCTTTAAACAATATGAAGAGCCAACGAGATAATTGATTTCAGGGAAATATTAATATTCAAAATATCAGTTTCATAACAGAGTTCAAATGCTTGTACAGATGAACTGGATATACTTACATTTCACTGCCAGAGCAATATTTTTTGCAGATGTAATGGAAGTATCTTAAATTAAATGAAGTCACATTGAAGTGAAGGAACTCCAATATGTCTTATTTTCTGTTGAGAACAATAGGACCTCATGGCCACACAGACATCGGAAACTTTTTGTGCTATGAAACCATGTCACATAAATTAATTAATGAATGCTGCAGAAAAGCTGTTTTTTTCCATTGAAATCTTAGCATGTACATGTACTTCGTTCAATCGTGTATTGCATATTTTCATTTTCATTTGCTTTGGCTTTTGAAGGGCCAAGCCCTTAAATTCTTGGACAAGACGGAGCATTCATCGCCCCAGTCACCAGATACTTATTGCTTGTTATTGGACATGAATTGACACCATTTCCCACTGAGAGGTTTAGTTCAAACCCAGTCTGTACTGATGCCATCTATAGAATTACATCTGGGTACTGCTGAGCTGACAGAACACTTAGACAGTTTAATTTCTGTCTGGTTGCAAATGACTTCAGTTTGTTATGATTCTCCTGTTCGGTATGGACAGGGCAGTTTAACTGTTTTGCTCGCAAGAGCCTTTTCCAAACCACATGGGCAAGAATGGAAGATAACAACAAAAGCAGCACTGCCCAGACATGTTTAAATGTTCCTGAGGGTGGAGAGAGGCCAAAAATCTGGTACTGGGTAAAATGTAGAGAATGTTGCCTAAAGCTGTATAGAACCCAAGAAGTCACTTTTGGATTGGAAGTTTTCCAATATTTTATGTCTCTGTCCCCAACTACTTTGTGGCTGTGAAAAACGAAACAGATAATCATCCTCAAGCCAGTGCAATGTTCTGCTGATTATAATTAAGGTCTGCTTTAGGGAAATGTATATTTGTGAATAAAATGGAAAGAAGCTGTGGTAACAGCAATATAGCTTCAACAGCTGGGATAAATCCTGGTAAGTTCTTTTTTGTACACCACCAACCCTTGTTATAAAAAAAGCTATTTTATATATATATAATACAAGATAAGCCCTAATTTAAAAAGTGAAAAAGTGAACTGAAAATGTAAATATGATAAACGTTATCCAGGTAAATATTAGGCCTTAACTACACAGTTTGTGTGTTCAGTGAACCCTTCTACTATCATCTTTATACATTAGAAAACAAAACTTGTGTGTATACCTATACACACACATGCACACACACACACACACACACACACCTTAAGAAAAGTATGCAGTACATTCTGCACAAGGTATGGTTGGCTGGACTTTACACCTAAATACACACACACAGACTCTAGAATATCCAGGAAGTTAATGTTATAAAGAATCCATGAGGCATTATGGAAACACTGCTCTCTTCCCAAATTGAATGGAAAGTTATGCAGGGATGCAAGAAGTTACAGTAGGCCACAAGGGATACCACACTTTTCCAGAAAAGAGAGCCAAGTTTCTTCAGATGGCATGAACACAAATGTACTTTTTTATAATTTATCATTGGCATTAAGAGAAAAGTGAAACTTTCAAATAGGCTCAAATGTACGTTCAAATTACTTAAACCCTTCATTATGTAACCCTGTTATAAGCACTGGATGAACATCTGCGAGTACCGCCATTAGGCCACACACTTGCCTAATGTTATGATATGATCCACATGGAAAATTATATCACCAGTCTGATTACACCATTATTCAGGACATTTTGTGCAGCCTGCAAAGTTCCAGACCTGGGTCAAATATGTAATTGTTTTGGATTCAAATACCTTTCTATGCTTTACTGAGCTTGTCTGGTGAATCAGAACCTATGACATACTCTCAAAAAGTGCAAGCCCCACCTTCTGGTCCTATTGGTTGTCTCACCTGCACCAGGCAAGATCAATCAAGTACAGAAAAGTATTTGAATCCAAAACAATTACATATTTGTCCCAGGTCTGACATTTACTCAACCAATAAATAAATCAATAAATCAACCTTTATTATTGTCACAGAATCGCCCTTTAACTGCTGCTACAAGGTCTGGCCATCAGTTTCTATTCTACACATGTAACAGATTTATAGTTGACATCTGTTGAATTACACAATTATCTAGCCTACAAATCTAGTTACAATGTACCTTGGGCTGTTCCTGCTATCTTTTTATTATTTATGTTCATGACCTCACTTTTTTAAGCTGTTGTGCATGAATTCCTGCCAGTTTAATTTGAATTTTGGAGACTTCCACGGTAGAATAAATAGCGGCGACTAGATCTGCAAAAAAAAAAAAATACTCAACACAGAGAAACATACAGAAAGCACACAAGTGATACAACCACTTGCAGAGAGGTACTCCAGAGATGGAGGTAAGTGAAATAATGAAGGACTTGGAAAAACTAGCATTTGAAACAAAGAAACAAAACAACAATCTAGCAAAAGGAAAAAAATCTAGGACTAGAGTAGACACTTATTTACCTTTTTCACTGTGTAAATAACTTCCTAGTTTCCTAGGTTTTTTGTTTACCAAGCAAGAACACAGTAGGAACTTATTTACGCAGTGAAAAGGGTAATACAATGATTATGAAGATAAAGATGCAGAAAAAGGACAAACTAGAGCTGGGAAGCTGGCGGCTTCTGGTGGCCAGTACTTGGAACTGTAACACCACTAGCATGCAAAAAGTCACTCTGCTGAAAACCTGGCAAAACATCACTTTGTTTTTGTGTATTTATGCTTCAGAACTGACCTTCCATAGATTTTGGTTAAAGTGAATATTTGACAGACATAAAGTAATGATAATCAAACTGTACCTTAGTCCTACCTCCTGATTCCCCCGCCCCCCTTTCTGATATCCCTATCCCTCTTGTCTAATCCCCCCCCAAATAAATAGCATTTATGATGACTGTATGTTTAGAACAACACTTCATGTGTATTTTACTAGTTATGGATGTGATGCTTTAACTTTTGGAAGAAACTATGCACTTGTAAGTCGCTTTGGATTAAAAGCGTCTGCAAAATGATAAAAATGTGAATGTAAATGTACATGTAATGAGGACATCTTGGTCATGGAGCAAATGGAAAGCCTCAGTCAGACATTGTGTAAGCATAATCTCAAATCTCAAAAACATAATCTCTCTCACAAGTTTACCTTTTTCATATCTGTGTTTTAAAGTTTATAAAATAGCTCACTGCTAGCTTTCATATTTGAGTCAATACAGTACTAACTATACAGATCGGTTTGGGAATGCACAGTAGCAGTGTAATTAGTGAACTGGGCAAGATCTTGTATTCGTAATTTAAGTGTGTGCAAAGCTCTATTTAAATTTCTCACTCAGTCTTACTAGGACATTATCATACCTTTGGGTAATGATTCCTTTTTTCAGCTGATTGGAACATGCTGAATTTTTCTTCGAAGCCCATGAGATAAAAAAAAAAAAACCTACAAATTGTATCACTAGTGAAATGATGAAAAGGAGGATAGACTCTTGATTACTGAAATGAGGAACAGGTTGTATGTTGAAAAAGTAATCGCCTATCCAAGTCCTAACCAAGCCTGATCTATAATTATGTCTATGTATTACAGTGGTCAGTACAACTGATTTGTAAGATATTGGTATTTGTAGCAATGGCTTTGTACCACTAATTATAGAAATGCCAGATTTTTTGGAATATGACCAAATACAGTAACTGGAATAAATATATTGCAGCTAAATCTGTTTATCAAAGAGTCGGACTGTATATCTAAACAAAGTTAAAAGAAACCGTTATAGTTCCGCATTTGGCTAACTTGAGAAATGCCAGTATCATCCAATTAAAATGCACTTTTTGATCAGTTCTGGCACACACAATTTTCAAAAAATAATGTTCATGTGTGTCAGTCTCACTAATCCAATTTTCTTTTTTGAAGTACCTTACAAACTAATGCAATATCTGCACACTTTATGATGAATTTTTAAAAAGGAGTGACTCAAAGCATAAAATCAATTTGTTCAAAAAGTGGGCCATGCTCTGTGAAATGTTGGCAGGGACTGTTTAGATAATCTCCTCCATGTTCAGCTATTCATCAGTTTTGCCGTTTTGTCAGACTCTGTCTGAACAAAAGCATATGCCATAACATCAAGCAACTGAGTTTCTGCACCACTGTCTCAAGATGTTTTTGAAAGAAATCTATTTTAAAGTAAATTATCATGCCACATTTCAACCATACATGCTCCTCTCTCTTCGCTTCCTGAGACAGGGCATTGTTAAGTACTTAGGGTGCTGGTCTTGCACCCTTAGGTTTCAATATTTAATTCCAAACTAGGCACTGGACATACCCTACACAAACATACTACTCTAGTATTACTTAAGTAGTACTATCCAACAGTACTATATGAATGCATCCTTCAAATATAATTGCTGTACTACAAATTATTTTGGAGAAATACAGGGCTCCCTCTTTTTGAACTGATAGCCTCCAAAAAAGAGTACTCTTGCTTTCAATTACATTTTATTTTATTTGTACTTTTCACAAAGGGCATTGCCACAAAGAATCTTTACAGACATCCAGGCCTTACCCCCAAAAGCACTCCTAAGGTGACAGTGGCTAGGAAACATTCCCTGGCTGAAAATAAGAAGAAATCTTGAGCAAAACTCAAAGACTCACAGGAGGAGCCCATCTGCCACTGGCTGGCATTGCTTAGTTGAAAAAGGCTATACTTTTATACAAAAGTCGACACATTCACCCAACATAATATGCAATAGTTATTTATGTGCAATATGTATTTCTAATCAAAACATGCAAATATAACCAAAATACAAAAAGTCAGTTTTTATAGCAACCCCAGGTAGCGAAATCTTGAGTCATGAAGCTAGGACATGTATGGTCCCCTGTCTGCGGAGTTTCCATTTGTTGAGTCACTGTTTCCATCCTCTTTACTCTCACTATACACCAACCTCAGATCTACCTCCCTTCTCTAAGGGGTTTCCAACAGAAAATAATTGTAACATGTAAAAAGTGTACAAAATGTGTACAAAATTTTCACTTTCAAGTTTTTACTTGTACTGCACCTGCCTGAAATTTTACGTTTTTAATGCTGGGAATCAACGAGAAAACTGACTGGAATCAATGCAAAAGGTGTCTACATTTTAACATCTTCAGATTGTATATACACATTTAATCTATGGAAAAGGGGGTAAATACCTATAAGATATTTATTTAAAGCTCCAATTCAGGAAGAAATCACTCCACATGTAGAATCCATTCAGTGGATAAATGATTCCAGATATGCTATATGCTTCATATGGTCAGTCACTGCCACGTTCATCTGGAACATGCATACCATGTCTGTAGCCTTGGTGTTCTCTCCTATCTGACACTTGTCAAATACTTATCATTGTGGCTGAAAGCCAGAAGCACAAATGCACAGAGGACTGTGAATAAGCTAACATCAGCCTTTTCCATCTTTTTTTTTTTTCTATTTTTAACATTGTTTCCATTCCATTACATCCAAGTCAGGAAAAAATGTTTATGATGGTCTTAAATAATATTGCCCTCCCCTGGAGCAGGAAGCCAGATGCTGGATTGTGCGTAATTTTGCAGCTCTTTTATGATCAAACCCTAACTGCTGGTTTAAGAAAAGTGTGCGTTTGATGTATCCAAACATCATTATTTCAATGGGAATTACTCCCGTGATCAACATTGCCCTTTTTTATTTTTGCTAGGGAGGGCCCAAACACCAAAATTTGTCAGGGGCCCTCAGAATCCTGATGGCCCTGAGAAAGGATGACATTTATTTGAAGAGTGTAATTTGTCATTTGTAATTTGACATGCCGAAAGGCACATTGTCATGAAACGTGACTTTGAGTGAACTTCTTAATGACCAGCTGTAAAATACCTAATTTCAACTTAAAAGCCAGTGACCAGGGTTCAATAAACATTTGTCCTTTGTGTTCAGACAATATTAATCCTTCTGTAGACTGAATTGGCATTTACAACCCATCTGAGGAAAAAAAGGAGTTTGTACAGGTTAAACTCAGGGGAAATGTTGGATGGACTGATCACACACAAATGGTCCTTGTGGGGCTGGCAAATGTTTGAAAGGACCAGACATGTTCTTTGAGTTTTGCCACGCTCTCTCTCTCCGGAGTTGCCCTGCAAGGGGTGTCCATTTCTCTACTGTCCTGTGCTGATTGTTGTAGCATTCTTCTCCCATGCAAGCAAGACATCAGATATGTAACTCTGTTGCAGTTCTTTAATGCCACCAGACTTTACAGTGAACCACCACGTCTGTCAATAAATGCTTCAGGTGCGGAGCATCAAAGCGACCGTTCCTCTTTTCAAATGTTACTCTTTGTAAAAGAAAAACTTATTTGCAGATGAAAATAAATGGCTATCTATCCTGCAGTTTAATGTTTTAATGTGCATTGATTGCAATTGTGCTGAAATGAATTACTCCGTCTTTCCAATCGATCAATAAGTAATTATTACAGCTCAGTTGCCTCTCGTGTTTTTGTACAAATTCACCTGGCTGGTTAGCATTGTTGGTTGTGGTCAGCCCCTAATTCACTAGGACCCCTGTGCTCACAATAAACAAAGACCCAATGAGTCTGCTAATAATAACTACTGTAATTGCCACTTTGGGCCCTAATGCCTGGGTGCATTCTCATGTGCCCCCTATGGAGAACTCCTGCCACTGTCCTGCGGTATGGATTGCACTGGTTTGGCTTTGGTCCAGAAACCGCACGTGTTCCAGACCAGGCTCATTCCAGACAGCCTATACCTCACCCTAAATTGACTATGGGACCTATACAGTCATTGTAATAACAACAGATCAGAAGGTAATAGGAAAATAACTGCAGCGGGAGAGTGCACTGCACTTCTGAAATGAAGGCATGAAATGATTCTGCCGACCAACCAGATACTCCATATTCCTAATATTTATTAAAGGCCCATTCAGTTGCTAATAAAATGCTAACGGCTTACATCAAGCAAAAAGATGAAGATATGCTACAATTTTATATAATTATTCTCAAAATATAAATAATGGTAGAGATCCATGTGTACTAATCGCTTCAAAATTATCGAAAATATGTCGGCCACTACAGCTGCGTCCGAAATCATATACTAGTAAGTGCTACATACTATGCATGTATGTATTATGTATATGTACTTAGATGGATTTAGTATGCAAGTAAGAAAGTATGATGGCTTTTCAGATACACTACATTGTCAAAACAAAATTGGCACTTACAGTGCTCCTTGATGATGGCAGCTAGGAGATGTGACTTTGTGTAAGGAAAACAGAAAAAAAGTATTCAAAGTTAAAAGGAAATTAAATTAATTGGACTGTCCTCCTGTTTCTCGAGTGGTGACCTGTTGCAATGCATTATGGGATACCCATAACATCCATATGTTTTTTGCATACTATTTTATGCTACTATTTTTTCAGACATACTAAACTACATGTTCACATACTATTTTGACATATTAAAAATAATTCTAAGATGCGATTTCAGACCCAGCATGGACATTGCTTTGCCGTAATAGGTGTAAAATTTTGCTTCATAGTTAATTGAACTACAAGACACAATTGTGGCCATCGTGAATGAATAGTTACAGGCCAGCTCTGGTCTGCGACCAGTGTGAATGTAGAAACATTGAAAAAATATCTCTTAATGGAAAACCAGCGTGGTGCTCCTTCCTTTCGTTAAGCATTTAAAGGAATGCTCAGTGACTGCTGTCTAGTTTGGGGATGGTTTTGTAATTACAAAGGGCAGGCACATGTGGAAACAATGTTTATACAGGACAGTAATTTAAAAACCATGATCGTTGCAACCCAGCTATTAGCATGTGCGATTCGGTCAACTTTCATTTTAAGGGATTTTTAACTTTATATCATTATGCTACATTTACTACCCACCTTTTCCTGAGCAAAGCATTTAAACTTCCAGAACATTCCAAAAAATGGACTAAAGACTTTTAGCCTCAATGCTTTGAGTTAGGAGACAAATCTTTTTATGTGTAATTGCTATTGAAAGAGATCAGATTTGTTGATAAGGCTGTTAGATGTATGTTTGGGAAAATATTACACTAAGATTCCCTTTCTTTGTGGTATCTCTTGCATACCTCATAAAAGCATGAATATTTGGACACAAAAAATATCACTCATTATGACATAGGGTCTGCTCAAGGTAGAAGAGTAGAGGCTGCTGATTTTCCTCCCATTGAAAAGGATATGATGAACTGTGGCTTGTAATCAAATTCATGTGTTTTTCCGATCCCGCCAGCCAAGAATGGCCTCTTTGGTGTTCAGCTTGGATTCACTTGGATGGCTGGGGAATCACGTCAAGATGTTTTGGATTTGTGTTTTTGCTGTTGTGATGAGTGGCGACATGCAGCCATATCCCTCAACTAGATAATAGCGGCAATAATACATCATTACGACACCTTTTTAACGAGAGGTGTTGCATCGATGTGCCGTGCATGGTTTTTTCATGCCTTCATCAACATTACTTTTTCATCATTCATTCAACAGACACTTTTACAATGGCAGGGAGCCAGCTTTAACCTTGCCACCGTTTGTGTTGAACAAGTTACACTGAGTGATATCTTCAAGCAATTGTCAAATGTTGCAACTCATACCAAATATTTCCCGTTTTCTTTAGCAGCTCCTTGCTGAATATTTAGTAACATATCAATGCTTCTGCTGTAATTCATTCAATAAAATAAACTGTAGTCACACTGAAACTAGGCTCAGCCAACAACAAGTACAGTGTCTGTACAGTGTGTGTTCTGCTCACGAGGAAATGAGATACATTTACGGATGTAAAGTGCATACCAGACAAATTACTTCCAGTGCTGACTCAGACAGGCAGCATGGCAAAACTGCCTAGTGATTGACATCATTGACATAATCTTCAGACCCGCTAAAAATAGATGTTTGCTCAAATCCTTTCATTTCTCTGTTACGTGGTATGCTTAATTTGTTGATTTAAAAAAGAAAACACTATCACAACAGTATTCACTAAAATGAGAAGCTGGGAAAGGCTTGCTTGTGGTTGTTCAATAACAGTAAAAAGTGAAAAGGCCATTGTAATATCAGAACTAAAAGGCAGAGCACAGTTGTAGTCGTCTTCCTCCAGTGTTATAGTAAATCACATGAGCAGGTTAGCTAAATAAACCGTTCTGCAATAGCAGGAAGGGACTACTGTACATGTCTTCAGACTGAGGGGGAAAAGCATTATACGCTCAGGAGGCCTTTGCTGTCGGTGGACTTATGATTTGTGTGTTTTGCGTGAGGCTCATTTTCCTACTTTCATCCCATTAATACTGTATTTGCTGTGCTACATACCATAGCATATGTACTATATGTTTTGTATTGCACTAAGACATGTTTTTAATGTGTAGAATGGGGCTGTTTCGTACTTTGAACAGAATTCCTCCTTTGTGAATTGTAATGTTGTTATAGTGGAGTATTTTCTGTACTGAGTTTCCCAGCCACATCGATTTCAACAATGTATCCTCTGTGATTGGTGAGAGTGCTTTATGAAAGAATGTACAAAATAATAAATGGCACCATACCTAATACAAGCATAAAATATTTAATATTATGTTTGAAACATTCCAAAGCAAAAACCTAAAAACTGCAAATATTCTTGACATTTTATGTATTTTAATTTTAGATGAAGAGCATGACTTTTCAGTGCTATATACTTGTACAAGTATATAGCACATTACAAGTAATTCAGGGTGTGAAAACAGTACTATTGGCTGATATGCTTCTCAAATATCCACTCTGCCATCCTACAGTGTAGTTTCTACAGAAGAATGAGTATGGTATCTGGTGTGGGTAGCGAGCATGGCTTCCTGTTTAGTCTATGAATTTCCCCTGGGTGGACTTAAAAGGGATGGCACGTCAGTCATGTGCGTTCTCAAGTATGCACAGTCCATGAAAAAAATCACCATGTGAGAAAGACAAAAGAAGAAAAGGGGCAGAGTTTAGTCTAACCCAGTGCTACTCAACTCCATGTCCTGCAGGCCACAGTATATGCAGGTATTTGCTGCTACCATGAGCGACACTATCTGATTTCACTGATTAGCTTATTATCTGAACCAAGCAGGTAAAATAATTAGGGAAATCAGGTGGTGTAGTGCACAGTAGGAGCAAATACCTGCAGGCATTCATTATATCAGAATAACATAAGTTAGAAAATACTAACTCATCATTCATGCTATCAGAATAGGCTTTCCTCATAACCTGACATTTGTAAAGGACATGCCCTTTCTCTGATCTGATGGCTGAACAAATTATTTTTACAACATACCAGTACAACCTTTGAATAAATGTCATGCATCACTGCTTGTCATAACATCTGTGTGTGGCTGGTTCTAATGCTGCACTGTACAAAACCAGCTCTGCGAGCAGCTATTAGAAAAAGTGTTATAGATAGATCTCGGTCACACTTTATAATACATTAACTAATGCAGGTGTTAACATTAATTGCATTAATGAATGTAGTTAAATAAAGCTGTACAGATGAAACAACTACATTAGCCCATGTCAGTTCATGTAACCTTACTGTAAAACGTTTACCGAGATCTCTTATTGAAGCTGAGACATGAGTCATGTACTTATTGGAAATACTATATATTTTCCTCCAAAGATTCCCCTAAGAGTTCAATACTATCAGGGCTTCAGATGGCAACAGGCATTTTGTTGTCGCATCACACATGTTAGTTATTTAGCATATTTAAAACAAAACATTATTTTAAACAATAACTTGCTGTTAATATTTTTAAGTTTCAATATTTGCTTGCAAAATGTGGATCTAATATTGGGCAGTATTTACACATGAACACCATGACACAGCACATCACTTTTCCATTGTGGTCGGGATCTGATGATTCACTGACATCTTTGCAGCCCACTGAGGAATGACAATGAGTTGTTTCTGCAGATGGGATATCTTTAAGATATTCATCTTAAGTCACCATTGAGATATGAATCACTTCTGCAAGCTGTCATGTCTCAGTGATTCACAGAGAAGAGGTTTAGCTCTGGGCAGGATTGGAGGTCCCCCTTCACAGTGGAATTCCTGTTAAATGGCCAGATGACTGTCAGGAAAGAGGTGATTATCACTACCCCTTGACCCCACTATGAAATATAATGTGCAGAGGTTCATGCTGACTGGTATTACTTAAAGTGGCACCCTTGTAATTACTCAGCTCAGATGTCTAGCAATGATCAAAGCGTGCAAATACAAATGACTAATTTTTACAGTAGCATGCTCAGTTTAGCAACAGGGAAAACAAGGCAGCGAGATTGAAGAGCCAACCTGTCATTTGATCTATAAGAATAGCCAATCTATTTTGCTAATTTGTTTATCTAGTTTATCTGTCATTACTTAATTCAATAACAACATATAAAATGCATTTGTTGCCATTTTTATACATATGTGTCATGGTTTTCATTGTCTACTCCTAGAAATTCCTGTATTTACCGCTCTAGACCTCTAGAGGGCTTGCCGGCTTAGCTCAGCAGGAGAAATTGCCTCCCGCATGTGGAATGCGGGTGTAATCATGGCCAATTGCAGTCAGCTGCTTGGAGAGCTATATAAGTCTCTTCCTGGCACTGCTCTGAGCTTTGGTGTTTCAGTTTGACATGTACACAGAGCCGGTAAGGTATTAAGACAGACAGACAGACAGACAGACAGACAGACAGACAGACAGACAGACAGACAGACAGACAGACAGACAGACAGGCAGACAGGCAGGCAGGCAGGCAGGCAGGCAGACAGGCAGGCAGACAGACAGACAGACAGACAGAGAGTTCTTGTTCTGGGTTCCGCTTCTGTTTTGAAGAGCGGGTGGCAGAGTTCAGCGCATAAAGTTTAGCCCGTTCGAGACTGCCGGTAAAATATCTTGTTTTGTTTTTCCTGACCAGTATAGCTCAGGTCAGTTTTTCTGTTGGCAGATCGCCGGGGAGTTTGGTTCCCTTTTTCCATTCTTTCCTCGCCTATTTTAGTGGTTATCCAACTTATCATTGGTAACTTTGTGATCCCTTGCCGGTCGCTCTTGGTCTCCCGCCCCTGCTCCCTTACAGAACACCAAAGCCAATTATGGAGGGACCAGTGACCCCACCGGGGTTGGATCAGATTTTGGTCATGCAGCAAGCAGCGTTAACTGCTCATGAAGGGGGACTTCAAGTCCTTCAGGCTCAACAGGAAGATATGATGACCCAGCAGGGCCTGTTGGTAGAGCAACTGTGTCACCAGGAAGACTGTCTGCACAAATTAACAGACTGCCATCTGGCAGTCGCAATCCCCGCTACAGTTACACAAGCACAAGCACAACTCCCCAATACACCCCCTACTCAAAGCACTTTGGTTTCCAACAAAGAACCCAAACTCCAACTCCCTCTCCGTTATGACGGAGAGTCAGGAAAATGTAGAGGTTTTCTTTCCCAATGTCTGATATTTTTTAAAGCACAGCCCTCCCGATTTGTCTCCCACGACTCACGGGTAGCCTTCGTCCTGTCTTTACTAACCGGGAGAGCACTTGCCTGGGCAGATCCCCTCATTCATGCGGATGCACCTATTATGCGGGATGTAGACCGCCTCATGAAAGAGATGGTGATAATCTTTGATCATGACGTCTCGGGCCAGGAGGCAGCCATGAAGCTAACCCGTCTCCGTCAAGGCAACGACACCGTCACAGGGTTCTCCATCACCTTTCGAGCCTTGGCAGGTGAGACTGGGTGGCCCAAGGGACCCCAAATGTCCCTATTCCGCAATGCTATCTCAGAGCTGGTCAAAGACGTTTTAGCTCCTCTTGCACCGCCCCCAACACTGGACGCTTTGGTGGCTACCGCCATTCGCATTGATAACAGACTTAGGGAGAGAGAGAGGTAGAGAAATGGTATGAGAGATTGCCCATCCCGGCCAGCTCTCACAGTTGAATTCCCCCACGCCACTTCTCCGACCAGGCATGGGCCTCTGACCTACGAGGAACCCATGCAGGTGGATGGGTCTTGGCTGCCCAAAAAACCCAAGCCCCGGGCTAAAGAAAAGTGGTTTCATCACTGCCAGCGCACAGGGCACACGGCACAGGCATGTTCTAGGCTGACGGAAAATGGGGGGTCTCGCTGAGCAAACGAGGGGGCACAGCGAGACTCAACACCCACTCTCCTCGTACCCTGCTGGCAGTCCAGCTGGGCTTCTAGGAACACTGAGGTCTTTTTGGACTCCGGAGTAGAGTAGGAGTAGAGTGTTTCATAGACTCCCAGTGGGCACTGGGCATCCCATCCTACCCACTAACACCCCCTTGGTACATATCAGCCCTGGACGGGCGCCCATTGGGCACCGGGCTAGTAAAGAGGATAACCATCCCCCTGACCATGCACATCGCGCGGGGCGAACACACTGAATGTATCCAGTTCTTTTTAATTCACTCCCCTACCTTACCTCTACTCTTAGGTCATTCGTGGCTGGTTCAACACAAGCCTCAGGTCGACTGGGGCAGGGTGGGAGATGCTATCCTCCAGTGGGGTCCACAGTGCGCATCTCATTGTGGGCAGCTATTACCGAGCACCCCGGAGACTGGCGGCCCCAAGCTAGATACTGCCATTGATAGCGAGGAGGAGGAGGCTGGTTTTTTTATTGATCAGGGGGGGTCCCCGCCATCACCTGAGGGGGGGGAAGGAGAGTTGGCCTGGGATTCGCTAGTGGACTGGGAACCTCTGGTGGACGATTGGTCCGGCAAGGAGTTCTCCGACTCTCCAACCCTTTTGGGGAGGTCACGCCCTTAGTTCCATCAGGAAAAGAGGGGGAGAGCGTGATGGGAGCGTTCACCTTCCCATTACCAGCAAATGTTCCCCACGAATACATTGATTTAGCGGAGGTATTCAGTATACAACGTGCCACTGTTTTACCACCCCATTGACCATATGACTGTCCAATAAATTTATATCTAGGGGCTCTCTATACTCTTTATCCATCCCTGAAAGCACCGCAATGAAAGAGTATATTAAGGAAGCACTGGCCAACAGGTTTATTAGACCTTCCACATCACCGGCGGGCGCCGGCTTCTTTTTTGTGGGGAAAAAAGATGGAGGGCTAAGGCCCTGTATTGACTACCGGGGACTGAACAGCATTACTATAAAGAACCGGTACCCCCTTCCCCTGATTAACTCGGCATTCGAACGGCTGCAGGGGGCATCCGTGTACTCAAAACTAGACCTCCGCAACGCCTACAACCTGGTACACATCAGGGAGGGGGATGAGTGGAAGACCGCTTTTAACACCCACAGTGGCCACTACGAGCACTTGGTGATGCCGTTCGGGCTCAGTAACGCCCCTTCCGTCTTCCAGGCAATTGTAAACGACGTGTTCAGAGAGATGTGGGGGAAGTTTGTCTTTGTATATCTGGACGATATATTGATCTTCTCCAAATCTCATGCTGAGCACATCAATCACGTAAAACAAGTCCTCAAGTACCTGCTGGATGCCTATTTGTGAAGACAGAGAAGTGCATGTTCCACACCACATCCGTCTCCATTCTGGGGTTCATCATATCGGAGGGGCAGCTCAGAATGGACCCCAGGAAGGTGGCGGCAGTCAGGGACTGGCCCACCCCTGGCACAGTGAAGCAGGTGCAACAGTTTCTGAGGTTTGCTCATTTTTACCACAGATTCATTCGCAACTTCAGCGCTGTAGTGGCTCCCATCTTTTATGCATTTACATTTACATTTACATTTTTGTCATTTGGCAGACGCTTTTAATCCAAAGCGACTTACAAGTGCATAGGTTCTACCACAAGTCAAAGCATCACATCCAGAACAAGGGCAATACACATGGAATGCTATTCTAAACATATAGTTATCATAAGTTATCTTTTTTTTTTTTTTGGGGGGGGGGGTTAGACAAGGTTAGGGATATCAGAAAGGAGGGGCAGGGGAAATCAGGAGGAAGGACTAAGGTAGAGTTTGAAAAGGTGGGTTTCGCGTCTGCGTCGAAATAGGGGGAGGGATTCTGCTGTCCTGACAGTGGTAGGCAAGTCATTCCACCACTGAGGAACCAGAACGGAAAACAGGCATGAACGTGCAGCTCGACCGCCAGGTGCACATAGAGAGGGAACCATAAGGCGACCAGAGCTGGCAGACCGGAGTGGTCTAGCTGGGGAGTAGGGAGTGATCAAGGATTGTGGGGCAGTCCCCTTAGCAGCCTGAAATGCCAACACTAGGGCCTTGAAACGGATGCGTGCGGCAATAGGAAGCCAGTGGAGGCCAATGAGAAGAGGAGTGACATGAGCCGACCTGGGCTGACTGGTGATCAGCAATTCAATGTAAATGAGAAAACAGTATGAACAGTATAGGTACTCATCCAGATACCCAGTATGCTATTTTTTTTGTTTGCACAACAAATGACATGTGTGCTTCAAATACGTTTCAAAAAGGAAGAACTGGTTTACTTCGCAAATGCCCCCAAAAAATTTTTTCTGGACTTTTTTTCTCCTGCCTTTGTTTTGATCTTCCATGTCAAAATCGCTGACTTTCAAAATGCTGTTAAATGTACTTAACAGGAACAAATGCAACCTGGTCAGCTGTTGAGTTTGCTATTAAACCAGTATGCCTCTGCAGACACCAGGCAGCAGATAAAAACGTAAATAGAAGAGATTTACTTCAATGTATTCTGCAGCAAAGATCTTCAAACATTACCTCTTTAACCTTACCTCTCTCTCTCTCTCTCTCTCTCTCTCTCTCTCTCTCTATTAAAAGTCTATTAAAAAGTATGTTTGCCAATGTGAACCAAGCTCAGATTTATGCTGAAAAAAGAAATAGTTTAGACACTGACAAAGTAGCTGGGGTGAGGTAGTGTGTGTCTGTGAAAACTACTTCTCTTGTCACACCTCACTAGAGTCAGATTCTCATCAGACCCAATGTGGAAAGAAATCTTCCTTTTTAACATTTTAAGAGGCTTTGAAAGATTGTGTATTTCTGTATTATATGATGGAACAACATTGAAGATTCCACAGAACACATCATACCACAAAGAACAATTGCAGCTTTTTATGAAAGGATAAAATGTTAAAATTCACATAAAACTCACAGATTTTAATATGTCTGTTGAATTCCTTTAAAATTAGATTGTGTCATGGGTATGCTGAGTTGCCTTGAGGTTTTGATAGTGTCATTGCAGTTTTTAATGTTTGTTTTTCAAAGCATTAAAACTAACTGCTGATTTTAAGGTTTAGTTTACCCGATTAGAATCAAGTCATTGCATGCCCTGCATCTAAGATGCAACCAAGTCCTTTTCCATCACCATCTTTCTACTCTCTGGTTTCCCATTACCCATGACTGGAAACTGGTGATTTTGAGCTCGTAAAATAAAAGATTTAGCACCGCCTAGCATGGGGTCAAACAGTCAATTCCCTTGTGAAGGACATTGGAATCCACCTTTGGTTACAAAAGAAGCACTTTTTCAGCATGGTGCCAATGTGCAACAGCAGTTGTAGTCATAGCAGTCAGAGACATTAACCTTTCATGAGACAGAGTCAAGAGTGACATTCTGAGTAGAACACAGCCAATGCACCCTTATTCAAAACACTGAATTTGAAGGGCTCTAAAAATGTTCAGCAGTTTCAGTTATATTGTTGAATGTTTGTAATAACAACATTAATTTAATCATATTTTTACTTAACCATTTCTGTGTGGATGTTCATGTATGTTTAGGGTTCACATACCAATGGGGTGTATGGCTAAATAGTTACATTTTAGTCTCATGTGACCATAGCAGTCTCTTCCAGTCATAATTCCAAAGATTTTTTTTTGCAAGCTCCAGATGCTTGATTTTGTTCATTGTGCTCAGATGGCCATTCTTTGTGCAACCCTTCCAACGAGTTTGTTGGTATGGCTGTGGCATCTAATGTTTCTTATTGAGAATTGGTGACAATGAAACCAATCTGTGCTATTCTTGAACCGTGATCCTTGGTTCCTCACTCACCATCTTCTTCACCATCCTTGGGGACAACATGTACTTGCATGCTCTTCATGGAAAGTTTTCAGCCATTCCATGTCTTTTAGTTTTTTGGATTACTACCCTTACAGTGCTAAATGTTATTTTTTAACCAGTTTTTGTATTTTTTTGGTACCCATTACCAGACTTGTGAGGGTCAATTACCATCTGTCTCTTTTGAACTAATGGTTCTTGTGATGGATGTCAAAGGGATTGTTACCTGATTTTTATACTCTAGTACAAACAGCAACTGGTGGAATGATACAATAGTAGTTGCTTTAGACTAAGATTAACTTATGGTTTCTGTTTGATCTATTTCTTCCCAGATACTTAGCCAAGAACATTTATTGCAAAAAAAAATCACTATTTGGGCACTCTGGCATAAATCATTCTGGCATAAAATTGCAGGCCTCCTTATTTTTCCCATTTTTTGATCCCTGCGTCTATACGTTGAACAACAGCCTGGAAGAATCAAATAAAAGTCGTATTTTTAGGGACTTCTTTGTGTCAGCACAGGCTGTACTTAAATGAAAGTAATTATTTTTGGCTGGTGTCCAATAAAGCAGCATGAGCTGCAGGTCTGCAATTTCCTCAAGACATGAAATAGCCCCACCCTTGTTCTCTGTCATAAGATTTAGAAGCCCAGCAGGGTCCCATGCTGTGAGAGTACAGTTGTACATGTACCACGGGGGAAGAACTACTGTAGCACCACAACCAGGAATCCACTATATGTATGTAAAGCCATTACCCAATGCAAAAAGACATACAGTAGGATGGTTCTGGTTGTAGGCAGTCATACAAATATTTTTTTACCTTATTCGTTTCTTCATTCCCCAATTCTGAATGCCGAATCCAAAGCCAACTGTAAGGCCATTTCCACTTTCTGCAATGCTCACTCTCGATTTGATTACTGCAGATTAATACACATCCTCTGAATGGTGTGTAGCCTTTTCACTCCACAAGTAATCACTGAAGTGCAAAGATATTGCTCTGGAGGACTGCAAATCTTATGCGCATGGGGCAAGTAGTCAGGCAGACCCACAGGAGTGATTATATGACATGGAGGTAGGGGTGTGCAATATGACGATCTTAGATTAATTTAAATGTATCCACAATCTGCCTCTCACACACAGAGACACACTCCTGAGAGGACAGACAAGCTGGACACAGGGTGATATGGAAATTCAGGATTGCAACAGCATTTTATTCAAGGGTTTGTGGTGTGGATAGAGAGATAGAGAGAGTGTTTCCTTAAAGTAAACACAAAGTCTTTGCCCTCCCCCTCATGGGTTTTGGGTAAAAATAATAAAGGCAAAATAAATCAAACCTGTTGCTTTTCAGCTACGTCTCTCCGAACACAGCTCTCTCTTTCTCGGATGCAGTTACCCGGTCTCAACAACCTACTGTGGAAAGAAACATGCCTTATAAACTCCTGGACTGATTTGCAACGTAGTCCATATGTGTGTAACCAGTAGGCGTGGTCTTCAGATTGCCCTGCTTCCTTCCCAAGCCAAGTACCACACTGCCTTTACAGAGAGATCGGACGTGTCTTGCTTCAGTGCTACTTTTCATTCTGTCAAACAAGCTGAACTGAAAATGCTCATCGACACTGCTTCCAAACTTCCGTCATTGCCCAGACCAACATAAAAGCACACTGTGTTGTCCCACCCCATCCCCAACACATAAATAAACTGATAGCATCACCTGTATGGTAGATGGTACCTCTAAAACTGAATACTGCATTTGATATGTATTCCTATCCCCTATAACATACCATGGCAAGGCTGTCCCAAATAAAGTACTTGCTCAGTAATATAGAACTGGTTTGGATTTGCCAAATCCAACAGTGCTCAAAGCAGTCATGGGCAAAGTCTGTAGAGATAGGACTACATCGTATGACAATGCAGAAAACCCCTTTAATCACCTGAAAGGAAAGCACCCCAAAGAGCAAGCAGATAAATTAACATTATGTGCATCTCACAGGGGTGTATCCAGTGTAAAAGTGAACAGAGCCTAAACAAACATAACTAATTATATAATTTAAGATAGCCATTCCTTATGACAAGATAAATAGGCCATAGGCCACAGAATGGTATGGGCAACCTGGGCCAGGGCCCAACCTACTTGAGGATTTGATATGTCAGCTAGATCCGTTCAGTCACAAGTTAAAGACTTCAGTTGGCTTACTTTGTGTGAAGCACAAGCTAACCTTTACTGCATTCAGTGTCCATTTTGTGCAATTAAAGGGTGTCTTTCCTTGTCAAAAAAGAAAAGAAAATGCATTTGCAACTAGTGCATATCAAAATTGGAGAATGTAGTAGTTTCCTTTCCAGAACATGAAAACACCAATTTCAACGGGAAGCCACGGCTCAGTTTCAAAGTTTATGTCACAAGCTCCAAGCATAGTGACTGAACTCGACATACAACTGAAAGCCAAACAGAAGCATTACAGAGACATGCTATTTAAACAGCTAATGTCCATATGTTACCTTATCGGGCGATTGACGGTCACAAATCCAATTAATTGATCCACCTGTGCACTCTATTTCCAATTCGATGGACTGTTCAAACTGGCACAGTGAAAGCAGTCCTAGATAATTATATTGTTTTCGCTAGCCTGATGGCCCATGATGAATTTGGCAGAAAGGCTGGTGGCATTTTTGGCAGCGCTAGAGAAATTCAGCACATGGAATGGTCTGCATCTACTTCTCTGGGTTTTTTCTGCAATTGCAGTGATTGGAAATGTTGCAGACAGTCAATGTCATGTTAGAAGATCATGCTCAACCGGCAGTGACAGTGACACAGGGATATATTCAGCGGTAGCGGTCAATGAAGAGGTAAGCCAGCAACTGTAACAACAGTGAGATCAGTCGCCAACGCAATGAATGCAGTCCAAGTGTCAAAAACGTAACTTTCTGATATACACAAACTCCTTAAACTGTATTTCACTATACCTGTAACTACAGCCACCACCGAGAGAAGCTTTTCTGCACTCCAAATGCTTTCGAAATGACCGTAGCAGCCAGTTCTTTGGGAAGTATGGAGACAAATAAAGACTGGCTACATGAAGAGTACCCACAGAAATCAATGTTTACTTTATTCACATTTTAGTTATTTCAATGAAATGTCCTGCTATATTGTCATCAGACAGCTGATAAGTTTGAGAAATAAGGAAGTACTCACAAACATTGCCAAATTGATTTTCAACTGCAACCACAAAAGTTGTGAGTTTATATTTCTTAAATACAAAGTTACGATTATGTTATGTGTCCATTGTGTTTCATTCATTCAGTTAGCACAAGTAGCCTGCATTTTTTGTTTTGTTTTTGATCGTTGGCCCGACCTACCACAAATGTGTTCCCTGGCCCATGAAGTAGAGTAAGTGCTGGAAAGAGGTAACAGATGCTTTGACATTACCTGGCCATGGATACAGTTTCTATTAAAAAAACTGTTGAAAATAAGAGTTTCATAAGAGTACTTAAAGTAGTTGAACTGTGTTACGAGATACCGAGCCGCAAAAATTCTTTTGAACACCGCTACCCCACTTCTGTGATTATAATGCTGCGAAGAAATAGAAAGGACAGTTCAAAACATATATTTTTTGGCACACAATAGATTTACAGTAGAGTCCTGTAAGTATTTGGACAGTAGCACAATTTCTGTTATATTGGCTCTGTATTCCAGGACATTGGAGTACATTTACATCACATTTTGTCATTTGTCAGACGCTTTTAATCCAAAGCGACAAGTTCACAGGTCCTTCCACAAGTTAAAAGCATCAAATCTGTATCTAGCAAAACACGCATGAAGAGCTGTTTATGAACAAAAATACAATAGTCATTGGAAGTGCAATTATTATTATTATTTTTTTTTAATTATTATTAAGGGTTAGGGCTAGACATGAGGAATATCGGAAGGGGGGGAGGGAGGACTAAGGTATAGTCTGAAAAGGTGTGTTTTTAGTGAGTGTCGAGATATGGGGAGGGATTCTGCTGTCCTGACAGTGGTAGGCAAGTAATTCCACCACTGAGGAACCAGAACGGAAAACAGGCATGGACGTGCAGCTAATGAGGGAACCAGAAGGTGACCAGATTTGGCAGACTGGAGTAGTCTTGCTGGGGTGTAGGGAGCAAGTAAAGATTGGAAGTGAAGTGGAGCAGTCCCCTTAGCAGCCTGGAATGCCAACACTAGCGCCTTGAAGCGGATGCATGCAGCAATAGGCAGCCAGCGGAGTCCAATGGGGAGTGGGGTGACATGAGCCGACCTGGGCTGACTGGTGGTCAGGCGGACTGCAGCATTCTGGACCAGCTGGAGGGGCTTGAT
Organism: Conger conger; assembly: GCF_963514075.1. Classification (NCBI taxonomy): domain Eukaryota; kingdom Metazoa; phylum Chordata; class Actinopteri; order Anguilliformes; family Congridae; genus Conger; species Conger conger. The sequence goes on from NC_083764.1 coordinate 51,259,806, forward strand.
GGTACAAGCTGGGAGACCGGCCAGGAGGGAATTGCAGTAATCCAGATGGGAGATGACGAGCACCTGGACTAAGAGCTCCATCAGGAGAATATTCTCCTCTATTATAGAGGAAGAACCTGCAGGTTCTGGGAGTGGAGGATATATGTGGAGCGAGGGTGAGGTGGTTATCAAGGGTCACCCCAAGATTATTGGCCGTAAAGAAGGAGCATACTACAAAGTCCTTGACAATTAGTGAGAGGTTGATTGTCGGAGAGGACATAGCAGGGATGTACAGAAGCTCAGTCTTGCCAAGGTTAAGCTTCAGGTAGTGGGAAGTCATCCACACAGAGTCAGAGATAACAGAGCCAAGAGACATGGTGTATAGAGAGTAGAGGAGAGGACCAAGAACTGAGCCCTGCACGACTCCAGTTTGTAGGGGGTGTGGGTCAGAGACTGAGCCCGTCCAGGTTACCTGGTCAGAAAGACCAGAGAGGTGACTCACCATGTGAGTGCAGCTCCTGTGACACCCATCTCAGTCAGCGATGAGAGCAGGCTCTTATGGCTGACTGTATCGAAGGCAGCTGACAGTTCAAGGAAGATGAGGACAGAGGACAGGGATTTGACTCTGGCAGAGTGGAGTGCCTTGGTGACTGCAAGAAGGGCGGTTTCAGTGGAGTGGTCGGACTGGTTGGGAGGCGATAAGTTGAGTTGGATTACAATGGGTGTGAGGGTGAAGTGTAGACTGTCTTCTTAAAATTCAGTGTAATTTACATCCATATCAGGTGATCTGTGTAAGAATTAAATCCCATTTTATACATAGTCCCCCCCATTTTAGGGGGCCAAATGACGGGATGGCGAACTGTTTGTGCACTTCTGCAACCACCAAGAAGGGGCCAGGACCCCAATGCAACCATACCTGGTAGGGGCCCTGATGGAGCAAGTGTGAGTGGACATCCTGGGCCCCTTTCCTCGAATGGATGCTGGTAGCTATGATATGTCCTAGTGGCCCTGGACTACGACACAAAATGGGCAGAGGCGTACATGGTCCCTGATCAGAGTGTCGCCACTACTGTCGAGAGATTGATGAAGAATTTCTTCTGCCTTTTTGGGGTACTGGAAGAATTGCACAGTGATTAGGAGTGGAACACCCAGGCCAGCCAGCTTGCCATACTCGTCGTTCAACACCAGCACGACTGGGACAGCCACCTGCACCTGGTCCTGTGGTTCTCCAGGAGAGCACCATGTACACGCCAGCCACTCATGGCAGTTGACCTGATCTTAGGCCCTCCCCCATGATGCTCCATGAGTGGACTACCTTTGATGGTAATATTAGACAGTTATATTAGATCATTTAAACACAGTAAATGGTTAATTACAGGTCAGTTAAGGTGTACGCGATGTTAGTTGTCATGACAGTTGTTAATTGCTGTTCTTGTTAACATGTGAGGCTAACCCATAAGTGTGTCTGCTGTTCTATATAGTGTGTCCCCAGTGGTTCAACCTTCCTGTGTCTCTGCTTACACTGTGAGCAGTTGATACTCTGTTCACAAAGACACTGAATAAAAACAGTACATCGAAACTAGCATGTCTCTCTAATTTGTGCGAGAATGGACCCTAGGCTCATCACAATATTTTGGCCATATCGCCAATCCCTACCAGGGGGTGTTCTACTGAACCCCTCCCCATCAGGAGTCCTGGCCAGTGTCAATGCAGAAATTGTAAGGACTTTATTATAGGCCATGGCACATATTGCTGCACTGAGAGCCAGTGCTTTCATTGGAACGCCAAGTGAGAACCTCCATAAATCATCTCTGTAAAGGTCACTGGCAGGTGTGTGCTTGGTACATTCAACTAAATGTTTTCCAAACCCAAAACTTCATCATCTTTAATGGATTTTCGGAGGCACAAAAGTGTCCATGCTGTACAGATTAATCTACTGACAATCATTCCAAGCCATGTGGAAACACTCCTGTTTCCATTCCCATTCAGATCTGGAAATCAGCATTGAACAAACAAAATGATGTACTGTGGGATCAATACAATACATCAGTGTTCAAACAAACATTCTGGCCAGTGGTGTGCACCTCCTCAGATCTTAATCCAGTTTAAACAATGAAAGAAGATGAGAGTGGAGAAGAAAGCGGAAGCTCTTCTGTCAAAGATTTAACTTATTACTTCATATTGTCCACAGTGGATCATTTTGATTCATATCGGCCTTAGCCATACCCGGGACAGAAGCCGTTTTTTCCTTGCATGGCCTTGTTAGTGACAGGCAATAACCTCCAATTGGATGAAATGTCCGTGGAACTGTTATGTGTTAACAAAAATGTGGATGTACACTATACTCACTTAGGAACATGTTTATCTAATCTTCCAATCATGTGGCAGCAGTGCAATGCATACAATCATGCCGATACGGACCAGGAGCTTTAGTTAATGTTCACATCAACCATCAGAATGGAGGAAAAATATGATTTAAGTGACTTTGACCATGGAATGATTGTTGGCGGCAGGCAGGGTGGTTTGAGTATCACCTTGATTTTCACACACAGAAAAACAAAAAACATCCAGTGAGCAACAGTTCTGCGGGCATGAGAGAGTTTCGAGGAGAATGGCCAGATTGGTCAAAGCTGACAAGAAGGTGACAGTAATGCAAATAACCACACATTACAACAGTGGTATGTAGAAGAGCATCTCTGAACACAAAATGCATCAAACCTTTAAGTGGATAGACTTAATATGTCTAAAGAAAATGAGTGTGATGTAATATGATGTCATTCAAGATGTAACGTGAAAGTAAAATATGTGGGACAGTGGGATTCAATATCAAAATTAAAATTATTGGATTTTTGTCCTCTCAAAGGGATGACAAAACAAAGACAAGGTAGCTATTGGCAGCATACTGGCTAACTTATAAACACACTTTACTGGGGTGCCTGTTTCTACACTATTTTTTTTTCACAGCTCTGTGGTTGTGATTTGCTGTGCATGAGTCCCTTGAATCATTTCTCATTAATGTGAGAACAAAATCATGCGACTGCCTACAAGCCAAGAGATCCTAAGTGTCAAGAGCCAGAGCGACCTGAAGAGGTTGACAGATACAGTAAGGAGGACAGACAGTGGCTGACCTGGATGGAGTGCACAACTTAGCTCTCCTTCCTGCCCCAGAGGTTTGTCAGAATGCAGTGAAACAGTTACTCAATTAAAAGGTTCAGTTACAATGGCTATCGTAAGTTAATGAATAAATAAATAAATAAATGAATAAAATCTGTTTTAAATTTGCACAGCAATTATTGTCATTACACAGTCACAGACAGTTTTATGTTGCAAAAAGCACAACACTGAGCTCAAAATTATATGGCTACCACCTGCACTTCCCCTCTCCATCAGCCAATGGTCCTTTTTTCCATTAATTATTTTCAGAAGGGGAGAGCTGCCTCAATCCAAAAAATACAGACTGTAAAATAAGACTTTTGAGAATGTGGAAAGTATTTTCTCCTGGCAAGGGTAATATCTGCCCCATCGTTTGGCCTGGCCCCTGCGTGCTGTCCGTGCTTTCCATCTTATTTTCAGATTCCACACTTTCTGGAAATATTTGGGAGGCCTGAGCACCCCTCCCTGTAATTTTACTTACAATACCAATGAATAACATTGTTTCCCCAGATAACTTTTAGTTTTGTGTATCCGTAAAGGTTTTTTGGATACACAGAGCACCTCACTATTCATGATTTTCACTTTATTGTACGTCGCTCTGGAGAAGATAGCAATGTAATGTAAGGTAATTCAATGCATTAGCAAAACGTTCCAAGGGAAAAAGACACTTTTATGTACAGCATATTCCTGATAAATATTATATACTTACCCCTGAGACAGATTGGAGTGTTAGGATGACAGAAATGAAAGTATTACTGCATGTTGACCTCAATGCTAAAATGACATGAACTGTGGACTTACGTATAATAAGAAATGTAATAAATCTCCTTTATGTTGAAATTATTTGGCTGATTTGCTATTATGTGTCAGCTGCACACACACACACACACACACACACACACACACACACGCACATATGCTGAACTCTCAGTATTCGCACATTATGTACCATGAAAGGCCCTGAATAAAAAGCAGATCACTGCTCCTTCGGTCGCTGGCATCCATACAATACTACTTTGTTCATTTTTACAAGTTATCTTACTTCCATTTTATTTTCTTTTTTTCATTTTATTAGCTGAAGCCTTTACCCAGATCAAATTATATAACTCACAGCCTATCCACTTAAGCAGCTCTGTATCTCAATTCAGGCCTTTTACCTTGGTGATCTGTACACAAGAAGCATTCTATCTGAGAATCAAACCCATTGCCTCCTGGTGACAAACCTGTTACCACTGTGCACTACCAGCAAATTTTGAAAAAAAAGCAAAGAGCAAAAGGAAAATTCAAAGGGCCAAACTTCAGCGGGAATGTGAAGAGATAGCCAGCTGTTAGAAGGCTGAGGGCTTTCTGAGCTCTAGACCCCTCTAGGATAAGAACCTGCTAAAGATTTCAGCCTTGTTGCTTCCTGCTTCAAGTACCACTGTTCAACACAAACATCTTGTGACCAGAGACTTGATTTACTGACTGCACATCAGGAAGACAAGTAACATGAGGTCTAAGCTCACACTGCCATCAGCACATACTACCAGCTACAGATGTCATGCAAATGCTGATCTCTTGACCAAATAATAACTACCAGGAGTGCTTCAGGCTGCAGGACTGTCAGGACTTTGCCAAGGTATAAAAGAAATGAAAGTTGTAAAGATAGCTGACAATGAGCCAATATCTGTACCTTCTTGGATGGATTATCTAAGGTGAAGTGGAATATGATTATGGAATGATATGACTGGGGGAGTGAAACTGCTTTTCATGTCATATAATGCCCAAAGGTCTTACCTGAGACTCCCTGCAAGATAACTAACAATAGACAGATAGATCATTACATTTATATAGTGCTTTCCTAGACACTCAAAGCACTTTACAGAGATGAGAGGAAACTCGCCTCAACCACCACCAATGTGTAGAAATTGAATTGGGATGATTTTGGTGTTAGGATGAAAGAGCCAGAACACACTCCTTAGACCAGCTGTATAATAGTTAACCCTTGTGTAGTCTTAACATTCTGTATACTACCCTTGGGGTGAAAAATCTATTTTGCATGAAGAAACAACCTGTTACAACTCATCACAAACTTTGTCATCAAATTTCAAGTTGAAAAAATATTATATATATATATATATATATATATGCTGTTAAACAAAGTGGCGGGTCATTGTTTTTACCCTTAAGACAACACAAGGGTTAAGCACAGCACATGGTGCAATAATCCAAGTCAATCCTGAACAGATAATTCCAAAAAAGACCAAGCAAGATTTCAAGCCTGCAGCCTGAGAGAACTGCGAAGGACAAGCTAGGGAAATGTTACGTATTTCAAAACCAGCCCTGTCAGCACAAATAGTTGACCTGGGGTTTTGTTGGCTATGGATAAGTTACTCATAACCTCTAGTAAGAGAATTATGAAAGGCACCAAAAAATCATGATGGAAGGCTATGCAATGAAATAAATGTATGTGTTTTTGTTACTGACATTACATATAGACACGACCAATCTTTTGGGCCATAATTAAGTAAAAGTTTCTCTTGACACATGTAATTATGGTAAAGTAATCAACTGACTGTAATCTAAAAGAAAACGTTCATACTGAAGTTTTTAAGGATCTTTCAAATATATGGGCAAATATATATTCCATTGTTTGCGATGATGTTTAAGTGGCACTTTTTTATGGGAGCCACATGAAAAATATGAGGCCTCTTGGATCAAATCTATAACTTATAATGTTAGTACACCAGTTAAATATTTTGTACAATATTTTTTTTCTGGTCCATGTCCACCATTTGATGGATTTGCCCATCTCACCATGTAGCAAGCATCAGATTTTGACACGCTGAAAAAGGAGGGTTAAACAGGTACATACAGTGTACAGGCACAAAAGTTTCATGACTGGACCTGCAATCAGTTTCATGACTAGACCTACAGTCTGCAGTTAGAGCAAAGATGTATGATTTAATCCTGATTACAGAAGCCAAGCTACAGGAACAAATTGTCATTGACATGTATTTGAGATCTCTGCCGAGAGATATGAAGACAGCCACGAGTCATGGAATCCCAAATTCCGGTGATCAGTTTATTGTGATGGTGGACAGCCATATGGTAACCATGCAATTACTGAAAACTGAGTAGAGTGAGTAGAAGTCAGACGACCATCTCCCAAACCCATGAGGTGACATCTGAAGGTGGCACCTTCTTGTGGATGGGGACACTCAGAAGTGTTATGAGTGAGGGGAAGTGGGTCATATGTCATGGAACTACCCAGGAAGGGTGTTCCACATAGAGTTCTTACTCTACTCCAGAGGTGACACAACAAAAAACACCCAGGACACACAACAAAGGTACAATAGCACATCCAAACGGAACCAGGTAAGGTTGTTAGAATATAACCCTATCATATACCAGAGGCAAAAAGACAAGCAGTGGAGGAAGAAGTCTAAGCAATGTTGAAAATGGGGGTGATTGACGAGTCCAGATGTGAGTGGTCAAGCCCCATTGTAATAGTGCCAGATGGAAGCATCAGATTTTGTAATAACTTCAGAAAACTAAACAAAGTGTCTAAATGCGATGCTTACCAGATGCCCAGAGCAATGAGCTCATAAATAATCTAGGAAATACCCGGTTCATCAGCACACTTGATCTAACCCAAGGATACTGGAAGGTTTCCCTTTCTCCTGCCTCCAGTAAGAAGACAGCATTTGAGACCCTAGTGGCCTGTCCAGTATGTTGTTCCTCCTTTTGACCTACATGGGGCTGCCACCACTTTCCAGTGACTGATAGACCTGTATGCACACTGGAAATTTGCTACAGCTTATCTTGATGACACTATCATTCACAGTGAAGACTGTGAATACAGTCCTGGGGGCATTACAGGAGACAGGGCTAATGGCAAACCCAAAGAAAAGTCAGCTGGAGAAATTGAGTGTATTGGATTCATCATAAGGAGAGGGAATGTAAAGCCACAAGTGAAAAGAAATAGAAGTGATCTGGAATTGGCCCAAGTCAGTCAATAAGAAGCAGGCGAGAACGTTTACAGGACTCACAAGTTATTACCATCGCTTTATCCACAGGCTTTGCCTCCTATGCAGCTCCCTTAATGGAACTGACAAGATAGGAACAGCTAATGCGTTGAGGTGGACTATGGAGATTGAAAAGGAGTTCCAGGAACTGAGAAAGGTCCTGTGATTTGGTCCAGTACTGACAACTCCATACTTCAATGGGATGGTCCCTGTCCTTACAACAATTTAACTTTTTGTTTCCCACAGGAAACAAGCATGCATACACACTGTCAAAACGAGATGCTTTCAGGACACAGATCACACCGCCCTCAAGGTCAGAGCTGAGAGGAAGGTTTTTTGGGGAAATATACAGAAGAGTGATGAATGGGTGATATGTGAAGGCAAGATGGCTTCCAGCAGGTGGAGTCATAGGTCCTCCCTAATGGCAAACAAGCCAAACACAAACCTGAAGAGGAATAAACAATTACGCCACCCAAATTAATCCCATGGCTGTGGCTGCAGTGGTGGTGGTGTTGTTGCTGATTGGTTTTTGAATACCATAGTGGATGGATCTGTACATAACCTGTGTTTATTTGAGAACCAGATTTGTCTGTAGACCCTGGCAAGTCAAAGAACCCATACTGGATTTTTGATATTAGAACAGAATTTTATTCCGACATGGCTTTGTTTTTGCCGGTTTTTATTTGCTGGTTTTTAACTCAGACAAGCTGGTACAGAGAGAAACCAACTGAGCAGTTAGTCTCCAAAAGAGAGAGATAAAAAAAAGTCAGAGATATAGGCCAAACATAGGCTTAGTAATAAACATATCAAAGGTTAGAACATCATAAATATAAAAGGGAGCACTGGTAAGCTCAGTAATCACAAAGGGCCTGGTAGACCAAGTCTGGCAGACCAGAAACACATTAGGAGGCAGTCATGGATGTGTAAGTGACTAATATCTGCAGAAGACTTTACAAACAGAACTACAGAGGGTACACTGCAATACGCAACCAGTAGTTAACCACAAAAACAGGATGGCCAGGTTACAGCTTGCTAAGAGGTATCAAAAAAAAACCTTCTGTGAGTTCTGGGAAAAGAACTTGTGGACAGACAAAACCAAGATTCACTTGTATCAGATTGACTCAATTCATTTGTATTTATATAGCGCTTTTAGGAATACACTTTACAGAGTACCAGAATGGCAAAGAGATGAAGAGCAAACACTAAACAGCCCCAAAACAGCAAGTAGAGGAGGTAAAAATAAAACTGGGGAGAAAAACCGAACCTGAATTGATTGATTTTTTTATTTAAGGGCAATACATTGAGGTACAATACATATAACCATGTAATCCCCCCATCCCACCCCACCCCTACATGGGACGTGAAACGAAATTAAATGAATACAGGATGAGAAATAACTTGGGAGGAACCTGGCTATAGAGGGGGAGCCCATTATCAAATGGCCAGCAAGTTGTAGTAAATCAATTACAGAAATTAAATAGGGTTGAACCAGTTACAGTTACAGAAAACTAGCCGGAATGGAAAGACGTTCAAATGAAGTTTTAGAGGGACACAGTGATGTAATTGGAGCTCCAGGATATGAGAAGACGTGGGCATGAACCAGGGGAGGAACAGGGCTGTAGCGGTCCTTGACCTCAGGAAGAACATAGGGCTGCAGCAGTCCATGACCTCAGGGTGGGGGAAGGTCCGTAGAAATCCTTGAACTCAGGTTGGAGGAGGGGCAGGAACCCCAGGAGAAAAGAAACAAAGAAGGAGAAGGTTAGGCACTGTAGAATGTATCAGAAATAACAGAAATAGATGTTACTTCTGCACCAAAGCTCCAACTCAATTTAAAATAATTATGGCAAGAGGAAAGAGGCCAAAATGAACTGCCCATGATCCAAAGCACCATCCCTTATCTGTGGAGTATGGTGGGGGTATTATGGTTTGGGCATGTATGGCTGCCCCAGGTACTGGCTCACTTGTCACAGAATTCTGAAGTATACAGAAGCATCGTATCTGTTCAAGTTCAAGTAAATGGCTCCAAACTCATTGGACAGCACTTCATCCAACAAGACAGTGATATCAAGTAACAATTGATTTTTCAAATCCGAAAACTGGAATATTCTTGACTGGCAAAGTTATTAATCTGATCTGAATCCAACTGAACATGCGTTTCATACGGAGAAAAGAAAACTTAAGGTAACTAGCTCAAGGCAAGGAGGAGCTGAAGATCGCTGCAGCACAGACATAGTAGAGCAGCACCAGAGACGATACTCAGCACCTGGTGATGTCTACGGGCCACAGACTTCAAGCAGTCATTGCATGCAAAGGACATGAGCAAAGTACTACACATGACCACTTTCAATTACATACATAATGGCAAAACAGTGTAGTGTCAAATGAAATGTCAAAACATCATGGTGTATGTGCTGTAATGTCTACATGGTGAATCAAAAGTGTATAACTACCCTTAAATAAAAGCTGAGAATGTGTTACACATCTAAAATTGTGGAGTACAGAATAAAAAAATATATACAATATGTCTTTGTCCCAAACATTATGGAGGGAACGGCAGTTCACAGTATAGAACACAAACATAACGTGCAAAACATTCCCTTGCCACTTTCTAAGTTATAAAGAGTTGGCTTACTGAAATTGGACTGTACCACATCCCATTTACATATGCAGGAAGAGGGCTGGCTCTAGGCATAGGCAACAAGGGTGGTTATAGTGCCTGGGTGGGCACAAAAGACCCCCAACCATATCCCAATCTTGCCTAGGGTAGCAGAAAGGCTAAAGCTATGCCTGTGCAGGAATTAAATAACATTGTGAAAATATATTCAGTGTTATTCATAAATTATCTTCAACAATGAACTGCACACAAAGTACATTAACATGAAAATAAATATAATGAAATGCAATGGCTCACTTTATCAAATCTATAATGCATGCTTGAAGGAAACTGACCACTGAACTGATTACATGATTTAGTACAGTATATCATATCATGTATTTGCAATGAGGAAAACGCAGAATAGCATCATCACTGTCAAACACATCACCACGATAACTGCAAAAGAAACAACGATATACTTTCAAACCAAAATTCCAACGTGAGGTTAACTGTCACATTTATGGAATATCAAAGTGCATACTCACTTTATTATGGATGATGTCAACACGGTTATTGTGTAGTTGTACCTGCAGTGTCAGTTCAACTGTACTGACAAATAGGTTCGTTGCAGTGATCATGCATATCGTGATTCCAGTTGTAAACGCATAATTACTTAGCAAACTGCCGTCCATATAGGTGCCGATCTCTTGATGAAACGACGACTACACGCACACGCATTGTTGCAGTTGTGCAGGGCGCTCGAGGTTATCTGATCCTCCACACACAACACGCACGGGGAGGGAACACGCTGATTCAGTGTGTGTGAAGTCAACAACTTGCGTCCAATTCCTGGCTGAAACCTAGGCGATGCCTAGGTGATGTTGGTCGAACAAGCATTGGTATGCGGGATAAGGATGAATACTCAGTGTGCGTATTTGGTAGATTGACAAATAGCCTACGGACTACTGCTAGTAATACCCCCTCCCCCCGGCTTTCGCCCAGTCATTCCGTATGTCCCCCGGGGGGCGGGGGTGATTCAATCGAAGTTGGGAGACTTGGCAAGTTTCAGTAAAACTGAGGGGGCGGGTCCGGAGGCAAATGTGAAGGCCGTGATTCGCTAATCAGAGGATTTTCACTTGTCATTTATCTGCAGTCGTGGGTCTGGTTTACGCTGCTCGTCCGGCCCTCCTGACGGTAAGGTTCTTGTGGAATCTAATGGTCTCTGCATTTTGACTGAAGCCCAAATACCTTCAGTCTGAAGGCAGGGCGCAGGGAAGGAAGAACGGAAGGGCCTGGACCGGCCGCACGAGGAAAGATTTGCTTTTCACTTATGGCTGCATAGAACAGATTTAACACATTTTTTGGGATTGTGGAAGGGACTGAATTTTGTTTAAAGTTTCCCGTTTTTTGTCACTGTCGTTGGCGCCGATCATGGAGATGCAAATGTGGTCCACGAGGTGGAAAACGAAAAGGTGGCTTTTGGATTCCGCTTTAACTACAATCATCACCTTTACTTTCCTTCTGCAGGCTGCCAATGTCAGAGCAGGTAAGACACGTAAGGGAAAAGCACAAATATTTGTTAATAGCCTGCTAGACATTTTAAGTCAGCCCCAGGGCATCCTGACTTTAGTCTATTGATACAGCTGCTGCTGTTATGATAAACGTTTAATTGACACACAGCTGAAGTTCTGGAGTCGATTATAACTCACGCTAATGTGCCCAATATTTCCAAAGCGCAAGGCATCTCTCAGGGATGGGCAGACCCTTCAGATGAGTAATTCTAATAAGCGGTCCGTTTAACACAACAGGCTGTTTAACCCAATGAAACACAGGTACTGGCATTAACATAAAATGTGTATACAAAGTCACTGTGTGATTTTGATCTAATTCTGAGCTCCATAGCCTACAATTTTAGCTATATTTTTACGATACCGCAGCGTTGTGTTTCACTTTATTCACAAAACGTCTAAGTAGGATATTCTGCTGGCTACACATTTAATTAAATTGATAGGCAGAATTTCAAGTCATCCTGCAGTGTGACCGGACTTTAGTTAACAGTGGACTTTTCAGACTGATGTTTGTAGGCTAGGTTACACGTTTGGTACGTGGCACTACGTATTGATGGAGCCAAACTCAAAATGTGTGAAGTTTCTGCACTACTGCTTTAAATATATTGAACCTTGTACAGCATTGAATCATTTTTTCGCGTATGGTCCGTTAGGTGAGTTTGGACACGGTTAGCAATGATTTGGGGCTCTCACCCTCACCGTTTGCTAGAAATAAATATGCAGATCTGGGGTTTCCTTGGTTTTTTGCGTTTTACGTATCCACCAATAATAATCGAACGTGCGTGTATATAACAATGGTTTGTGTATCATATTGGCCTTATTACATATTTATCTTTTAATGTATTTGTTCTCATTTAATTTAATAAGAGCTTAATTAAAAACGTAACGTTGGATGTGTTTATGAATATTCAAATAGTATTATTTATTTCTGACAATAGACTACATATGGGTAACCTATTTACTCATAAAGCTGTTGCATATCAACAATCGTTCAGGCTAAGGACCTGATTCTAAATTAGCGCATCTACCCCGCAAAGGTCATGCCTATACGATGGTGACGACAAGACCGAATTTTCCAAGTCACAAAATTTGGGTGAGGTGCGGTTTGTGGGGAAAGATTTATTTGAACGTGATGTACTCCTCCCCCACGCTGTTACGCACGTAGCCAATGTATGAGACCAGTGATTTTGACAGTGAGCCTATTTGATTTCATTGATGTTATGTCATTTTTACTTTTGAAAAACATCCTTTCGTCGTCCAATTATTTTAGATGAGTGTGTGATCCCCTGTACGCATTGAGTTATGGAAATATGTTGCATAGGCCTATGCGGCACCTGGGCGGTATGTGAGCGATAGATTCCTGAGGTACTTTCAGTGGCCAGAAGGAATACCCTTTCACCACACTACCCCGGTTCTCACTGAAGACTAGAAGGGGGCTTCACAGGCAGTTATTTCAGGAAATTTACTGCCTTAGGTTGCATCGTTTCCATCATAATTTATATCTGTTAATTTATCAAACATTGTTAAATGTATTGAACAAAATAATGCTGAGTTAACGATTAACTATATCAATTCTCATTGCAATTTTATTTTCCCACCTGTGTAGCTCCAAAGGCTTGAGTAGTGCATGTGTCTTAGTCATCAAATAATTAGAGGAATACCAAAATATCACAAAGTTACAATTTTGTAGTGTGCTTATATATTTTCATTTTACAATGTTGATACTTTAGCAGATGTGTTTCAGTAGTGTCCATATTGTGGGCCTACATTATTGGTTGAATATATATACAAAGAATGCATTATGTATTTATTTACCTTCTGTATAGTCTACCCTTGGAGAAATGAAGGAACTTTGGTGCTATTTTATTTTATTTCAATTATACTATTTGCCCTCGCTGAATTGCAGCAACTGTAGAAAACATGTTCGTACCCTATCCCACTAATTCTTTATGGCAATAGTTGTGTTTGTGATATTTTCCCAATCTTCGTACAAACAAAAAACATCAGATTATGCTGTTTAGATGCAGTTTGATCTGAAGAAACAATAGTGGTTGTTTCAGTTCAGCATTGCCATTTATAGCAGCAAAATCATTCTAAGCTATGGTGAAGATATTTATTAGAAGATTCTGTCCATCAGAGCTTTTGCAAGGAAAACTACATATTTTGGGTTACTGGAACTCCAAATTATATTGTTTACGAAGTGACTTCATAGTACAAATACAACTTTATGTCACTGCAGAAAGTACTTCATGAGTACTTCAATAAATGCTGAATGTAGTTCAGTCAATTCAATCCAAGGGCTACTGATCTTCTGTTGTGTGTTTCATAAGTGTGTGGTGTTTAGATACCATAATTGCATGATGCACTCTTTTGCAGTTCTTTTACAGGCCCTCATAACTATTTGTGTCTTATATTGGCAACTTTATGTGAAATGTCCATGATAACCAACAGCCCATTGATGCTATCCCTGGATTGGCTCTCAAATTATAGGGCACCAAAAATACATTTAAAACCCAATAATTTGCAGAATCACTAAAGGCATCTTATGGCATCTTATGAGAAACACAGAAAGACTTCGGTGTAAGGGCTCTTTGTCTAGGCTCTGAGAGCAGTACTTTTCTCTGCTCTCTGAAGAGTGGCATTCTAACTGAACAGATTGTCTGAGTCTCAGGGACCAGGAGGTGAATAGGTTTAATTTTTCCGTCCCCCCAGAATTGTTCAAAAAACAGTAAAGAAGTAATGCATATTTTTTGTTCTGCGTGTTCGATTCCTTGTGATGCTGCCGACTCCTCCGTCAGCTGACTCAGGTGTTGACGTGTGTGTTAACTTCCTGGGTTGCGTCATCTAGTTTAATATTGCCTGTAATGTCTGCTTGTTAACATGAGAGGAATTCAATCAGGCATCAAGATGCACTATGCAAATATATATACGGACACCCAACTGCCCCCCCCCCCCCCCCCCCCCCCCATCCACCTCCTACTCACCGCTTGTGGGTAACCAATAGCTGGCAGCCAACATGGAAGCTTCTGTGTGCTTGAAACGTTTCCTTTTTTTTTTTTTTTTTAAGAATATCTCCTTCCTGGCTGTAAAATGTAGGGTTTCCCCTCAGAGGTGTATGAATTGGAATCCATTTCAACAATGACCAGGGGAGTGCAACAGGGCTGATCAATTAAAACATGTTTTATTGGCAACTGTGCATGCTTTTTTGAGTTTTAATGGATCTTAGATATTGGTGTTCTTTGCACTTCAATGAGGGGTGCGAAGTGTGATCGTTGGGGCTGGGGAGGTGTGGGTTTGTAGTGCAGTTGAGATGGGGGGGGGGGGGGGCTTACCCTAGCCAAGTCGGCACATCTGGAATATATGAGCCTGGAGGTATGCAGTATGCAGAAAGGAGTTCTGAGGCTCACAAAGAGATCCTTAGTTCAGTTTTCTTTTTTCTTTTTTGTGAACCGGTAGCAATGTAGTTTTGCAATATACAACTAGAGCAAGTAGTCAGAAACAATTTCCTCTCTTCTTTTCCATGAATGTTACAAGTTATTCCGTCTCAACTTCACCTATAGCTTTCAAAACCTTGGAAAAGTGTTTGACTGGAAGTACCAAGCATTTATGAAACTAGGGACATTAAGTTTTGTGATAGGCACTGTGCATCAAATACTTCCTATTGAATTAATTTGTCAAAGTTCCAAATTGTTACATAGTAGGCCTACATGAAAATGGACAATTTACAACAGGTGAAGTCTTTTTCATAAAAATGACTGGGAACTCTTTGGAAGGTGTTTGGGGATGACTCACAATATAATTTTGAGCTCTGTGGCACTGCAATTTGGAAGTATTTAGCGAGAGCATTTATACAGCCATTTAAATCAGATTAGAAGACGTTGAATCAGATGGCAAAGCCAGAAATGGCCATGTGGATTTGAGATCTCTGGGAATGTCGAAGGGCCCCCGGCACATGGTAAACACTGGAAACCCAGGGAGTGGGGGCAAATTCAGGCAGTCTTAGAGTCTTAATGCGTTCAAGATGCTCAGAGCTTCACCTGGGTACCACATCAGACCGGAAACTGCAAGCTCAGCATTTCCTGCTGATGTCAACCTATCCAGCCAGTCTATTTCAGTAAATAGTAGCGAGCCTATATTTAATCCCTAGTAAAAGTACAGGAATATACATTTCATAGTAATGGATTGCTTTTTCATGACAGTTTCATGTCCTCAAAATGCTTTACAATGAAGGGTTACACTTACCTCAACCATCACCTATTCAAAGTAACTAACTTCAAAGATGTTTGTTTGGACCTTACTGCACTGGGAATGAGAAATATGGCTGATTGCAGGATACTGCTAATTGACAAACCAATAAAATGTTATATGCATTTATGTAGGCTCTATTTTTTGTCTAATAAAGAATGAAGACAGTGTTTTAGTTGGATGAGATTCATGTTGGATCAGGTCATTCATTTTTGTGTTGCTGATCCATAACATTATTTTCCAAAACTTCCATTAAGTTTCCATTAAAACACAAGGTTACAGTCTGCTTATCCAAGGTGAAGCTGGAATTTCCCTGGTAATGTGCATACAGTGGAGGTAGATTAGACATTATCTATAAAATCCTAGTACGAAGTACGCTAAGGCACATTCTAAATAAGATAGCTTACAAAAACAGTATTTTTAGACTTTTCAAAACATTTCTATAAACCATGCTTAGAAAAAGAAACACTTCTTTCTTAGAGAAAGAAGCACTTGTTTGTTGTATGTGGATTTTTGTATTTTTGAATCGTTTAAGAAAAACACTCATACTGCAGATGTCTGCTCAAAGGATTAGTGAGTCTGTCATGTAGTGTGGTGAATTTGGCCTGGAATATGTACATAGCCTATTCTGCGGGAACATCCTGTGCTTTTTTTCTCCATTATTAGAGACCGGATAGTTAGATGTATGATATGTTTTAAGAAAGGCTTCATTATTGTCTGTCGAAGGCACTTTCCCAAGGGTTCTTCTTGTGTTGAGTGAGATCAAACAGGAAAAGTACTATGCAAATTAAATCAGATAGCAAGGAACAGAGAACTCTGCTTATCATTGGAAAAAAACATCCAGAAATGCGGCTTGCATTTTTGGCAAACCACAGGCACATTGTTTGGCTTTGAAAGGGCAATTTCCTGTTCATCAACAGCCCATTGGTTGAACATCAGTCACTAAGCACCTCATTGGTTGGACCAGGAGGATAGGACAAACAATTGGTTGCCTCCATTAATTAATAATTAAACACAATTTGGTCAAGAGAGGCTTTGAGTGAAGCATTTGGGGTGGTTGCTGAGTGGATGGATGGCTAGTATTGGTTCAGTGCCACTATTTGGTGGTTGGGGTTAAACTGTAGCAGCAATATTTCTAACGTGTGTGTGTCGGGGGAGGGGCCTTGGCAGCATGGGAGTTACTAGTGTTACTAGTACTAGTTTTACTCTTCCACTGGAGAAGAAACAATAGTGGTTGTTTCAGTTCAGCATTGCCATTTAAAGCAGCAAAATCATTCTAAGCTATGGTGAAGATATTTATTAGAAGATTCTGTCCATCAGAGCTTTTGCAAGGAAAACTACATATTTTGGGTTACTGGAACTCCAAATTATGTTGTTTACGAAGTGACTTCATAGTGCAATGTAAGTAGGTCAACCATTGCTTGCTTTTCTGTGGATGTGCAGATTCTGTCTCAGTTCTTGAGATGGTTTTCACCATGTTCCCCATGCACCACATACAGTATTTGGATATAATTTTGTATTATTTTAGAAAATGTATGCTAACTGCATTGCTTTATTGCAATATTAACATAGTCATCTGTAATTAGTTTGTCACTAAGCGCAAGTTCTGAGGTCATGAGTAGCTTGGCCTCACAACACAGATTTAGGGCTTCCTCTGAATGACGCAGTTGTGTGAAACGGCCATTTTCCATAGTGTGAGTCAGTGGGCCATTGCTGCTCCTGGGGGGAGCTTCAAAGTCAAAAACTGTGGGGCTTTGGAATCTGATCTGGATGGATTGTGGTAGCCATGCCGTCTCCCTGTGGCCTCATCTCTCAGACCTGTCCTGGTCATGAGATCATGCCATGCGCTTTACATCCATAATTTTTAAATAAAACATAAAACATAAAAAAACTAAATAAAACATTAAGGTTAAGTTTTTGTCGTAGTTGTATTGAGTTTCTACCAATGGATTATTACGGGATAACTTCCAAGGTATTTTAACAACATTTATTTCTCACCCAGCCTGTTGTTTTACCCTACGTGTTCTTGTGTCTGTCTTTTTTAACTTAGCTGTGACCATATTGCCCCTTGGGAACAATAACGATGTATGGAATTGTAATTGAATTATTGGGCCATTATCATGTCATTGAAAAAACAATTTCTGTGATAAATTAAAAACCATGGTTCTGGACAGGTGGTGATCTTAAAGAATCATGTTACAAATCAGGGAATTCTAGGAAAAGAGGAAGTGTATTACCTTTGTCTAACTATGATACATTTGCTTTGAACTTTCAACAATACATTATTAATTGGTATGTACTCTTCAGGAATATAAATATTTAAGTTTGGGTCACAATGATATTGAATTGGGGGCCATATTGGATTTAGATTTTTCATATGCCACTTTTTACTTAGGGACCTGTAACTATGGTAATGTCACAAGTAAAAAAGACGAAATGTCTTCTCCTGGGCAGATCAACCCCTCTGTATAGGAAAACTTGCTATGCAAAACATTGTGGCAGCAGTATGCAAATTAACTTGCATGTTAGCATAGTTAGCATATTCTCGATGCTTTGATATAAAAGGACGAAGTGCGGAATAGACAAATCTAACCAAAATAAAATGTCGCTTCTCATTATTAAATAAAAAAATTCTGAATGGTAACAAATGTGAGCTAAATATAAATTCCAAAAAACATGTTTGCTATGAATAGGCCATATGAATAATATGAATAAGTCATAGCTTAGAACTTTGTTTATTTGACCTGTTTTTACATTACATTTACATTTATTGTTTTATTAGAAGATTTGGCGCATAGCGTAGCCTACTTCGGAGAGGGCGCATCTTCAAAGACCGAGCTGATATCTTTGTTGGTTCCAACCATAGGCCATATAAAAATGGTTCTGACTGCCCAGACACCTTCTTCTGAGTTTGGTAAAACAAAAATTTTGACATTTGACATTAAACTGGAGACAAGGTGATACAATTGTAGGTGAGACATTGTTGTCACTGTCCTGTGCCAGTCCCCAAGAAGCTGAGGATGGAAAGCACCGTTCCATAGTACATGGAACTTGAGACAGAGTTTACAACAACAGCAATCATCTTCCCAGGCTTTAGCCTGACATTCCATCCCTGTTTTACTCAGTGTGTATACAGCTCCTAGTACCATATTTTACACCGTTCGTTTTTATTCCAGTCCAATGTGGCACATACATAGTTTATGTAGCCTATATAAACAAAGATAGGCTAATTAGCAACAAACTATGGTTAGATGTTAGTTTGGCACATTGAAATCGGCTACTTATCAGAAGCTCCATCAGCGATCAAACATATTTTTCAATGTTGTCTTTAGACAGTCAGTTACTGTGGGTCATAGATGTAGCTCATGTTTCTCCACCAGGACAATCAGGTTTCTCTCATTCATTTTTGAACAAAATAAACAATGAACAATAATGGCAAACAACTGTTAGCTCCTAAATACATTTTAATATACATTACAAAGTAGCTGCAGCACACACAGTCATGTAATGAGCATCTGTCTAGAGTCTTAAGTCTAGAATTGTAGCATTGGGTATTTATGGTTATGACTGCTTCGCCCCCTTAATTGCTGCTTGCAGCTATTTCTTTTTATATTTCTCATGATTCACACATTGATGCCAGAAATCATTCATCGGATCATATTGAAGTTAAGGACTAAGTATTTTATGTTCAAAGTTGAGGGCCTAGGGCCGATACAGATGTAGATGGAATGAAGGCAACTGTGGCAAAATAACAGTAATTAATTTGATCTTTGGGAGTGGCATTGTATCAAGGGGAGAATAGTTTACAGGAGTGTAATGTTTTTAGTCCTATAGTTTGTCAAAGCTGAATGTATCAGGTACATGAGGTTTATTCAGCCAAATTTGAAATAAGGTATGTAATTCCCAGAGAAGTATCTGTCTATCCAGACTCTTTGACTTGTGTTGCATTTTCTAAATATTTGCTGTAGTTCACCCTGGTAAAGCAGACCATATGGGTCCTTCACCTTGTGGCCTCATTTACATTAAAAAACTGCAAAAACTCTTTCCAAATATAATCCTGAGGTTGAGCAGGAATATTCACAGGGTTTATTTTCTGCAAGGTTCCATCAACCTAGTTTACTTCTACCAAAGTACACCAACATTTTGTATTTTCAATATAACATCTGGTTTGCAACTTACTAGCGTAAAGCAGCTTTGAAATTCATGGTTGGGATATTAACTGGTGTAAAAAATCTTAAAATACGTAAAATACACCCTGTTAATATCTCAACCATGAATTCCAAAGCTGTTATGTGCTTTAATAAAGTTAGATGCTAACAACCAACTGCTGTTAAACTACAAATGTTTAAACTACAAATGTTGCAGAAAATAGGCATTGCTGTTTTTTTTAATATAAATTTCTGGCACTTTGAGGCCATAAGCTGAAGGAACCATATGGTCTATTTTACCAGGGTGAACTACAGCAAACACTGTATATAGAAAACGCGACAAATTTCAGCAAAACTATCTTGATGGACAGATACTGCTGTGGGTAGGTGGTTGCATGCCTTAATTTAATTTTTTGGGTGAACTGTCCCTTTAAGTGGTAAAGCTTGTTTTTCCTCTGTGAACTGCAAACCCCAAAAGTCATGCGACATGTGCTGTTTGAGTCTTATCCCAGGCCATTTGTATATTTCTTTCATGGGTTTATGCTCAGGATGACCAATTATCCCAGCTGCATGCCTCTTTTGATGCCATTGCTCTGGGCACTCCGGAAGCAATTACACAAAATACAACATTACACATGTAACATTGCTGTCAATAGCTTGTTCAAAAAGAACATTTTTACACATTCCTTTTCTGCAGCTGGATCTTATCTTGAATCAAATCTATCACCTTCTAGTTCATCCTAGCATGGTTCAGTGGATCTACACCACTCTGCTGCCCACAGCTTTATACACTCCCAGAAAAATCTTATTACATCTTTTGAGTCATTTATGGATTTATGGATCCCCCTACTGTGGATGTGAAGTGTGAAAGATCCCACACAGAGAACCATTTGCCTGACAAAGAGCCTTTGAACTAGATAGGCTTCCTCCATGAAATCACATGGATCCTTTTGAAACCAGCATTTCTGAGAGTGTATGGAGAAAATAAAGCTCTGTACACCCAGATTTTACCATAGTGTAGTTGCCACATTTTTATGTTTAATATTATATAGACATTAAGAAATTGGATTTATAATTTCAATAACATTTCTTGTGTATAGTAAATATACCACGTGTTCTATTTCTACATTAAGACATTTTATAATACTAGAGGTAGCCTACTATGTTTTGCGTTTAGCTCATTGCAGTGGTACTGTAATGACTGATGGGTCTTCAGCAGACTCTGTAAGGACCAGATTTTCTATGTGGTTTGCCCAATTTAGTGCTGTATATCTCAACATTAAGTACTGTCCCTTTGCTCTTTTCTCTCACAGCAGATCCAGTGGATGTGCTTAAAGTATTAGAATTTCACCAATCTCCTGAAGGGGTCAAGAAAACGACAGGGTTTTGCAAAAATAGAAAAGCATCACAGCCAGACACAGCCTTCAGAGTGGGAAAGCAGGCACAGATCAGTGCCCCAACCAAGCAGCTGTTCCCAGGTAAGCAATGCCATTCTTGCCTTGACTTTGTTCTTAGCTTGGTACATTGGCCCTGTTCTGTTGCTGGTGAAATAATTTACAGGAGGGATTCATGTCAGTTATGCCCAACTAAGTCTCCTTGACTGGGAATGTTCACAGAGAGAACTCCTAAATAACCCATATAAAACAATAACCTAATAACTCAACTGAGTTGGGAGTAGGAGGTAAAGTAAAGTTTAATAACTAAAGGTTACAGTACCGAGGTGACAACAGTCCAGAATTCCCTGTCATTGAAACTTAGTTTGACTTAATTTATCTGCTTGCAGACTCCCCTTTCCCTCAGCCTAGTGTTTCAGTGCAGTTTCCTAGAACTATAAAATTGGCAGAGAATGCAGAATACAGCTGAGTTCTCTTTTCTCTTTTTCTTCCCTTCTTTCCTGAATGCACAATGAGTCATAACTTTAGGGATACAGTGCCCAGCCCTTGATGTCAGAAATGGTCTGATATTTGTATTGTTTTTGGAGTGAGTTCATCAGAAGAGTCAAAAAGGGTCTTTGATAATGTTTTCATTGGGCTGGCTACTGTCTGAAGCTACTTATTACTTTCCGGCAAACAGTTTTTACAATAAACACGTTACAGGGTAAATAAGGAAGTTGCTCATTACTTGAAAAATGCACCCTTGCTCATCCTGTGTTAGGCAATGCAAAGATAAGTTTTGCAATAATGTTTCAAGAATGTCCTTGTGCAAAAAATTTACTTGGCAATCTTTCAGTTATGCATAATATTTGAACATTTTATTTGAACAAATTATTTTATCAGAGCTAATCTTGTTAATTTTTAATATAGTAAATGTGTCTACAAGAAATAAATATTTTCAGATATTTTTCTCCTATGTTATGTTGGCATATACACTCTGTGAGCATTTTATTAGGTAAACCTGTACACCATGTTAATTAAAATATTTAATTGGCAGATGTGGTCAAGAGGTTCAGCTGTTTTTCAGGCCAAATGTCAGAATGGGGAAGAAATGTGATCTAAGTGACTTTGATCATGGGATGAGTGTTGGTGCCAGACAGGGTGGCTTGAGTATCTCAGAAACTGCTGATCTCCTGGGATTTTCATGCAAAACAGTCTCTAGAGTTCGCAGAGAATGGTTCGAAAAACAAAAAAACATCCAGTGAGCAGCAGTTCTGCATGCAGAAATGCCTTGTTAATGAGAGACGTCAGAGGAGAGAGGAGGTCAGACTGGTCGAAGCTAACAGGAAGGTGACAGGAACACAAATTACCACGCATTACAACAGTGGTATGCAGAAGAGCATCTCTGATCATACGATGCGTCAAACCTCTACTGTAGGCTACAGCAGTCTAATAAGTCTAAAAAATAAGTCTAATAAATACCTCATAGTGCTCACAGAGTGTATGTTTATATATAAGGACAGGAAATATTGTCAGAGTTGTTAGTGTGCTTGCTAATTTAATAACAGGTCTTGTATTTATGGCCTGGCTGTGTACGCACAATTACTGAAAGAAGAGTGTTATGAAATGAATTTTTTTTGTGTTACTCCAAATTGGCACGTCTGTGCAGGAAAATTTAAATGCTGTATTATGGGAGATTAAATGAACAATTCCACTTCTGTGAGTTTTGGCAGAACATAGTTTCCCTAAAACCCTATGCCTTTAAGACTGGAAACTTTAGTAACTAATAGGTTTTCATCAGTAAATGAAAAAAACCCTTTCTTTTTAGCATAGCTTTTGGATGAATAGTCTGAGGAATATTTCCTCTACAATATTTTTACTTCATTTTTATTTCTTTGGGAACCATAAATTGTTATTTATAACATCTGTTACAATTACTGGTAGACCCAGTGAATGTATTGTTTTAAAACTAAAGAAGCTAAAAGAAGATGACATGGTAAAAGCATTTGTCTTCTTTTAAACCATGGCCAATACCCTGGTCTGTACTTTGATTTTGGATTAAAAATGTGTTACTGATAGTTACTTGGCTGGAGGTATGAGGAAGTCAATCAAAGCAGAATGGACAACAGCAGTATTCCATAAAATACTTACAGTAATTGACCTTTTTCCATCCATTACAAAATTGAATAAATCAGTTTTGTGATCCATATAGATTTCTGTATCATGGGAATAACACTTTTGCAGATGTTCACAGTTAAGAAAAGAAACAGGTCAGCTGTAATATGTGTTTATCAGCCTCAGGTTTCAAACTTTTCAGAAGACACACCAAAAGATGTGATTAACTCCCTGAGCTTGAGACCTCCAGGTCTCCAGGTAACTAATCACACTTTTGCACTCAGAAGGTGACATCATCTTACAGCAGTGGCTCCCGAACCATGATGTTACTCAACCATGATTACTCAAATTTGAATTGAACAATAAATTGCGCACAAATTCAAAAGCCAGTAATTGCAACACAAATTACATGGTTTCTTGTGTGTGAATTGGTTGCTCTCGTCTCAGGAGGTGTGTTCCCTGAGGATTTTTCCATTCTCATGACCATCAAGCCCAAAGCTGGGATGCAGTCCTTCCTGTTGTCAGTCTACAATGAGCAAGGCATTCAGCAGCTTGGAGTGGAGGTGGGACGATCTCCCGTCTTCCTGTACGAAGACCAACACGGGAAACCGGCCTCCGAGGACTACCCCTTGTTCCAGACCCTCAACCTCGCCGATGGAAAGTAAGTAAAGCTTGGTCCAGTCCACATACAGTGGGGTGCAAAGATTTGGGAACCCCTGGTTTAAATGTCTGTTACAATGAATCTGTATGTGATCGAAAGCAAACCTGAAATCAAAATGGGGTTAAACATGAGACCTTTCTGCATATTTAGCAAGATTTATTTTTTTATGTATTATTTATAATATTTATTTATATCTATTTTTTACTGTTTATAAATAATTTAAAAATAACAGTTTGGGGACCATTTTGGATTATTCTTTGCTGCTTTTTAAAAAGATAAAGATGATACTAAGGCCCAGACCCAGGTGATTTACTCATTAGGGCTTCACTGAGTCAGGTGAGTATAATTTTATTCTGAAGTAACTCCATGCCTTCTAAAGTATCTAACTGCAGTGGCTGTCTGGAGTTAACAATCATGGATTCCTCTAGTTGTCCAAGGATTTCAGAATGAAGATGGTTCATTTCCACTAAGAATTAGAACAAAAACTCTCAATTTTTCAAACTACCTATTCCCACTGTATTAGAAAATAGAAGAAAAATAGAAGAGTTGAAGTCAAGGCAAGATCTGGAAGACTAAGAAACATTTCACATAGAATGGCCCAAGACCTGGTGAGGAATTCTCAGAAGAACCCTCACATCACTGCAAAAGAGCTGCAAAAAAAGAGTAGCAAACACAGGTCTAGCTGTTCACATGACAACAATACAACGTTCTTTAAACCTACATGGCAGAGTTGCCAGAAAGAACGACCTCAACACAAAATTAAGTGTCTGAAATATGCAAAGGAAAACACTGAGAAGCCTGAAGCCTTTTGGAACAATGTGCTTTGGACTGACAAACCAAAATTGAACTTTTTGGCCACCACCAAAGACAGTATGTTTGGAGAAAAAAGGGATGAAGCCTTTGTAGAAAGGAAATATTGTGCGAGTGGAAAGAAGAATGGATTCCACCAAATATCAAGAAATTCTAGAGGCTCATTTTCAAAGGTCAGTAAAGTCATTGAAGTTTCAGAGAGATTGGGTATTCCAGCAAGACAGTGATCCAAATAGATGATACTTTGAAATACCTGTAGGAAAGTGTGGGTGAGGGTTTTGGAATGGCTACCACAGTCCCCAGATTTCCAGAATATCATTGAAAATCTGTGAAGAGATCTCAAACATGCCAGAAAGAATATTGTACCATGACGATGTCAGGTTTGCTTTTCTTCAGTTAGATATTAATTGTAAAATGCTTTTTGACCTCGGGGTGCCCAAGGTTTTGCACACTAATGTAGCTCAGTAGGTTGAACTTGTAATAGGATCACTACATCCATAAGATGCTTTCCCTAAGTTGTCATTATAGTGATAGGAGAGCAAGTCTTGCAAACCACCCTTGTGGAAAGTGCCATCAATCACAGATTTGTTTATATTACTATCTTGGCCCAGATACATTTGTTCATAACTTTGAAATGGAATTACATGTAGTTTCTTTGACAAGCACATGTTTAGCAAGTTAATTTTGCCAAGTGCGGCGATCTTGTCAGTGTACCTGGGGCAGTTAAAAGCAAGATTTATTATATTTTCTTTACAAACACAGTAAATAATAATAAAAGTCACAGAAAGAAAGTCACAGAATATAAGTAAAAGATTAAAGACAATAGTTGATGCAGGCCTGCATGTGTCCAGAAACTAACACTTGCAACTGACAGACAAAGTCAAACACAGAGGTTGATTGGACACAGGCTTAAGATTCAGTCAGAGAGTTGTTGGTAACTTAAGATATCCCATTGTGGGCATCCATGAGCATTCAGTTCCATCATATCATACAGTATAAGTTGCAGGGCACAATAGAATCCTTAGAGGCTTACATGCTGCAAGATCACATAATGTGCCATCTATTCCAAACATATGTGGCAAGAAAGTTGTGAGGCTGTACTTGAAGGAGACAAATACAAAGACAAAAGTATTATAGCACACAGGCCTCATCACCTCAGCAAAGCAATCTCCACTCTGTTCAAAAGAGAAAGGGAATTTGAACCCTGATTGCTTCAGCCAATCAGACTTCATGCTTCTCAGAGTCTTGTTTCCTGTTAGTTGAAACCATTGGGCTTGGAAACCCTGGATTCCTTAGTAATAACAGCAGCTTAGCAATAAAAACCGGAAGTCTGGAGGCAGGGAGGAACAAAGAGACTGCTTTATAGTGTTTTTGTCAGTATTCATGGCCTCTTTTCATCATGGATGTTTTGGGCTGAACTTTCAGATTAAAAAAAATATTATGGCTAGGCTAGATTAGACTGTATTATTTAGAGTTCCATTAACTAAAATGATGAAGAATGTTTGGAAATGGCTCTGCTTTTGTCATTGAGTTTCTAACAGAACTCATGAAAATGACAAGCAAAAATCACAATACATCTGCCTGGTCCTTTTTAATCCGCATTATTTGGATTTGGCTGTGCTACTCTGCTCTGGTTTCACCACACACAGCATACACTGCAGCTGTGCATCTGCTCTTCTGCCATGACTCTTTGATTTTCCACTCTACACCCAAACAGTGAGTACAGGAGAGCTTGCACCTCTCGACTAGAAGAAAGGTATCAATGTTGATTGAATCCTGCCCTTGCAATAGAAGACTAATGGTATCATCAATGGATACCAAAACATATTTATAGTGACTCTTGTCACCAAAAAGAAACAAAATGAATTGAATTGTTTTTCATCGAAAATAAAAGTACTATAACATAACATTATAGGTCACCATATCTGTATATTTCTCAATATTTTTTTCTCAAATAGAAATAATGGCAATGTGTGTGTGTGTGTGTGTGTGTGTGTGACTTGTCTTTAACCATTTACTGTATGGTGTTCCGATTGTATCTGGATGAGGGAACCATCATATTTAAATCTCTTAGACAGTTGTGTTTTAACTTGGCAACCCATTTATGTGTGACTACACAATTCAATTTTATCTCAGAAAGTTATTTACAATGCTTTAGAGGTTACTGTACAGTCATTCCCCAAAGTACTATATGACTCTGATTTCATTTATATTTGTTTAATAATTTAGTAAACTGTCAATTAGAATGTCGCTCATTAGTCAGATCTTAGTTTAATTTGAAACAAGTGTGGTGCTTTACTGGCAAACATAATGCCTGTTATTGTCCTGCAGGAAAAGGATGTGAATGAAAAGTCATGCTTCAGACTAAAGAGGCAGTTCACTCCAACAACAGAGGAATATGTTTTCTTTTAAAGGCACCATGTCAGCTCTGTGTAAATCACAAGTATTTTACCTACTTAGTACTTACTTCATTTTTAAGATAGGGAGGTAGGGATTGTTCCTTATTTTGTAATTGTTTATTATTTGTCAAGATCTGAAAATGTGCTTTGTTGAACACACTTAGCCCAGACCCAGTCCATGGCATTTACACATCCTAGAAGTGTGGAATGTCCAACCAAACATTTTCCTTGTGTTTCTCAATGAACCACTAAATGTATGTACATTTGAGGCATTATTTTCAAAATTAAATGTAAAACTATTGTGAGATATGGGGTCAAAGGAGTCCATGACTGTTGGTGGCCCTGTATTCTTCTTCTGTATTTTTCTTTTTTTTGTATAGTTCTGCTCAAAAGGCTTACTGGCACCCTTTCACCATGGTGTTTGCAGTGTCTGTCACAGTGACTAACCCAGAAGGAGGATTATATTGTGCATTTAACCAGTTTAACCCAGTATAAAAAGGTTTGAAAAAGAAAATCCAGTGTGCAGACTAGAGGGCAGCTGTATGCCATGTGCCACAATGTAACATTTCACCAATGTGGCTGGTTGTAATGATCAGAACAGCCTTGATTCGATTAAAATGCTTGTCAATAATTTGCATGTTTCATTCCTTCCCTTCCTCTTCTTCAAACAGGTGGCACCGGGTAGCTATCAGTGTCCATAAGAAAACTGTCACCATGATTCTGGACTGTAAAAAGAAAGTCTCCAAACCACTAGGCCGAAGTAACAACGCAGCCATCAACACCAATGGGATCACTGTGTTCGGGACCAGGATTCTCGATGACGAGGTCTTTGAGGTAATGCCTTCCAAATTCCACTTTCTCTTTTCAGCTTTACACAATGTCAAATTGGATCCATTTACTCAATTTATTAGCACTGCTAGAGCTGGTTTTGCTTTTTTAAAAATTGATTCTAAAATGCAGACATGAAGCATTAATGTACTGATTTCTAAAGCCATATGGGGTATTCTATTTTTAACTGTTGAAATCATCACTATCTTCTACTGCATATAAATGGCTTTTGATTCTGGTGATGCTATGCATCCCTTGTACTGGTGATACTCATTCACTGTACATCATACTTGTACATTTTGCTAATATTGGTTATTGTTATTTTAAGTAAATGTGATGTTTAAAGTGCCATTACATTTTTTGTAATGAGCATTTGGCTTCAAGTATATATAGTGTATCACATTGAAGTCATCAAGTGTAGAAAGCATTATTGTGTTGTCGCTGCATGGTGTAAAGAAAGTTCTATAAAAAGTTACACAACTACTAATTTTATTTTACTGGGCAGAGTTCACTAATAAATAAGCAAAGTGTCGATTCCGGTAAAACTTGAAACACTGTGAGGTTTGAGGCTGCCAAATAACCAAACCAAGTGCCAGTTGCAAATGTCTTGACTAACTATAGAAAACTTGCAGTTGTGGAGACATGTGGAAATGCTACGAGGGGAAAAATACACACAGGGAAATGCATTTGGTTCATTCACATAGGAATGCCTTGTTACTTCAAAGATTTTTATTTTTTAAGAGCTGAAGTTGTATGGTACATGAGTTTATTCACTCAATAATGTGGAAAAAGAGACCTGCCAATTTAATAAATTCATATTACTACAGCTATAAATTTCTAATCCTGCTGCTATATTGAATTTACACTTAACGGGAGCCAAGGTTTTCTTTGGTTGAGAGACACGTTCATTTTTACGATATATTTTTTAATGTTTAGAGGGACATTTGTGGCACCAATATTTTTCAGCTTAGAAAAGTCTGCTTGCAGAAAGCATAGTGAAAACCTTTCTGGTTGAAAAGTAGCTTATATTCCTGCTATGGTTAGATTAACTGCAATACATTACTGGCACCGTGTAACCGGAAACCATTTGTCTGTGAAGTCAAGCATCCCTCTGAGATTAGGTGTCCGCAGTTATTTGTCCATGGTGGTGACCTGTTTGAGTTCAGTTGTTGGGAGGTATTTAGTCTTTGGGAGTGAAATATTGTAGACTCCCCAAGGCTGTTGGGAAGGGGGGATGGGGTGTGCTTGCTGGATGGATACTGATACAGAGGCAACGAAGAAATACTTTGCTATAGAGCAATCTCTTTCAGAGTCTAGTTAAAGCCAGTTAAAGGACTGCATACTGAAAAGGACAGAGTAGTTTGATCATCAATTACTCTTTATCATGTAGCCTATAACCACCCTGTTGAAAATCCCAGCTAAGACCAGCTGGGATTCTAAGCTGTTTAAGATGTGTTTTCAACACTTCTAGCTGATCTGTAGCTGGTCAAAGCTTGTATCTAGATGGTCAAAGTTAGTCAAAGGCTAATAACGTAAGTTGGAGATCAAACTGCTGGAAAAGCTGACTAGGCTGTTCAGCTGGTGAACAGCTGGTCGACCATCTGAGAGCACAGCTTTTAAAAAACACAACTGAAACCAACTTAGTACATTTTTTATGCTGAACTACATTACATTAGATGTTAGCTGACACTTTTATCCAAAACGACTTACAGTTAATTAGACGAATCCCCCCTGGAGCAATGTGGGGTTAAGGGCCTTGCCCAACAGCTGGACAGATTTTATTGTGGCTACCTTCACCACTAGGCTACAGGCTGCCCCCCATGAATCTCAAGGAAGCTATTTGGTGAATAGACATGCTGAGTACAATTCCTGTGTTGCAATGCGATATGGTTTTTTTTCCTAAAGCCTCTAAAGAATGTTGGTTAAATTGGACTATTGAACAATGACAAATAGGTAACAGCTATTTTCTGAAATGGACAGCCAGGCTGCAGCCAATCTTTTCATTTGTTGAAGGACTGCTAGGCTATAGCATTCAGAATTCCTTAGAGGTTGTAGGTCATAGAACAGACAGCCACCAACAGCCCAATCAAACCTTTAGTAGGTATTTATTAGACATATTTTTTCTTCTGCTGTTATAAGCCTATCCACTTAGGGGTTTGAGTTGTTGTCTGTGCTGAGATGCTCTTCTGCATACCACTGTTATGTAATGCATGGTTATTTGTGTTAGTCACCTTCCTGTCAGGTCGACTAGTCTGAGCCTTCCCCTCTGACCTCTTCCGTTACAATCATTCCACGGTCAAAGCCGCTTAGATCACATTTCATCCCTATTCTGACATTTGGTCTGAAAAACAGCTGAACCTCTTGACCACATGCTATTTGCATTAACACGCTGGCAACAGGCATACCTAATAAAGTGTATATGTAAATATGCCCTGCTACTTTCCCTGGGTTTATATTTCTTCTAAGGACAAAGTTCTTTTTAAGGCTAGAGGATGCCCCCTCAGCTCTGAGTCTGCTTAATATGCACCTTGTGTGCCTCATACTCCCCTCAGGTGCATATGGTTTTTTGGAGGAAGACCAGTCTGTATTTTTTGAGGAACATCTGGTATCAAATTGTGGCTCATTCAGTTGTCTGGGCCAAGGGTATTAACAAAATTGTTTTATTTGTCCCTCGGTTGCTATTGTTCTCAATTAAAGATTGCAGTGAGCATGTTCTGGATTAGCACTGCATTTATTTGTAATTCAAAGTTAAGGACAAATGTTGATTGAATCCAGGCCATAGTGCGGTTTTCCAAGGAAAATCCACTCAATGATTACCTCTGCCAACGGAGGTTATGTAATGTTGTTCATCTGTCTGACCGTCCATTTGTCTGTCCGTCTGTGACAGACATATCTAGAAAATGGCTGGTATGGCATAACATTTGCTGTGCCCATTCATGTTGACAAGAGGAGGGAGTTTGTTTTGACCCCATGACCTTTTCTCTAGCACCACCATCATGGCCAAACTTTCAATTTGTGATCAACATATCTTGAAGGATTGCCATGGCATTTGCTGTGGACATTCATGCAAGGGTAAATTGTTGTACCTTTGCAGAGTTTTGCACTTCACTGAGTGCATTCTTTCCATCTGAATTGTCTGATTTCAATCTGGATAATTGCAAGCAATCTGTGAAACAATGAACACTTGTGGTGGGGACAACCTATTGTGGTGAATTGCAATTACAGTCTGTATCTGATACTGTCGGGAGTTAAGCCTACATTTATTTGCACTGCAGAAAGGATATTTTCTGGCAAGGTATTGTTACTTATAATTTGCTGAAGTTTTGCTGTAAATCCAGGGTATGCCTCACACAAATTGCTCTGTGAAGAATCAGTGGTAATTCACCCTAAAATTATACTAAAATTTTACTTCCAAAACAAATTAAATTAGTCAAAATGAAATGGAACAAATTGCTACAAAAAATAACATTGATGCTTTTTCATAATGCCCAGAAGTAGCTAGATGAGTGTGGAGGATATGGGTGCTTAGTAACTGAGAGATAAGGCATGTACTGCCACTACAGTCCAGCTTTCTTATCCCAGTTTGAGGAATGGGCAGAAGGGGAAAAATTAACTGTGGCAATGCAAGTACAGCTGCCTCGCCTAATTTAAGCAGTACTTTTCTGTCTCCTGAGACTTTCCATGCGGAACAGTACTGGCAGAATATTTGCATCATTGATTGCTGCAAGCATGAAGATGATTGTCAATTAGTACTCTCAGGAAAACAACTGTCATACGTCACATGGGGATGGCTAGAAACTGTAATTTATGAACTGTAATTTATGGCATAAACCTTACAAGCAATCACTTGTAATGTGAATGTGAACAATTTCTGCATGCACATACAGTGGGCTCCAGCATTATTGGCACCCTTGATAAGTATGCACAAAAAGTGCTCTAAACTAAAAAATAATACAGTTATTGACATAAGCTTTATTTTCCAACTTGTGTAAAGTAGTATGGTTTATTACTGATTCAATGGAACCAAGTCTTATTTTGAAATAAAAACATTATTTCCCCAAAAACACATTCTACATTATTGGCATTTCTTAATACTTTGTGCAATCACCCCTGGCAAATGAGTCTTTTCCTATAATTTGTGATAAGTTTAGAGAACACATTTGGAGGGATTTCTGACAATTCCTCTATGCAAAACATTGATATCCTTTGGATAGCCCTCTCGTCTGTGTGGATTTTGAAGTATGCTTGCCGATTGGACAATCTACCTACAACCAAAACTCAGCTTCCTAGCAGATTTCCTGTACTTGCAAGATTTTCATAGAGGAATCTTGTATGACTGGCTTGGTTTTTTTAGCACATCATGTTTCCAATGGTGAGCCCTAGGTGGTCGCTGTAATTTAGCAGAAATCCATTCGTCACGTGGCATCAATACGTCTGCGTTAATGGGCCGGGAGCAGCACATCTGGGAACCAGCAGTCATTGTTTGACAGTTTGTTTGTTTGTTAGAGGCTGTGAATTTCTGCCAGCCAGCCCCCCCATGTCTCCTCCCAATCCTATGGTTCACCCTGGCTTGACTGATGATTCACTTCACAGCTTCAAAGAAACCCTCAGTGTGGCTGTGTCATCACTCCAGTTACTAATATCCTGAAGGGCCAGTAAGACGCATTTGTGATGACATACAAGTATGAAGTCTTGATAGGTCATGGTAGGTAGGAGTCTGCTGATGATGCAATATCCCCTGTTTAAAACTCGGTTGAATGAGAGATTAAGTATTAAGTAAATTAGTATGGCCTTCTCCTTCCACTTACTTGACCATTTGATGCATTATATTTAGTGTGTTTTAAGGTGTCTCATTACAATACTACACTATACTGTACATCCTGTCTAAATGATAATGGAGAATTCAATTAAAAGTTTAATTGGCTTAGCAGTTCCCTTCTCAACTTCATCTGATGTGTAAAGCCTATTCTAACACAAAATGGCTGCCAAGCATCAAGCAACCAGACCCTTTCCTTGAGTTTTATACAAGTGCTGATACCACTTTTATGTGTATATTAAAATAAATGTTAATGCCAAATGACATGTGGGACAGTAGGTACATTGGTAGTGGTTTAGGGGGAAAGCATACATACTGTATGTGTGTCAGATACATTTCTGGATTATCTGAAAAAATACTTGAATGTGGGCGTGGCCCCGGTAGAAAAAATTGTGATCTTTGTGCGATTTGTTCTGGCAGGAGAACCACGGCTGTTTTAGAGATACAGTAACTAGCCAGAGTCTGCCTGGTGAAGTCATTTCTGCGATGAAACCCACAAGACACATTACTCAATGTCGCCAAACTGTTTTATCTTTTATTTTTTAGAAGGGTACACAACCAAACTGAAAACAGAGAACCTGTATTGGTTCCCATCAGGCAGTAGGCTCTCGGGGGAGGGGGGGCGCTGGGCTGGCCACGGACTTTGACACTTCTCCCCTGTGTATTCACCTCACGGTCAATCATAACTGCTTTTAATGTCTTTGGCAGACAACTAATCAGGTTGGCTAAACAATAGCGCTTTTAGCCCAACACCATATTTTAGAGTTCCTTTTGGATCCAGTCCTATGCCAAGACAACAGTGTACACAAAAGTACACCTTTTCGATCACAAATGTGATTTTTTTTTTTACTGGAAAAAACAACAATTTATTTATTTATTTATTTATTTTTATGTAAAAAGAAAATCCTGTCAGCTCATGGCACACATCCTGATTGGAGAACCTGACAGTTTCAGCACTGCAAAGCACACTCTGTGAATGAAGGGCTTTCATTCCTACTCTTCCCTTCTTCTTCCCCCTGTCCCCCTAACCCAGCTCCCTGTGGAGCTGGGGCCATAAGACTGACCATTCATCAGGCTTTGACATTTCTTGTCAGACGCATGGATGTTATACACCCCCAGATTGCCCCCATCACCCTCCCCC
Source organism: Conger conger (assembly GCF_963514075.1). Classification (NCBI taxonomy): domain Eukaryota; kingdom Metazoa; phylum Chordata; class Actinopteri; order Anguilliformes; family Congridae; genus Conger; species Conger conger. The sequence continues at coordinate 51,293,645 of NC_083764.1, forward strand.
TGCTCTGTCTCCTTCACTCCTGCTTAACATGCTTTACTACTTAAGGGCTCCCAACAGAACTATAAGGTATCACTTGACTATTTTGGGGGGCATTCGCTGGGGCGCTTCAGTGGAATTCAGTAGCTGCTGCATTGAGGAGGAATGAGTAAGAGAAGGAAAGTGTGGCAAAAGAAAGAGAGGGGTATGCAGATAGAGGGAGGGAGAGGATACGGGGGAGATATTGAAATCAACACCCGCCATGGAGTTATTGCATTGTGTGAGCCCGTCTGTAGACTGCATTAATATTCAGTCTGCAGATGTCATCTGTCTGCCCTTTATCCCTTCTTTGTCCAAAAAGGCAACATTTGATGAAAGCTGTAAAGTTTTGGAGCATTAAGGCTTTTTGGTATATGCTCACGTCACCAGCACAGGTTGGAAAAGAAGCGATCAGTTTGAGGCGTGCCTGCCTTTATGTACGTCAGCCAACTGTCTGGGTCGTGGTTGGAAGTATGTGTTTCAGGGAAGGCTGGCTCAATGTCCTGCCAAAGCAGACGTCACTCCTCATTACATTTGGACCCTCCATCACTGCTGTGCATCAGCCCTGTAATTATTACCATTTACTGCTATACTACAAATAATGACAGTAATTATGTGGGTCCATCGGCATACGGTAGTTTTATCTTTGGACATTTTCAGGCCCCGTGTCCTAGCTTTGTTTGGTGTTACATCTGTGTAAGTTTAGACTTACTTTGGATAGTCATTTCTGGAATTTCTGCAATTATAAGACAACAATACATTATGGGTCGGTTTCACAAGAGACGGTTTAAGCATAATCCTGGACTAAAGTGAGTTTTCTATGGGAAATCTCCATTTAAAATTAGATTTAGTCTAGGACTATGCTTAATCTGTGTCTCTGAAACTTGCCTTAAGTGTCAATTGAAGGAGTAACAAGTGAAATCGTAATTATGTACAGAAACAGAACAGCCATTAGCATTAAAAAGGGATTGAGTTGAAAACTGACACAAAAAAACACAGTAAAAACACAGCAACACACTAAAGTAACTGTCAAGTGTAGTAACAATCCATAAAAGCAGAATGCCCTAGAACTATATGGATAGCCTGGCATGTCAATGGGCGTTAACACAGGGCTCCTATCAGAAAATAAAATTATTTCATGATACATGAAATCATGATACCTTTTGATTCTCATTTTAACCTATGGACCTAACTGGAGCTCACTGGACACAGTGGGGCATTCATGGCATATAAATGGCTGCTGCTTCTAATACTGTCCTTAGAGTTTGGCTTCTCAGAGTGCTTCCCAAGATCCTTTTAATGTCAAAGGTCAAAGTTCAGTGACCTGGGCCTTTAAAGTTTTTTTTTTTTTTTTCATTACTGGGGGCAAAGGTTCCCATTGCCTGATTCCTTCTTAGAGGTTTCTGTACAAAGAGAATTGGTGTAGTATTTGAGAATTACTTGCGATTTTGTGCTGAGCAAATTTATGACATGTCATGTTTTTGTCTTTGCCCAACCCCTGAAGTGATTCTTCCCTGTGTTTTCCCAATACTTGTCACATTTGTTTATTTCTACTCAACCTTCCTTATCTCTGATCTGTGACCGGATGTGGCTATCCAACACAATGTCCCCTCTTACCTCAATCAGGTCAAATTTAATATACCACATGCTGAGCTGAGGTCAGAGAAAGGTCAGGTTTTTACTCATCACTGATAAAGAAAGGCTGAAAGACTGTTTGTTGTTATTTTGTGAATAAACAGTGGCTCCAAATACAGCAACACGCAGTCAAAACGATCTTGTATTTGTTATAGTTTTGTGAAATTATGCTTCTAGGATGTCGTGACATTTTCCTGACCTCAGAACTCTCTTTTTACAGCCTATATCTCTGATAATCGCTTCCTTCATACTACTCATATTATGTATGCAATGAACATTTGGCCTGAAGATACATTTTTAGTTATGGCATAGCATAGTAAGTATTTGAAAATGAGACCAACATGAAATAGTTTGTCTGAATATACCATTAAGGGGATGACCTTTATGTGTTTTTTGTTAATCCAAGACTGGGTTCATCCAACCAAACACTTTCACTGAGTTTATGAGCTGAGAAGAAGTCCTTGTTGCCCTCTAACTGTGTGCTATGCACCTGAACCCTCTCCTCTGCTCCATCTGCAAGAAGTGGGGTATTCCAACTACAAACACTGCATTTATAATCACAGCTGCCTAGGAAGCCAGGGGTATTCCCCTGAGACCTTAGTGCAAATCTCCCCACAGCTTATTACAGAATATGCTCTTCAAAATTGCCTCTGAGCTTGCCAGGTGTTCACAAACCGAAATATGCAGACAATTCTGTGCACCTGGACTCACAATAACTGTTTTTCTCCAGCACATCTAAAGCCCCTACAGAGACACAGAATTGTGAATGTGTGAATATACATATAGGTATTGTCTTACCGAGTGACATACTGTATAGACATTGTAACTATACAGAGAAATACTATGAAATCTCTATGTAATGAAAGTCTTAAAAGGGCTCTCTTGGCAAATTGTTCCTGGTCTTTCCCTGAATCCATTCATAATGCTTGAAGAGGGATAGTAGCAAATTCTGCGGACAGCAGACGTTAGCCTGGATTCAATTAGCATTTTTATTAACTTTGGCTTCTGAATGCATTTGAGTGTTTATTTTTTTCAGAAACATAGCTTGGCAAGTTCATGTTGATTGCTCAACTCAGCCAACTGTTGGTGAAAATAAAATGAAAGTTACAGCCAGATTTTTATTGAGTCCAGGGCTTGTCACAGATGTTTCAAGCCATTCCTCACCTGATCAGTGTAACCAGAAGACACCATCATTAGTTCATACTATCTCATCTTTTTGTGATGCAACTGATTATTGGTGTTTCCCATGACAGATTCCATTCCAGATTTCTGACAAATTCATTAAATTTGTATCTGTCTGCAGTGAAGTAATCTGCGGGTATGGGATGTCAAAATAAACTTGTTAGGTATACTCTGCCTCTGGCTCAACCTAGCAATTGTTTCAGAAAGTTACTATTAGACCCGCCTCACTTTCTGCGAGTTGTTTTTTATTATTGCTATCAATATACATATTGATTAGACATACAGTATATATGAACACATATACATATATCAATGATAATATTGTGCCTGTTACATCCAAAACATCAACTCATGCTGCAATAACCGTGGACCACCTTGGACGGTAACACGGAGCAAATGCCACCAAACAAAACAGGCATCCAAGTCAACTAGTATAATTTCTTATTCTCGGTCATACATTGTGCTTGGTAGTCTTGAGTTCAACAAGCACTCATTCAGGCATTTCAGTCAAGCAGTAATTTATTTGCACAGTGCAGGGCTCCCACTCTAAATCTGTTGCCAAGTGTAGCTGGTGCATGGGCTTATTTTATTATATGGATACAGCATGTACCCTGCATTGTTTGGACTAACTGTGTGATGCCTGCCAAAAAAAGAAGAAGGTTTTTTAAGATTTGTGGTGTTGGGCAGTGAAGTCAATGGCGATATGTAATACAAACTTAAAATTTTATCAATTGCACGGCTGTAGATGTTCTACTATTTATGTGTACGTGTGACCACACATGCGAGTGTGCTAACATTTCACAGTACTGCATGTGATGTGAGATAATGTTCATAATGTTCATTTATATTATGTGGAGACAGAATCTTTTTCCTTTGCACTTTCTGCCAAACATCCTGCAACAAATCCACACTGAGGTATCATTGAAAGCATTCTCAGCAGTCCTCAAATCATGTCAATGAGGCAGGAAGTCCATAAAACAATATGAATAACTGCTGCATAAGAGGCCAGTGTAACTATGCTATGAACTCTCTTTTTTCTCAATGAAAACTGCAGAGCAAACAAGAAAATATGTGTTGTGATTAATGGTGCGGTATCATCAACATCAAACAGAAACATGATACAGTATGAGCTGACTGAGTGCCTCATTCCATTTAGGATTCACTCTTATGACATTTTCCTTTGTGCCTCATTTATGAACTACAGAACTCAAGCATCGATTTTTATTCTTCTTTTATTACTAAAAAGGTTCACTGTTGTTAGCTTAATTAAATAGCTTGTATTTGCTTTATTAATAGTTAATTTGTTGACAATTTTACGCACATATTTTTGCATAGTAACTAAGTAGACATAGCCCTCTGAAATTCATGACCATAGCATAGGAAAATAAAAAGATGAATAAAAAGGAAATGGCATGTAAGTTACACAGAAAATACATTGTGTGGGGTAAAGCATACATGAAACATAATAGTTTTGTTAAGTTCTTTAATATTATGAGGCAATAAATCTGAGTGTGTGAGTGTGCATGTGTTTGTGAATGTGTTTCCATGTATCATTTGGGTCACTGCATGTTCAAAGTTGTCACAAATAAACATTCTTTATCCGTTGCAGAACCAAGAATGCAAATATCAGAAGAACTTTACGTGCCGCCACATGAAAATTTATGTCATGGTCTTTCACAACATATATTTATGAGACACCAGGTAGTGGGGAGGAACACACCTCCCAGAGAGTTAAGCTCACACAGCTGAATGCCTGTTGTTATGTATCAATTGCACATCTTTATTTGTTTCTGAGGGCCACCCTGCTTGTGTTCATATTTCCACATGGTGTCAATTTGAGGCATCATCTCATTTTTAGTACCATAGCATGATGACCCAGAACCTATGCAGGTCAGCTGAGGTATTCATGTGGTCTTGTGGAGTTAGTTAACATTCTCTACACTGGCTGAAATGCTCCTGGTGAGGCTTTGGATTTTAACCACCCCCCTCCCCCCCTTTTTTTTTGGTGGAGAATTTGGGATGGGGGTATAATTTCCTTCTCCAAATGCTCACGAAAATCGGACTATTTTAGGATTTCTTTCCAGAACAGTACGGTCTCACATTATTTCTCTTACCATTCCTTTACAATTAAAGCACAAATCTACTGTGAAATGTAACTCTGAATTATTAATTCTTTGGGGAGGAAAGTGCAGTGTTACAGCCCCTCAGCTATAGACAGACGCCACCCCACCTATGTACACACAGAGACGGCTGCCGGCTGTCAGTGAAGGGACCCATTCAACATCAAGCACAGGGTGTTGGTCTTATAACATATTGCTATCTGGCTGAATTAAAAAAGAAATATGCATAGCAAAATACAAAGCATGTGTCTCTGGTGATATAATGCAACATTATATTGTTGAATGCTAAACAAGTCTCAACTCAGTATTGTTTTATGAGAAGGAATGTTGGCTGGTACTGTAAATTTCCACAACTACAATTTCTAGTAAACATCCTTATGCAAATGTATTATTTTTGCATAACTTTTGGAAATACACAAAATAATTGAAAATTGTTACAATTATCAAGACAATGTGAGTTTATATACTGACAAATATACCGATTTATGTTAATTAATTAATTATTATTTTGCATTTCTGGAAAATACAGGATATGTCCAGTATATATTGCTTAAATCACATTGTACTCAGAAGTGGTTGCTTTGATATTGTATCAGCTAAGAATTCCTGAGGTGTAATTAAGGTTGGCCAGTTTCCTATGACGGAAAATGACCATAAGCAGTTTGGTTACCATGGACCTGGTGCAAGTATATAGCATGTTGGCAGTGATGTAGACTCATTTGGCTTAGACTGACCATACTTCCCAGTAGAGTCAAGCAGCACTGTGAGCTATGAGATCACAATCCGGAAGCACAGAGGCATACGTCTTTAACACACTGTTGAATGTTATGGTTATTTCCAGGGCGACATCCAGCAACTGCTTATCGTGGCTGATCCTAGAGCAGCCTACGACTACTGTGAGCACTACAGTCCTGACTGCGAGACTCCTCACCGTGACACGCCCCAAGCCCAGGAGCCCGAGGATGAGGTTAGTATTGGGGGCCCCATAGCGTGTATGTGGCTATCAAAAACCTATTCAAAGAAATATCTCTATTTGTCTCTGTCCATACTATATTTCATTTCAATGTGCGGTTTTATGATTGTTGGCAGATACAGCTTTAGTTTTACCGTCTCATAGGGTTTAACTTAGTAGCCGATTTCATAATCGAAATACAGTGCATTCTGCCTGGCCTTTTGGTATTCATTTTTCCTCTGGCAGGCAGACATTTTCCTTTGGTATTTTACTAAATAGCGGATGAGATCACGGTGGAAAGTTTTTTTTTTTTCTCGTGAAGTCTGAGTCCACTTTGGAGTTGCCTGTGATTTATTCCATTAATGAGTTCAGCAGGTTCTTCCCTCTGCACAGACTGAAACTATACCCCTCAAACGAGTCTGAAGACACATCATCTTATAAGAAAAAACCATGTCATAAAAGCAATCAATTTATTTATGTAAATATAGTTATATCAGCAAGAGATTGGTAATGGGAATGTTCAGTTTTCTTATAATGCTGAAGAATAGGATTTTATTTTGGTAAAATAATTGGAGAAATCAGCTGGTTAATAGAGACAAAAATAAGGATGTGTAATACAGCCTGATTGGTCTGATGCCTGCAGCTTGGCTGAGCAAAGTAAACCTTTGTTTACTTAGAAACAAAGCCTCCCTGTGCCTTTTTTCAAAGGACCAGAACACATCTCCCATCGCTTTATGGCCCAGCTTTAACTTTCACAAATGCCTTCCCATGAGGCTTTGCAGCAGAACGCCACATGCTGGAGCAATATACCTGCTAACACATGTGGGCGGGGGTGGAAGAGGTTATTATTGCAGTTAGATATTTATGACTTTCATTCAGTGGCCCTGCCTCTCACGGTGAATGCTCTTGGCTAGGAATGCGGAGAAACATAAATTGACATGCTCTACTGGTTCTCTTTTCCACAGTCCTTCTCTGCGGTCTGGTGGAAGGTGGCCAGCTCAGCAGACCCTGGTTTTTTTTATTAGCTCAGCTGCTGTATCGGGACTAATATTTATTCATCCCCGATGGATGTGGAGATATCAGGGTTCGCCTGTTAACTTAATCCGCTTTGTCTTTGTTTTGACTGCTGATGTTCTTCAGAAAAAGTGCAGGGGAAAAAAGAAAAAGAGAGACAAGGAACTCCCTGCAAATATGCAGACTAAAATAAATAATTAATGGATGTGACGCAGGGACCCAGAAAAATATAAAAATCAATTAGCGCAGGCAGCAAACTGGAACATTTTCTTTCTGAGACTAACGATTACACGATTGTTC